>NW_006399824.1:4532566-4608436 GCF_000299155.1 Elephantulus edwardii | reverse complement strand
TAATGACCACTGAGGTGGCTATGAGGTCCTCACATAATGACCACTGAGGTGGCTATGAGGTCCTCACATAATGACCACTGAGGTGGCTATGAGGTTCTCACATAATGACCACTGAGGTGACTATGAGATCCTCACATAATGACCACTGAGGTGACTATGAGGTTCTCACATAATGACCACTGAGGTGACTATGAGGTCCTCACATAATGACCACTGAGGTGGCTATCTATGAAGGACTTGAAATCTTCATCTGCAGTGAGGGCAGAGCCAGCACAAGAAGCTTGGTCCTATGGGTCCAACTTCAGTGGCTGTAGAAATGGCATGCTGGTGACATCAGATCTCCTCTATCATAGCAAGGAGGAAGCAAAATTATGACAATAGCTCAAGGCTGATTTGTATGAAGCAGAGTCAGGCATGATGACAATTCAGACATCTGTGACCCCTCCCCAGCCCACGGGACTCTACTTCTCTGCACTGCTCAAGGATTCCTTGCAATGGGCCAGCAGAACTCACAGACCATACTCAGGATGATGGGGATCATTAGGGAAATACCAAAACCCACTGCCATTGAGTTTATTTCAACTCATAGTCACCTGCCATTGAATTTCTGAGGCTGAAATTTTTATGGGAGAAGACTGCTCAACTTTCTCCTCCAGAGAACTACTGGCACTTTGGTTGTTGGTGAGCAGTCCAACATGCTATGTCCTACCCTACAAGGACTCCTTATTCAGGAAGTTACATATTACAATTCAGGACTAGCAACTACTCAGGACACAGTTCTCCAGTCAGGACAGCTGCCTCTCAGCCACGCCAGCAGGCAGGCCTCCTTGATCCCCTTGGCCTGGCCTCTGCACTACTGGGACAAGTGTTACAAAACCCCTCTCTACCACCAAGACTCTTCTCAAAGGCACTCAGCTTTCTGAAACCTGATCAGACAGCATGGAAAACACCTCCCACTGGTCTCCTGGTTCTGCTGCCACAATTTCTCCACTGTTGGTTCTTACTATCTCTTGTTATCACCACTGTCAAAGCTCTTTTTCTCTCTGTTTTCTTGGCTGAGAGTTCCCAGTGCAGGAATTCCAGCTTCAAAGGACATGCTTGCTCTACTCTTGGCTTTCGTTGTTGATAGTTGTGATGTCCTCTCTGTCCATCTATGGGATGGTTCATTTTAAGCCTAGAGGGGTGGCCAAACCCTCTATTTAGGGTTCTGTCATAGACTAGGTTCTCTAATGCAGAAAAAAACAAATGGAGGGGAATAGATTAGATAGATAGATAGATGATAGATAGATAGATAGATAGATAGATAGATAGATAGATAGATAGATAGATAGAAAAAATAATTGTTTTTATGTGCTATCAAGTTAGAACCAATAGCTAGGCCTATGAATTGTCCCTATAGTTTTTGGAGGCTATAAATCATGCAAGAAAGGAAATTATCTTTCTCCCACAGCTGGTAGATTTAAACTGCCTTCTTTGAGCTGGCAGTGCAACTCCTTACCCACTAGACCTCAGAGCTCCATATATATAATATCCATGTGTTTATGTATACACAGAGAAAGAGAGAGAGATTTATCTTAAGGAAATGGTCAAGTACTTGTAGGCTGGCAAGTTTCCAACCCATGGACCGAACTACCTGCTTCTCCTGACTCCTATAGCTACACTGGCTTCAGAGATTGACCAATCCAAATTTCGTATGCAATATGGTAGGCTGATGGCTCAAATTAAACAAACTGGAGGACATATGAGGCTGAGCTAAGTGTAAGATCTTTATCAACCAAACAGCAAAAGAGTTTTAGTAGACATTCATTTATATTTGATGTAGGCTACACCCTTTTTCAATTGACTACTCATCAAGGGAAAAAGCAGTTCTTCTCAAGGGAATAATTACATCAGAAGTACCAGACCAGAGACTCACAGACTGCTAAGGTGACACCCAATTGGTAAGCATCACAGATTCCATATTTTAAGTAGTTTGCATACAATCATTCACATACATTGTATTTTATTCATGTTTGTTGTGTTTTATACAATCATTCATATATACTTTATTTGTATGATCTGTGATGTGTACTTAAAAGTTGGCTTTTCTAGCCATTATGTTAGCCCTCTCTGGTCTCCAGCTACCTTAACTGTAGACACGTGGTCTTGCAAATCATCAACAGCTGTGGAACTAAGATGAGAGAGAGAGAGAGAGTGCTTCCCACGCTAAGCAGCAAAATTTGAGGGAGACTGAATCAAGACCTATGAGAGAGTAAGACCAGAGTGAGACCTTCTTGAGAGCAAGACCCTGGTGAAAGTGAGACTCTGGTGGCAGTAAGACCCTGGTGACAGTGGTGGAGAGACTGTGGCATTGCTGTGGAGAAACTGACAAGGTGTAACCAGAGGAGCCCTGAGATAGAGGCCACAATTAAAGGTTTTGCTGTTCTTGCTGGGTGATGAAAGGAAAGGCCGACTGCTGAACTAAAACCAGAACCTGGACTAATTGAGGAATTGTGGCTTGGGATTGCTATACAATTTGCACTGGGTTATATTCTTTGCCTCCCCTCCTCTCCAACTTACTTTCCTAATAAACCCCACTCCTGGTACCACAGTCTGTGAGTCACCTCTGAATAAATCTCATACTGCTGCTATGGCTCTAGAAGTACCATGGGACTGGGCTACAGGCTCTTTATCTGCTTTCCACTCTGGGATGGTGAAGGGCTGTGGTATTCTCACTCCTTCTAATCATTTCAGAGAGAGGCTTACAGCCCTGTGCATTAATGTTCCATTTTCTGCTCCTTAGATCTCAAACCTGCAAGGGTGCCATACACCTTAATTTATGTTATTGACAAATTAGTTTAAGTGCCTTGGTGGGTCACAAGGCCCTCATTTGTATAAGCACACCCAGTCATTTGATGGGACCTGCAAAGACTATGACTACATAGACCAAATTAAGTAATTCAATGCACCACAGCAACCCATGTCCTCCATTTGCTCTGTGCTTTGGTACCAGGTAGTCAGGAATTGTGGAGGAGCATGGACACTGGAATTAACATACCTGGGTTTTTAAAATCCCTATTCCACTATGTACTAGAAAATCTGTGCCTCATTTTTTTTAATCTGCAAAATGGGGAGAATGGTGATTGGTGACAATCTTGTAAAATACCGAATAAATATCCTAATTGCTAAATAATTAGTAAATTTTATCAGACATCTAATCTTCCTACCACACTCAGTTTAAAGTAAAACATTTAGGCCATGCTTGAGAGCATCGTGTGAAATAAAGTACCACTCTGCGGAAGCAGAAATCAGAGTTTTCCTTCTTATTTGAAGGAGTTTGGACTCCATGGGTAATAAATACACTTGAGTAGTGTCAACCTCAACTGGGTGCTCCCAGGCAAAATGGAAGTGCCTACAAGTTTTATATCCAGATTACCTACAAAAGATACCTAGAGCCTTAGTAAGGGTGGATCAATGCCAAGAAGTACTGGACTAGAATAATCAGGAGAGAATGGTAATTAATATTGTAAAACACCTAATAAACACTTTCTAAATGTGTGCAATAGTTCACTTGTTTTCTCTTGATCCTGTAAAGTGAGAAGACTGAGCCAGGAGACTCCAAATGTCCTGATCTGGATAGTTATTAGACTTCTGGGGTCAGTCAGCTGACTCAGACCAGGAATGGAGTGAATGTGGTTACTCACGTGCTTAGATTAATAATGGGATGATGTAATAGGTGAAACTCCTCTGGTGTCATTTGCTAATTGCAATTCCAAAGGCTGCCTCTCTGATTCACACAACCACTGTGAGATAGCAGAGACCTTTGGTTATAGTTTTGTGTCCTTTTCTCCATTGACCATTGTAACCTTTTATCTCTATATTGAATAAACCAGTGACAATCGGTGCCATAAAGCATGCATGGGAGAATGAAGACAAGTAATTTTGTTACTCATGGACAGGTCAGCTGCCCAAACATTTATCCTTCATTGGTGAGAATAAAAAACCAGGAGCTAAACACAATGCCAATGAAGAAAAGTGTGAAACACAATGGATATGAAATTTTTATGCAAACCAATAGAAAATTTAAAAACCCAACAAACCAATCCAGTAGTTGTTGAATTGAATTTGACTCATGGTGCTCCCATTGTGACTCCGTGGAGGAAAACTGTGCTCTGTAGGGTTTTGAATGACTGCTTTTTGGGAAAATTGCCAGGCCTTTCTTCCAAAGTACTTCTGGGTGGACTTGACCATTTGTGCCACTCAAGGACTCCAGACTCAAGAACAGAACAACTATTTTGGAATGCCCACAATTCCAAAGTCTGGGAAGTTTCCAGAACTGAAGGTTCATTTTTCTTTGCTAGTATAACAACCAAAATGAAGGAGCCAAAATTTCAGAGTTGAAGGGATACACTGGTTGAAAAGGATGGGCTTTATCTATCTGGGAGGCAGTTTTTTCATAGCGCTCTAAGAATCTAGGGTAATTCTGGTCAAGCATCTCCCACCCTGGGTCCTAAACTAGACTCCCAGTGTCATACCAGATGACAGGTGGGTCCAGAGCAGACTGAGAATCAGGGATTTCTGAAGAGGCAGCTCTTACAGGTTCCCTCACTAGGCAATCATCTCACAATCACTTTGGTGAATGAGATTGTGCAATAGAAAAGCTAACAGTTGAGGCAAACTGAGCAGGCAGGGAGGTCCCCTCATGTTTAAGAGCAGGTGTCACCTCACATGGGGAGGAGAAATACTGGGAACTCAAGGGACATTTTCTGTTGGTTGCTAATTTTTGGAAGGATTTGCTTAGTATTTGTGAAGTTATGGTCAAGAATTTCTTCATTTGCCTTCCAGTCTCCCTCTTCTTGGCCTGCCTCCCTCACTATGAAGACTGTTGGAATGATATTGTTGCTGTGCATTACAGAGTTGGAGCAGACCCATAGCTGACCCTCCAGCAGGTTTTCAGAGGCAAGAAAATGGCATGGGGGGAGATTGCCCATCTTTCTCCGAAGGAGCAGTTGGTGGATTTGAACCACATGCCTTTGCATTGGCAGCACAATTCCTTCCTGCCAGAGCTCCCTCTTGAAATAATTCTGTGATTAGATTCCTAAGTAGTTAAAGAATTCTAACAATAACCTAACAAAATACTGCCACTCTTATGGTCATCAGTTGGCCACCTGTCACATGGGGACAGAAGGAATAACATGATGTGATGGTTAAAAGCTGAGTCTTAGACTCAAACTCCTAGGTTTAATTCCTCACGATTTCACAAACTTTTGAGTAAGCCAACATTTCGGAGCCTCAGTTTTCTCATCTGTAAAATGGGAATAGTAAGTGCTCTGTCCATTATTAAGTATTATTGTTAACAGTATGCTGATTAGATTTATAAGTGCTCTGTCCATGTTAAGTATTATTGTTAACAGTATAGTGACTGGATTTCATTAGCCAGCCATTGACTGTGAGGAGAGGTCCATTGAACACCATGGTGGTCCATTCTGGGTCCTTCTCATCACCAAGGTTAAGAATAAGTGCTGTTCCTAGGTGCTGTCAACTATAACTCCTAGCGACCCCATTTAACCTTGCCCTATCCTGCATGTCCTCCTGATCTCTAATATGCTCAAGGCTTTTGGGGTAGTCATTGGATCAATCCACCCTATAGAGGATCTTCATCTTTTTAGCTGGCCCTCTGCCTTTCCTAACATGATGTCTCTCTAAGGACTGATCCCTCCTGAAAACATGCCCAAAGCATGTGAGACAAAGTTTTGTCATCGTGCCTCCAAGGAGCACTTCAGTTACACGTTCTTCAGGACAAATGGATTTGTTCTTTTGGCAGTCCACGATCTAGTCAATACTCTTTTGCCAACACCACGGTTCAAAGGCATAGGTTCTTCTTCTGTCTTTCTTATTCATTGTTCAATTTTCAGATGCATAAGAAGCAATTGAAAACATCATGGCTTGGATCAGTTATCACCGTAAGTCTTTAAACGGACTTCATTGTCTATTGGTCTACTGGTGAGATTTTTGTTTTCTTGATGTTGAAACGTATAACCCATTTTTTTAGGCTGGAGTCTTTCATATTCTGCAGCAAGTGCTTCAGGTCCTCCTCATTTTCAGCAGGCAAGGTTGTGTCATTGGCATAAGTCAGGTTGTTGATGAGTCTTCCTCCGATCCTGATGCCACATTCTTCTTCATAGACTCCAGCTTCTCAAATGACTTGCTTACCAGAGAAGTGAGTCAAATATCAAAGAACCTGAGGTTTTCTCACTCTGATCTCAGTTCTTCTCCCCAGCAGAAACTTCCAAAGGACTGGTGATGTCTCTCCATTCTTTCTCATGCATATTTTTTTTCTGGGTCATCACCTATGAAAGGCTTTCTGACTCAGCATTGTGAATATTAAACCTTTATTGATTCTTTTATACCACCGTGAACGATTAACTAAGAGATCTGATCTGTCACAAATGGAGGACTTGGCCCCACTGTTCTGGAAATCTCCCTGATGGGGCCATGTTTAGTCTTAATGAAGACAGAAGTCCATGCAGGCAGGCAGGGAGTCAGGAGCTTGACTCACTGGGTTGAACGAAAACTGGACATTTGCAGAGCAGCTCAAGTGATTGAACACACGCTTTGTTTAGTGCCCAATTTCTCAGAGAAGATTTTCCTCGGCCGAGTGGACTGGGGCTGGGGGTGGGGGTGGGTGAGTGGAGCTGGGGATGGGTAGGAACTGGCTTGAGAGTTGCTTAGCAACAAGATTTTGCAGCCCTCTGTTCTCAAATAGGCACCAGTTGCCTGCTTTCCCCTTGCTAACCCTCAGCTACCATCCAGAGCTTCCTCAGGAGTATGCTGGTGGGAGGGACTAGAGAGAGGGGGCAAAGTTTAATCATTGAACCAAACAAGCTGGATGTATTTAGTCCACAGCTCCTGGCTACCTGGGAGTCCTCAGCCTGAACTGGACGTGAGTGGCACGCCTGAGACCCACGGGTAAACGCCACACTGAAATCTCTGCTCATCTCCAGAGAAACACTACTTAGGAAAAATGTTTGCGGTGCACTTGATGGCATTTTACTTCTCCAAGCTCAAGGAGGACCAGATCAAGAAGGTAAGGACTCAGCAAGGACTCAAGATGCCTGTTTCTTTCTTCATGACAAATCTGACACATTGCCTGCATCACACAGGACTTCAGAGAGTTTCTTCTAAAAGATCTAGGAAGCCAGTGTGTACAGGGGCAGAGGAAGGAACTCTCCCTCATACTGAGCTTTGTCTTCCTGTCTGAGTCTCATCTCAGACGGAGCTTCCTGGCCGATATCAGATATTGAAGGAAGGAGAAGGCTTTAGGAAATTGGAAGAGAATTGTGTTTGATGTGTAAGAGGTGTTTGCAGTGGGAAAGGCTATGAAAGGAAATGAAATTTTTAAAGAAGTTTGAAAATCTTTTGAAGCAGGTCTGATTCTTAGTGTGAGAAAGACTATAACTACAGGAGCCAAGAAGGGTGGGAGCTTTAATGCCTAATAATTGAAATATTTACCATTGGCATGCACTATTTGCCAATGGTGTGGATGCCAGTGTGGCACAAATGGTTTGCGCTCAGCTACTGACCTTAAAGGTTGGCAGTTCAAACCCACTCAGAACTGCAAGAGAAAGAAAGAAAGAAAGAAAGAAAGAAAGAAAGAAAGAAAGAAAGAAAGAAAGAAAGAAAGAAAGAGAACTGCAACTAGTGATCTGTGTCCATGGAGATGACAGCCAAGAAATCCCTGTGGAGCTGAGTTTGCCTGGACACCAGGTTTGCTTTTTGTCTTTGGTGACGGTCCTCTGTGTGCATAAATGGTATGGTTTGTCTTGTCACTTTGCTCAAGAAGCCTGCCTCCAAAATGTGTTTCAAGGTGCACTTGTTAAAAGTTGCCAGGACTGTGCTGGGGTGTATTGATTGGGGTGCTCTCCTGCAGCCTGGAAGGTGCCAAACCTGCCATTCCAACCTCGCTGGTCAACTGCCAGCGGCAGGTCCATCTCTCACTTTGCAATAACAGAAGGCCTCCAGGAAAAGGGCTTAACCGAGGTGGCCCAGATGTTTAACGGAGAAAGGATGAAACCCACTCCCAGCTGAGTCCTCCACACTCTCCACTGCGCCACTTGCCTCCTGCTTCTCCAACTGAGAGAGAAGTGTGGCCCCTTAACACCCCTTAATGAGCTTGAGGGGATAAAGTCCAAAACAATTTTGTTAGTCAGGAAGTTGAGTTAGAGATTTCAGGAAATTTAAAACTATTATCAATTCATCAAATTTAATCAGTCTTTATTTTCACTTGTTGATTAGATTCACAGAGCCCTCTACTGGCTATTTAAGGAGGTGAAAACTTAAGAATCTTCTTTCTCCTAATACCTACTTTGGTATTAAGTGTATGATAAATTATTTGGCATAAATAATGCTAAATGCTCTCTTCAGCCCTCGAAGAAGAGTGGCTAAAACCTTGACCCCTGTGGTTCTGTAAACTCCTCTTTTCCACATCCCCCACCCACCCTGGTCCTGTGGGTGGTGACACCCCAGAGTGAGATGGCACGTGTATGTCCACTAACCAAGGTACAAGCACTGGAGGCCTCTTTGGAAATCTGTTAGGGTCCTGGGATGAGGAGGTCAGCCTTTGCCAGTGCTCAGACAGCTCCCTTCTCCATCCCAGCCCACCCAAGGGAAGCAGGAACACTTGTAACAGTGAATTGAGTCAGGGAATCAGGGAATCTTTGGTGGCCACCTTACAGTGACCCAGCAGAGCTGGAGGTAATGTGGGAAGTGGGCTTATGGTGGCTGAGGAGGCTACTAGTTGGAGAATTCTCCTCTTATTCACTCCTCTGGGCAGGAACAACTGGTCTAAGGCTCTGAGGCCGCCAACCCCTACTGACTTTTCACGCTCCTTGCTTCTAGACTCAAGGTCCCAGGCTTTGAAAGGTTATTCCTTGATTTCAAAGGTTACTACTCAGACACTGGGCTAATTTTACTCCCCCCCACCCCAAATATTAATGTTTCTTATTATATACATAATACATCCTTTTTCTAGAACATTTGGACAATTCCAAAAGAGGAGAATTTGGGGGGGGGGGGGAGGAATCTACTTGTATCCCAAGCACAATTCACATTTTAATGTGTCTTCCCCCATCTTTTGTCTATGTAGAGTTTAATAAAACTGGGCCCACACTACTTTTATAATTTTTTATGTTTCTCTTAACATGATGGTACATTTTCAAAATCCTTATGTCTTATTTAAAAAAACAAAAAACAAAAACCCCACAACACACTGCCTTTAAAAGCCATAGTTGAGCATCCTGTCATCATAGTTCAGCTCAGCTTCTTTTTTCTTGACACCAATAATAATGAATGTTCTATCATGATTACTTCTGATTCCTATTCATGGAACCTGAGTCAGGGAATACAGGGCAATTTTAAAATCCGTTTTACAGAAATATTTTCAGAGTAGTACTTCTCAAAAAACAAAAACAAAAAACACAAAAAAACCCAAACAAAACCCCTCATTGCTGTCGAATTGGAATTGACTGTGAGTTTTGGAATCCTCCAGTGAGTTTTCAGAGGCTGTAAACTGCACAGAAGGAGACTGCCCCTTTTTCTCCAAGGAGCAGCTGGTGGATTTGAACCTCTTGCCTCTAAGTTGGCAGCACAATGGCCGGTGGTTTGAACCCACTCAGTAACAGTACAGTAAAAAGTCTGCTTCCATCAAGATTTCAGCCATCAAAATGGAGAAAACACTTCTACCCTGGAATCAGAATTGACTTTATGACAATACAAAGTGTGAGTTTTCGTTGACTTTAATACCAAACCACTTTCTGGAAAAGTCATGCTGATTTATGTCCCCACCTGAAGGGCCGTGATTGTCCATCTCACTTTCTACCACCTCTGTGCACTTAAATCAGTGGGTGTTTTCTCACCATTTCCTCAACGGTTCAATCTAGAAGGGAGCTAAGAGCTCTCAGTAGAAGTGACACTGGAAGGCCATGCTGGAGGCACTCAAGCATTTGGAGAGCTTCCTGGTCTCATTTTAAAAGCTATCCCTATACCTACATGAAAGTAAAACCAAAAAGAAAGGAAGAGCGGCACACATTTGAAAGTTTTTCTATTCCAATATATTGACATTATTTGACCTATTGACAACAGGGGACCAGAACAGGCCACTGACCTGCACACGGATGGTTCTTCCTTGAGAGGAGGACTGGTTGGGGTTTCAAATGTGTATTTTTTTTACAGTTTAGTAAGTCAATATTACTAAAAGTGGAAATGTTCTCTGCAACCCCTCCCCTCTGACATTGTCACGTTTGCTCTGTGACATGCCTGGTATCTTTTCTGTGCTTCCTCTGTTTCTCGTTATGTTATGTTGATAATGTGTAATCAGTTCTTCCCCCCCCCCCGCTAGTTTATTTACAAAACTTGAATACAAATTCACACACATTCTTTCAATTTCCCTCACCCCCCTGTAATCAATTCTTATTCACTTATAACCATTTAACCTACATTTTTCCATTATCTTTACAATCATCCTTTTATTTCTTTTTCTTTATATGAAGTAGGTTAGCAAATAATATTGGGGCTTTTAAAAATTATTCATAGAGATATCACAATTTATTTAACCCTTTCCTTCTTGCTGGCTATGTTGAGTACTTTGGAAAATAATTTTCCCAGTTAAAATATTGCTTTGATTTTTTTTTAAAGACATGTATTCCTAATGTATTCCATATTTGGGATTATTTCTTGAGAATAGATTCCCAGAAGTGAAATTGCTGGGTCAAAGAACTGAACATGTTTATGGTTCTTGACTTATGAGAACTTTGGACCATGTAAGTGATCGCTAAGTCACCTTCTAACTCTCCCGTTCTGCAAGTTTGACGTGCTGCTTGATGGCTCTCTGTGTAGAAACTAATAACACATGCTGGTTTGTGAAAAACAGTTCAGTTTGCTCCAAACATGAGCTTGGCTTTTTGTAAGCCACAATCTTCCCTTAGTGTGTGTGAGTGTGTCCCTGGTTACATATGCCCCAAATCATCTATTTAGGTTGAAAATATGACCACCTCTGCCCCTCAACATATTGCAACATAGACCGACTCTTCCCTTCTGGCTACTATAGGAAGTGCCTTTGAAGATACAAGGAATAAGCAAGGAATTGTTGATCAGTCAGCATTCTTCCTATCATAACTTTGACTTACGGAAACAGTAACAACTCAAGGTTCTGAATAATTCTACTAAACTACGGCTCTCAAACAGCCCGCACAGGCCCTCAAAACTGTGCCTTATGTAGAAAGGGTGACATTATGAGAAATTCTTTATATCTAAGGCCTAGACAAAGCTGAGTACTTGGTTCAGCGGCATTGTCTGAGGGCGTGAAGGTGATGAAGCATTTGTTCACTTCCCATGTAGGGCATCCCTCCAGTCCCACCCTCCTGTGACTTGGGTCACGTCCCTCTCAGGAGGTTTTCTCCATTTGTGCCAACCAATTACTGATGTCAGAGGCAGAGACGGATGACTGGGAGGCCAGTAATGAGGCATGACCTGGTTACATCCTCTTCTCTCCAATCTGCTCCAGCCTGATTGTTAGTGGCTCTCTGTTGGGGTTTCTCTGGCCTCTAAGTCCCTGACACATGAGCCATTTCTCTGGCTTTGATCCCTATGCTTGTCCCACAGGCACTGTGGTCACAGGCTCTGAGGCCTGAGTCCTGGCTGGCACTCGTCTTATAATAAGGATCTTGCTTGGCCTGTATTTTTAATGCAATTTGTCAGCTGGACATGTGAACCCCTCACAGAGCTGTAGACCCATACCAGGTGGTGTGGGCAATGAGGGTAGAGGCTGTTATTATAGTGAGTCAGTTCTGACACATTGTGGTCCTCCACTGATTTTCTGAGACTACGAACCTTTACATTAGGAGGCCGCTCATATTTCTCCCACAGAAGAACTGGTAGATTTGAACCAGTGACCTTTTAGTTTAAGTGCAGCATCTAATACCCTATGCCACCAGACTTCTGCTTAGTGATAATGCTTTGGAGCTTTAGATTTCTCATCCGTAAATGAACTATCCAGTTGCCATCAAATCGACATCAATATGTGGTGACCCCAAGGATCTAAAGTTGAGGAAATAGATTGTCAAAACAACTAGGAGATATCATCTCACGCCAGTAAGGTTAGCAAAATTTGACAGAACAGCAAACAACATATGCTGGCAAGGTTGTGGAGAAATTGGAAACCTTATTCACTGTTGGTAAAAGTGTAAAATGGTGTAACCACTATGGAAGGCAGTGTGGCGCTTCCTCAAAAAGTTGGAAATAGTTATATCATTTGACCCAGCAATTCCACTACTGGGAATATACCCTGAAGAGACCATAGCTGACATCCAAGCAGATATATGCACACGCATGTTCATTGCAGCTTTGTTCACAATAGCAAAGAGTTGGAAACGACCTGAGTTCCATCAAGAAAAGTATGGATAGAGAAGCTGTGGTATATTCGCACAATGGAATACTATGCTGCATTGAAAAACAAGGAACTCATGAAATATTATACAAAATGGGTAACCTTGTATGCTGAGTGAAATATCTCAGTCAAAAAAAAGACAAATACTACATAGTGCCACTGTTATAAAATAGAATTGACATAATATCAGGGAGAAGAGGAAAAGAGTGGGCAGATAATGAACATTGCATTGCAACAGATGAAGGAAAGGACTGTCTGAAAGGAACGTATGGTTAGAGATTGTGTGATAATGATCTGGAACAAGAAGTGCATTACAAAGTGAATTGGGGAAGGGAGGAGGGAGGAAAATACGCATCAATAAATAAATGAAAACCTGGTTGGTGACAATCAGCAACAACTCTGTAAACTTTCACTAAAATAATAATTACAAAAAATTAAAATACACTGGAGGGCCAGCTTTTAATAGGTTCCTATGATGGCAACGAGTTTAAGGTTTATTTAACTGATAATCATTCATTTCCATTAGTAATATGAATTGACTTTAAAAATGAACCATCGATGTGCAACAATGAATGAATGGAAATTTTTTAAATGTAAAAGATAAAACAATATGAAAAATGAAATTTCAAAGAAGAAAACATGTATATGAAAATAAAAAAGGAAAATGAACCTTCACCTAAATTTAAATAATGTCAGATACAAATGAAAGCAAGTTTAAGACTAGGTTTTAGAGACTGCAGCTGGAAATGAACTTAGAGTTTTCCAGCAGCTGTTGGATTAAGGGAAACATATCTGTATGTATGTTTTTATCACCAGAAAAGGGAAACTTTGCATATTCAGGAATCTAAGAGTCATGATATGGCTAGTCTTTTCCAGAAGAGACGATGGTGGCCCCTAAACTGAGACTTGCTTTTGTTATGTGTACCATTGGGCTGGAACTAACTGAAAGCCGACCCTCCAGCCAGTTTTCAGAGGCAGTACGTCTGTTGAATTCAAACCATGTATCTTTGGGTTGGCAGCGCAGCTCCTTACCACTGGGCACCACAGTTCCCCGAACTGAGAATTAAAAACCCTAAATTCTTCTTAGTCTCTACCTCTCCACTGTTCCATTGGAAAAGTGAAGAGACCATTTCTTCGTTGGAGCGTACGGGAGGAGGCCAAGTATCTCCATCTCGATAGTTGTCCATTCTGTGCTGGTCTCTCGACTCCCCACCATGCTCCCAGCTTGATGCAGGACCAAGCGGGGATGCTCTGGGCATCCACATCACAAAGCTGGCCCTGACTGAGAAGTGGTGGGGAGGACTGGGGCTTCCAGAGGGCACCTGCTGGCCCCTAGCCTACCCTACTTACATGGCATCTGTTGCAGGTGGACAGGTTCCTGTATCACATGAGGCTGTCTGATGAGACCCTTTTGGACATCATGGCACGGTTCCAGGCCGAGATGGAGAAGGGCCTGGGGCGGGACACCAATCCCACAGCCTCGGTGAAGATGCTGCCCACCTTTGTCAGGGCCATTCCAGATGGCTCCGGTGAGTGGACCCTGATCCCTGGGCTAGGCTGGTGGATCCTGAAGTTTGCTCCCAGACCCTGGCTTACTTCTCCAGCCTCCTCTCCACACGCCCCTCCTCCTTCCTGACTCTGTGTTTATGCAAGACTGATGACCATGGGATTTCACAAACAAATGTGCCTTGCTTTCTCTGTGCCCACCTTAGCTTCACACATTCTGTTCCCTTTCCTTCTGGAACATTTTTTCTTTTAGATGACCTTTTTTTTAAAAAAAAAAAATTAATTGAGATTTTAAAGAAAGTTTATAGAGAACTTGGATTTCCATTCATTCATTCATTGTTGCACATTTTCCTCCCTACCTCCTCCCTAGTTTGCTTTTCTCTTGGAAAAAAAACAAAAATTCTTTCCTTGTTGCACAATTTCTGCCCCTGCCTCCCGCCCCCACTTTTTGGAACATATTTTTCCCCTGGTGAACACCAGTTTAACTTTCTCCTGAGGAGCAGCTGGCAGATTTGATAGTAAATAATCAAAATGAAGCATGATGTAATCAGTTGAATGCTATCGTTGTTATGTGCCAGCAAGTCAAGACTGACCCTCCAGTGGATTTTCAGAGGCTGTAAATCACAAAGGAGGAGAGTTCCTCATGCAACAGCTGGTGGGTGCGAACCATGTGCCCTTGAGTTGCCAGCTCAGCTCTTTACCACTAAGTCATCAGAACTCCCTGATGAAAAGAGTATTAAATGGCGAGTCAAGAAACCTGAGCTCTAGGCCCTATGCTGCCACTCCTGAGGCACATGTTTAGCTTTGGTTTCTCCATCTGTAAAATGAGAAGATGGTCCATATGCTCATTTCCTATAGCTGCTGAACAAATGACCACAGATTTCGTAGGCTGAAACAATACAATTTATTTTCTTACTGTTTCAGAGGTCAGAAGTCTGTAATGGGTCTGAGTGAAAAAAATCAAGTTGTTAAAAAAAAAATCAAGGTGTTGATAGAGTTGCATTATTCTAGAGGCTACAGAGCCTAACGAACCTGTTTCCTTACCCTGTCAGATTTGTGGAGGCTGTCTGCCTTCCTTCGTGCATGGTCCCTTTCTCTATGTTCAAAGCCAGCATATTCCAATCTCTCTCTGACCCCTCCACTTTCCTCACTCACAACCCAGAATGACTTCCCAATTTTAAGTCACATGATAGTTTGTTGTTGTTACGTGCCATTGAGTCGCCTACGACTCATAGTGACCCTATGTACAACAGCCCTAAACCTGCTCTATCCTGTGCCAATTTCACGGTCTCCTATGTATCTACCCCCATTACCCCAGGCACTGAATCAGTCCATCTCATTGAGGGTCTTTCTCTCCTGTGTTGTCCCTCCACCCTCCCACACATAATTTTCCTCTCCAGTGATTGACCCCTCCTTGCAACATGTCCAAAGTATGTCAGAAGAAGCTTCAGAATCCTTGCCTCCAAGGAGCAGCCTGCTTTAACCCTCTTTAGGACAAACCTGTTCATTTTCTTAGCAGTCCATGGTATATTCAATTCTCTTCTCCAACACCACAGCTTAAAGGCATCAATTTTCCTTCTGTCATCCCTAGTCATTGTCCAGCTCTCTGACACATAGTAAGTGATTGCAATGACCATGGCCTGTATCAGGCACACCTTAGCCTCCAGATAGCAGCCTCAATTCCCCTTCATCACAGAAACTAAAGTACTAACAGGATCCACGAATTAGGACATAGTCATTTTGAGGGGCTTTTATTTTGCTTATCACTGCTTAGAACCTTCTAGATGGGATCCATAATGTCCAACTCAATTATTCCAGCCTCTGGACAGAGCCATAGGGGAAGAAGATCAGATGTGTCCTAACCTATTGTGGTTATTGGTTGCTGGGGACTCAGTGCCATACACAATGCCTATGAGAACCCTGTGGTGTAGCTGTGGAAAACCCCAGGCCAGAGGAAAGCACTGTAGACCCCAAATCTTCCTCAATATATAGTCCCAGGGTCAAGTCAAGCTCTAGAAGAAGACCTGGGACTCTTGCGGGAGTAGGGATTAAAATCTGGAGAACTTTTGGAGGACCTTAACTTGATTAGAATCTGGGCTCTAGGACAATGAGTCAAAGGTGGCCTGGTTCCACACTGGTTGACGGGTCCTAGGAAATGTGATGAGAAAGGCTTTGCTCCTCCCCTGTGTGAGTCAGGAGTGGGCAGAGCATGACCCTGGAGGAACCTCACTTTGGAGACAGGTAGTTTGAAACCTCAGCTCGATTCCTGACTTTGTTCACTAGTAGTGTGTTTAGGGGGCTGTGGTCCTTAATGGGTTATCTAGGGCGATTCTGAGGAAGCAGCTGAGTTAAAGTCTGTTCCCTGACTCACAGGGTGTGTGTGTGTATGTAGGGGGAGAGATGGGGGCATGAGGGCTAAGTCCACCTGGCTTCCGGTGCTGTGTCCTTATCCAGATATGGAGAAGGCACGTCCCCAGGAGATAGGGGAAACTGGCCTTTGATAGTCTGGAGCCTGCAGGAAGGGGACGTGCCTTGCATGCCTTGGCTGTTTCCAGAAGCTGTGAAAGCAAAACTGACAAAGGTTTTGAAACTTGCTCCTCCTCAAGCCTGGAGACAACCCACCTTTCTTCCTTGTCTCCTCAGAGTGCACAAGAAACCTCACCAGCACTTTTGCTCCACGAGATTCTTGATCTTGGCAAGCCATGGGGTCCCTCCTTCCATCATCAGCACAGGGGTGCGCGCAGCTCATCCCCTTACCTTGCAGAGGTGGTAGGATCAAATGAGGTTACATGGGAGAGGTGCTTTGACATCTCTAAAACTGGCCCCTTCAGAGCTTTTGTGATCTAACAAACAAAAATTCCCCTAATCTCTGAGAAGGGATTTCTGGTGGCCTATTGGCAAGAAGCTGTGCTGCAATCCCAAAAGCACATGGTTCAAGGCCACCAACTGCTTCACAAGAGAAAGATGGGCTCAGAAAACATACTGGAGGGTCATCTCTGGGTCATTTCCGACTCTGTGGTACAACAACAATCCCTGAGAAGGGGCCCTGCTAGAGTAATTAGCACATGACAGCTACCAAATATTTGGTAACCTCACCTTACCCAGCAGCTCTGTGGGAGAAATCCTGGTGGTTTGCTCATAAAAACCACAACCTAGAAAACCCTGTCGCATGGGGTCATTTTTAATTGAAATAGACTCTATTAAACTTACTAAAATGCCTGCAAACCCTTCTCAGGGACAAATGTAGGGCGAGAAGCAAGAGGGCTCATAACAACAACAGCAGCAACATATAAGAGCATCTTACGTCTGCCCACCGTCAGAAGGCCAAGGGGAGGGAAAGGACACAGATTGTGTCTTGGTTTCTCCATGCTGGTCTAAACGGTGGTTGTGTGCTGGGTGTAGCTGTGTCCTTGGTAATCTAGGTCATGGTCATGTCCAGTTCTCAGTCTCCGAAGATGGCTGCCTCCCTTCTCTGTGGACCACATGGGCGTCATGGTTCTATCTTCTGGCAAACAAGTAAAGATCAATATGGCTATTGACTTTTAACTATAAACCACAAAAAATAAAGTCAAGCAAGCAAGGCAGTCAACTTGGAAGGAGGCTAAGACTGACTACAAAGAAAAACTTCTTGTTTTGGGGTTTTTTTTGGTTTGCTTTTTCCTTAAGGAGAAAAACGTGAACGTTGTTAATCCTTTATTATTACCCTTGGTTGGTGCAATGCCTGCCTTTTGTTAGGCTTCTCCATCTTGAGAAACAAGATGTTGACCCTTTCTGCCTCCTTCCTGCTTAAAAGGAGTGCTGAGAGGTCTAAGAAAAAAAGAAACCCATTTCTCTGACTTAGGGGAGATGGTCTGGTGGAGATTTGGGGAGATAAAACCGGGCCTTGTAGTTTTGAAACAGGGGGCAGAGGCCTCCCTCAGCGGGGGACCAGTGGGCTCAGCTATAGCAAAGATTCGACGTTCATGGTGTTAGCCTCCCATTGGGCTTCCACTTTCAAGCCATGATTGTAAAGTTAGCTATCAGGCTAACTTGAGCATTAGGCATTTAGACACAATGCCTCCAGCAGCTTCACAAGGAACACTGTAGTTTTCTTTGGTGGTGCGCTGGGCGGTGTCAGGGCTGGACCTGAGTCTCCCCGTGCCCCTGAGAGGGGGTCAGAAACTTTCTAACTTCAGTAACGGAGCTGTGGTGGCATAGCCTGTAGGAAGATGAGCCGCTAACCCAAGGGACAGCCTTTCCTCTGAGTTTAATCCACCAGTGGCTCCACGGGAGAAAGATGGACAATCCTTTCCCGTGTGATTTGCAGCCTCAGAAACCTACTGGACCTATAGCTATGAGCTGATTCTAACTCAGTGGCAATGAATGTAAAGAAAGGTGAAGGGAGCTCCGGTGGCCTACTGGCAAGCAACTGTGCTGCAATCCTGCAGGTGTGTGGTTTGAATCCACCAGACACTCTACTGGAGGAGGGGCAATCTCCTGTCATGTAAGTTAGAACAGACTTAATGGTACACAACAAGAAAAAAAAATTTTAAAAAGGTGGCCTGTCTGTCGCTAGGACCCTGGACCTTCAAGGGCACCCTCGTAAATATTTGCATGATAGTGACCTAGCAGGCAGAAGTGAGCTTGTAGCAACCAGGAGCATGACTGTATTGTACCTCGTAAAGCGTGTTCCCTTATGATCCACCTCCTGAAGCTGGCTCTTATATTCTGACGTGTCCTTCCATGGTCTCTGAGGGTCTGAAAGGGAGGCATCACAATAAAGGAGGTAGGAACAAGCAACATTGCTGTCACTGGAGGTGCTGACCACAACAGCAATATAGGTAAACACAGCCGAACAACCCTTTACCCTGGAAAAGACCTGCCAGCTAGAGGAGACCAGGGGAGAAACCAACGGATCACAGCAGAGAAGCCATCATCTGAATCTAAGGCCTCCAGCTGCCTTTACAAGTGGTTGATCACATCACGTTCTGGTGGTCGCCTGGTACACGGGCACAACAGGCATTTGTCATATTCTGACTCTCAGCAGCCCTGCGTTGGGTTTCCAAGGTTGTAGATTGCAGTGGAGACTGTCCACCTTTTTCTCTCAGAGCCGAGATGCCAGCCTCCAGGTTAGCTGTGTAACTGCTACGTGAGGACTTCAAGTGGGTAGTGTCTGCTACGTGAGGACTTCTTTAAGTGGGTAGCGTCTGACCCGGGTTCCTGTGGCACCTTGCTGAGTCTTGTGCTGTGGAGTGTCTGAGGGGTTCGTTCATACATTCACACCTGACCGAGTCAGTATTTCACCCTTCTGCACCCTGCTGTCTCACCAGGTCGGGTGGGCGAGCTTGAGTCTGTCTAGGAACACTGCAAGGGCTCCGGCTTCAGCTCCTTGCTTTGAACTCTAAGATCCTGCCACCCCTCCCACGTGTGTGGAGCAGGGAGCCCAGCAGCAGCCCGAGTCAGCTATCCAGGGTCTATTGCAGAAGACTCCCAAAATACCTCCAAGTTCATTTTCCCCTCAAAGAAAACCTTTCTGGGAGTTCTTGAGTCTGACAGAGTAACATGAAAGCCTGAGAAGATGGAACTTTGTCCGCTTTTGAGCTTTCCTGCAAAACAAGCCCAGTTGCATTATAATATAGCCTAATGCTCCATTTTTCATCTCATTCTCATGGTCCCCTTGTTTGGCATATCCCCCTGACCAGACTTGGTGGAGTTGTATCTTCCTGCCAAAACTATTGGTAAAACTTTGTATGTTTTCTGGGTCCTAAAGAGACAATATTAAAGTGTTGCTGGTGGACACTCAGCCCCTGATAAACCATGAGGAAGCCAACACCTCACTCATGCTGTTCTGATTGGTTCTGATCCATTTTAGACAAATTTTGGAAAGGAAAAGTTCTTTTATTGAATCCTCCTTCTCCAAATACCTCAGGGTATTGAGTCTCTTCACCCTGCTCTCTCTCACCTCCCCCCATCTATTTACCTTCTCAGAATTCCCCCAAGAGCCCCTCCTGTGCATTCCTGCCCTGGGGATCAGTCATTTACATGCACTAATTGCCCCCAGAAGCCAAGGGCATTGGCACTGGTTCATTACTCGATCCACCCTGTCTGTCCCAGTCCTGTACACACCAGAGAGAGGAGTTGAGAACTCAGCCTGGAAGCTGCTGTTCGTCTTGCTTCCTTCCTCCAACCGGGTGACTGGGACTGGTGGTGCTGTGAACTCAGCTCTGTGACACAACTCCCGAGATGAATGGCATCCTGCACCACCATGAGAACTGTCTTCACAGGGTTGAGTTTCCTCCACAGGGCACCATACAGCCTCGTCCCCATACAGGCCACCAGAATGTGTTGCCTTCAAGCTGCGTGTCTGCCATATATCCTGGGAAGCCAGTCTCAGAGGCAGGTGTGGGGTGAGAAACAGGAGTTTTATTATATACTGGTGTATAGGAAGTGGGTATGAGTCTCCCTAATCTTCTCTGTCTGGAGCCAAGGGGAGGTTTTTGTAAGGAAAGGACCTAGGTTGCCCCTGTGGGGATAATTTTGTTCTCCTGTGGTGGGTAGATGGTGGTGGTGTCCTGTAGCTGTTCCCGTGTTAGTCTAACTGATGGCCATGTCTCAGTCTTGCTGACCAGTTCTCACAGTTGTCCCAAACATGGCTGGCTCCCTCCTGCATTTTACAAGGGGCTCCTCGTTGTTTTATCTCAGGGCAAACAAATAAAGACTAATATTACTATTTGTCTATAAACTATAAAGCCAAGTGAGGAAGAACTTCTGCTTGGAATGTGGCTAAAACTAATGCAAAGCCAAACTTTTTTACCTAACGTATTAATCCTTTACTGTCATATTCAGCAACTACAACACCACAACAGACCCTTGAGGCTTCCACTTCAAAAGATATTTCTGAGTTGTCTCTCATTTGTTCTCTGGTAGTCTATAATTCTCTGGAAAGTCTGCAGTTAGGGACCTTTCCAAGTTATTGAGGAGTAATGATGTTAGTCTGAGGACTAAGGTGTGTCTGATTCAGGCCATGCTCTTTACAATCACTTGCTATGCATCTGAAAGCTGAACAATGAATAAGGATGACAGAAGAAGAAGTGATGCCTTTGAGCTGTGGTGTTGGAGAAGAGCATGGAACATCACATGGATGGTCAAAAGAGCAAACAGATATGTCCTGGAGAGGGTGCAGCCAGAGTGTTCTTTGGGGGCAAGAATCATGAGGCTTCACCTCACATATTTCAGGTATGTGAAATATGGAGAGGCTATTCCTTGGAGAAGGACATGATGCTGAGAAGAGTGGAGTGTTGGCAAAGGAGAGAAGGTCCCTCAACCAAGTGAATTGACACGGAGACTGCTGCAGTGGGTCTAATGTGTCAGGAAGTGTGAGGAAGGCATAGGATAGGACGGGCTCAGATCCTCTGTTCACAGGGTCTCTGACTTGATGGCTTCTAACAACAACAACAAGAAGTCTACAGGTACAGTCCGTGTTTTTCAACACAGACATTCAAACACCTCCATTCTTTTGTGTCCTTTCCTTGGCATCTTGAGGTCATTATTTGGCCCCATCTCTTCTCTCATCAGGCTGAATCAGGAATGGGATTGCAGACCCCTTGCACACTCTTCTGTTTCCTCTTCCATGTTTTTATCCGCACTGGGAGAGGCTCTTTTCTCTGCCCTGTGTGATAGAATCTACCTCACCCTCAAGATCTGTTTCTAATACCACTTCATGAACTGGGTCCACATCTGTCTTCTCTAAATGCATGCTCTTGTCCCCCACAGCATGGTTTGTTGGGAAAGACTAAAGCTGTAGATCAGAGATGGGTTCATACCCTATTCCTATCCCTTACCACACATGCTTGGATAAAAATCATTCCCCTTTGACTCCTTGAGCCTAAGTGACTAAGGTAATGACTCCAAGCTCATAGGGCAGTTGCAAGGTTTAATTACACATACTAATATGTCAAACAGTTAATGTACTAACCAAAAAGTTGGGGGTGTGGATTTACGCAGAGGTGCCTCTTCAGAAGGTGATTTCCTTCCAGAGAATTGAAGACCTGATGGAGAAAACATGTGCTTTGATGTGACTCAGAATCTACTTACTGTCTAACTGCTAATGTAAAACTCGTCATATAATAAACCCTCTATTAATAGTCTTTCCCCTGTCCCAATAGAAAATGGAGAATTTCTTTCCCTGGATCTTGGAGGATCCAAGTTTCGAGTACTGAAGGTGCAAGTTTCTCAAGAGGGAAAGCGAAATGTCCAGATGGAGAGTCAGTTCTACCCAACGCCCAACGAAATTATCAGAGGGAATGGCACTGAGGTACAGCAGACAGCTCCAGTGGACGTGGGGAGGACTTGACATCATGCTGATGACGATTCACACCTCATCCTGTTGCCCTTTGCTTTCTCTTCTCTGCAGCTGTTTGAATACGTAGCTGACTGTCTGGCTGATTTCATGAAGACTAAAGATTTGAAGCATAAGAAATTGCCCCTTGGCCTAACTTTTTCATTTCCCTGCAAGCAGAATAAATTGGAAGAGGTAGGCTGGTGGAAGGGTGGGAGTGAGGTGGGGGAACCTTGGAGGATTTGAGGTCTAGGTTTGAGGGAGGTGGGCTTGTGAAGGAGGAGTGTGTAACCGGAGGAGGGAGCGATCCAGGGCCTCCAGCAGACGTTTCTGTCTTAAAAAAAAAAAAAGATGAGGTGGAAATGCCTTGGTTTTAGACCTAATATTGGCACTGCTCAGTGGAGCATATAGCTCAGTGATTCTCATATCTCAGTGTCACTGGGAATCCTCTCTGGGGATTAAGTCTAGGAACTCTGGCCCTGCTTGAGTTTTTATATCAGCAGGTCTGGGAAGGGGCCCTAAATTTGCTGTTTTAGTGAGTTCCCAGTGATATGGGTGCTGCTAGGTGATATGGGCCATTGAGATGGGTGACTAGAGCTGAGGGCTGGGCCATCTCCCCTTCCCAGGAAATCCTTAGGAGAGGCCTGAGCTGGGGTTGTTGGAGTGAAATGCTGCTGCTGAGATGCTAGCAAACGTAAACTCATTGCCACCGAGTTGGAACCGATTCATAGCTGACCATCAGAGGCTGTAAATCGCACAGTAGGAAATTGCCCATCTTTCTCCTTTGAAGAAGCTAGTGGATTTGAACCACTTGCCTTTGAGTTGGCAGCATAACATCTTACCCACCAGGTAACCAGAGCTCCCTGATCTGACAAAGCACCTGGAACGTACAATCCCAGTTGTCCCATTGCCAGGCGTAGGAATCAGGTAATTCATCTCTGTGCCCCTTAGCCTCACAATTTGTAAACAGTGAAAGTTAACTCGGTCTTACATAAATCCTGGATAACAAGTAAGGGAGCATGGAAAAGGACAAGGAACTTTCTAGAACTAAAGGTTATGGCCAAGAGTCAAGTCCCCAGCACACATCTGTCTAGGGTGGAGACTCCTGATCTCCTAACAGCACAGACTGTTATGTCATACAGATGACAGTCAAATCATGGCTGTGAAGCTACCCCCATAGAGGTCCCATTTTGACCCTGTCATCCTTTCATGGGGCTGAGGGGTGACTCGTTAATAGGAGAAACAGCTGACTCAACTCATGCCCATCAGGGGAAGATATAAAGACTGAAGTTAAGGAGAGCAGCCACAGGGTGGCGCTGTGTTAAAAATGAACTAGAAAACTCTAGACCTGGTGGATGGTGTGACTCAGACTTGTGTGTTAGCTGGTCTCTATGCTCCACAGTTTTCATTATGTAGATGACACAGCCTTGGTTATAGAAAATGAAGTCTCAAAATACTTACCAAAGAAGATCAAAGACTATAGCCTTCAATAGGGGTTGCATCACAACATTAGGAAAACAAAACCCCTCACCCTGGGCCCATAGGCAGTATCAAGCATGATGTTGTTGTTGTGTACTGTGGAGTTGGAACCGACCCAAAGCTGACCCCCCAGTGGGTTTTCAGAGGCTGTTAATTGAATGGGAGAAGATTGCCCATTCTTCTCCTGCAGAGCAGGTGCTGGCCTCAAACTGCACGCCTTTGGGACTGTAATGCAGCTTCTTGCCGCTAGGCCACCAGAGCTCCCTGCTATCATGATAGACTTAGAAAAAAAGGGAAGTTGTTAATGACTTCATTTTACTTGGATCCATAGTCAACATCCAAGAAGGAAAAGTCAAGAAATCAAGTGTTGCGTTGGGAAAATCTGCTGTCAAGGACTTTTCTCCAAAGTGCTGAAGAGCAAGGGTGTGAGTTTAAAACCAAAAGTATTCCCGATTCAACCCACGATATTTTCAGTTACTATCTGAAAGATGGACAGTGAGTAAGGAAGACTGAAGAATTGATACTTTTTGAGCAGTGGTGTTGGTGAAGAGTACTGGATATCTGACGGATGGTCAAAAGAAAAATCAAGTCCGCCTTGGAGGAAGTCTGACCAGGGTTCTCCTCAGAGGCAAGGAAGGTCTCACATACATTGGGCCTGTTGTCAGGAGGGGTCAGTCCTTGGACAAGGACACCGTGCTTGGAAGGGTAGAGGGTCATAGCAAGAGAGGAAGACCCTGGACAAGGTGGATTGACTGTCACTGTGGGCTAGAGCCTGGCAGAGATTGTGAGGATGCTGCGGAAGTAGAATCACTGTGAGTCATGGTTGACTCCACGTCCTTCATGCTGGAGTAAGTGGCTGCTTCTCTGAACCTTGGCGTCCTTACCCACAAATGGAGGGGGTTATTGAAGGAAATGCAGCTGGGAGTTTGTATGGCAGGGCTAAGCCACTTATGGTGGTGTGGCCTTGGGCAAGTCTCTTACCTATAAAATTCTCATCCAGTCTGAAAAATTTTATGATTATTTATTATTTAAGACATAAAACTCAGCGAGCTCTGGTGGCCTAGTGGCAAGAAGCTGCACTGCAATCCCAGAGGTGTGTGGTTTGAATCCACCAGATGCTCTGCTGGAGAAGGAGGGACAATCTCCTCCTGTACCAGTCAGATCTGATTTGATAGTACACACACAAAGATAATATACAAAAATAAATTTTTTTAAAGACATAAAACTCTTGGGAAACACCATTCATAGGCAAATGATTGATAATACAAATTGAGAATCACTTTTCTAAACTGAAATTAGGTTTCCAAGCAATTCCTACAAGGTAATACGATGTTAATCCTGTCTTATCAGTGTGACAGACCATTCATTCTATGAGCACAGTATGTACCAGATGGAGTTCTGGTGGCATAGTCTATAGGGAGTTGTGCAGCTAATCCAAAGGTTACATCTCTCTGGCAGTTCAAATCCATTAGCAGCTTCCGGGGAGAAAGAGAAGTAATATCTTTCAGCCTCAGAAACCTGATGGAGGGTCAGCTATGCATTAGTTCTGATGGCAATGAGTTTGATATACAAGATATTTTTTGTTCCTGTGAGAGGGGTAAAGTGATGCTAGCTCCATTTTACAGACAAGTAAACATACTCAGAGACATTAAGTGACTTGCCCAATGTTTAATGATGTAAGTGCCCTAACTCTTCAGCAGTTGCTCTTTCAGTCATTCTGTATGCTGTTGTTATGTGCCATTGAGTCACCTGCAATTTGTAGTGACCCTATGTTCTACAGCTTGAACCCTGCCCTATCCTGAGCCAATCTCATTGATCCCGACATTCCTAATCCCACTGCCCTAGTTACCGTGTCAATCCATCTCATCCAGAGTGTTCCTGTCCTGACTTGTCCCTCCACCCTTCTAAGCATAATGTCCTTCGGCTGTCCATGGAGACATTCATGCATCTCACATTGCACGTTCCAATCACTAGTGTCTGCTTATAGCTGTTCTTCCTTCCTTTGTCTTTCCATGTTTGTGGGCTCAGCCTCAGTTTCCATATCTGTTGTCTACTCTAAGTGTGCTCTATTGTATGCAGGGTTTTTTCAAGGCCTGTTATTTCATAAGTGGATGGCAAATCCTTCTTCCTAGTCTGTCTTAATTTGAATTCTCAGCTTATCTGACAGACAATTACCCTGTATAATCTTTCTAATTATTCCAATGAGAGTAACAGATACATTGGCATTATTAGAAAATACCTCTGTAGAAATATTAAAATCATTGCAATACTCATTTAGAGAGGAGAAGGCCAAGGAAGAGTGTGCCTTAAGTATAAACTTTCTACAGCTAATATTCACATGGGCATTCATGGCCCAGAGGTAGATTCTAGTCTTCCATGTGGGAGACTTGTTTTCTAGGCTGTATTATCTAGAGCTGTAATAACAGAGATACCGTAAGTGGATGTCTTTAATGAACACATTTCTCTTCTAACATTTTAGAAGACTACAAGTTCTAATCAGGGCACCAGCCCAGGGGACCTTTTACTCCCTGCTGGCTCTGGAGGAAGGTCCTCGTCTGTTTGTTCTCCTGGACCATCTTCATGTGGCTTGGCATTACTCTTCCCCCATCTCTGCTTCTTTCTCTTGTTTAATGTCCTTTATCTCTTAAAAGAAAGAAATTAAAACCACATTGTACACCAAGATAAGTGGTTTCCAAAGGGAATTATAACCATAGCCATAAGTCAGCTCATTGCCTGAGAGTCTGGCCAACTCAAGGCTGACCTCCCAGTGGGTTTCCAAAGGCAGTAAATTTTTTGGGAGGAGGTTGTCCATCTTTCTCTCTAGGAGCAACTGGTGGATTTGAACTGCTTGCCTTTGGGTTGGCAGTGCAGCTCTTACCCATTAGACCACCAGATTTCCCTAATCATAGGCATAGAAGTTAGAATTTACAACATGTATTTTAGATAGATAGAAGTCAATCCAAAATACCTAGATTAGATTTCCAGCCAATGCACCTCACATGTAACAACGGCCATCTGTCAGTGATGCTAAAGAGGTGTCAACAAAACTTTTAAACTGACACTGACTAGGAATAAAGTCTTTGTGGTTTATTTCTAAAGATCAGCTAATGGCAACCCTAGGAACAGTTGAGGTATCAAACGCTCACGTGAGGTCATAGGGACGGCGTGGTTGTTTTATTCTCCTGCATTGTTTTGCTGAACTGGGGCCAACACAGCATCAGCCAGCACTCGCATTCACACCATTTTGTCTTGATCTGACGTCTTTCCACAGGGAGTCCTGCTTTCGTGGACCAAGAAGTTTAAGGCTCGGGGAGTTCAGTCCACAGACGTAGTGAGTCATCTGACCAAAGCCATGAAGAAACATCCGGTGAGGCTTCAGCTTGGCCTGGGGCACTCTCCCAGTCCTGGCCCATTTCACTTGGTGGGGTTTGCACTGTGCCTGCCCTGGAATGGGAGTGTGGGGGGACTCAGTTTAGGACAGGTCTCAGCACAGGAGATGCGAGGCCAGCTTGGAGAGACTCACTGATGAATCTTGGTGTGTGGGAGTTCTTCCAGTCACTGGTTGACCTTTCAGTGATGGCCCTGGAGTCCAAGCCCCCCAGCTGCCTCAGGTCCCCCTTGCCCCCCTCCCCACCTCTTCCCTCAGGGCCTTAAAAACCACTCCCTTCCTAGTCTCAGTTCCATTCTCATTTCATTGAGTATATTTAAAAATACTTAAATTAACTACAAAACCAAGACACATTCCTCACAGAACCAAAAACACACGCATATAAAACCAGATTTCCAGTTAACTCTGCTGGCTGGAGCAACATTTTGGTATGTAACTTTTGAGGCTGAATGTGAATCAGGAATGATATTTATTTATAGTCTGTTATCCTCTCCTACTATTTCCATTTGAGAAAGAGAAGAGCCTTAGCAAGGTGGATTGCCCCAGCAAGTGTAACAATGAACTTGAGCTTATCAGAGGTCATGAGAATAGCACAGGATAGGGCAAGGCTCAGCTCTCGTGTCCACAGGGTCATTATGAGTCATAGTCAACTTGATGACACCTGAAGTTCTCGTTTACTTTAAACTACTTCACCTGAGCAGCAGGAAACCCGGACCGAAGTCCCAGGGTGCTGAATTTGACAGAGGTTGAGCTTGCTAGTTAAGATGCCTCTATATAGGGAGCTCTGGTGGCCTAGTGACAAGAAGCTGTGCTGCAATCCCAAAGACATGTGGTTCAAATCCACCAGATGCTCCGCAGGAGAAGGAGGGGAAATCTCCTCCTGTGCCAGTCTGATCCTATTCAACAGTACACAACAAGAAAAGAAAAAGAAAAAGCAAAAGCCTCTATATAGGCTAAGACTGTGGCATTTTCTCCTGGAGACAACATTGCTCCCAGATTAAATATCCTTCCCTCTCTCTCTTCCCAGGGTACCCCAAACAATAAGCGAAGGGCCTAGCAGGGTGCCCCTCGTATCTACGTTGCACAGAGGCATCTGCTTTTCTCTCTCCCAAACCCTGCCATGATCATAAAGGGCACTTTGACTAAGATCTTGCTTCCCGCTCAACAGGCCCACTAGGAGCATCTAACTCTTGCTAACCAGTACCTGCAGCTACTTTTGTTTCCTGTAGCCTGACCCAATGATGCCCCCTGGGACTTGTGTTTGTGTTTTTTTGCAGGACATGGATGTGGATATCCTGGCCTTGGTCAACGACACAGTGGGGACCATGATGACGTGTGCTTACGATGATCCTTACTGCGAAGTTGGCGTCATTGTTGGTAACTCAGTTTGACTTGTTTCTGGGAGGCTGGAGGCATAAGGCTTGTTTGGGGCTTGGTCTCAGCAAACTATGAGTAAATGGTGAAAAGTGTGGTTGGCACCTTATTCAGAAGCTGCTACATGGCTCCATGTGAGGATGGAAATGTAAAACCTATGTTCGTTACTCCAAGTATTTGCTGAATGCTTGCCGCATGTCATGTCTGTACTCTGTGTCGCGGGAGCTGTGTTAGGACTCAGAAGTCCTTGTCCTGTTGAGCATTACTGGGGAGGACATTGGGGAACATGAACTACCTAAACAAATAGATGTCAAGTGTTTGAGTGTGATAAAGAGCATAAAGTAGGGCTTTGTGACAGAGGGTGAGTGGGCTGGGTGTCCAGGAAGGGCCTTTACAGGGGAGTGGCATAATCACAGGAACCTCAGGTGCAGCAGCAGAGGAAGGGAAGGGAAATATATCCTCAGCTTCAGAGATGCACTTGGGGTACTTTAGGGGCCCGAGAGACTGAGCCACAAGGAGTAAAGGTCAGAGAAAGTAGACGGGGCTGGGCAGATGGCAGAGGCCAGAGGACATAAGTCACCGCAATTTCATTGTCTTTTCCTCTGAGGATTTAGAGCAGAGCAAAATAGGGCATACTTTTAAAAATCTATTATTATTATTATTGTGGCAAAATATCTGTAATACAGTATTTGCTTTTTTAATTGTACTCACTGGCTGCATCAGTTTACCTGCAATGAATGAGGGTTTCAGTTTCCCTATCTTCTTCCCCCCCTTTTCTTTTCTTTTTTCCCCTTCTTTAGTTTTTAAAATTAATTTTAATGAATGTTTAAAGAGATTTTGGAATGTCATACATCCATTGTTGCATTTTTCTCCATGCCCACCCCTCCCCCCAGTTCGTGCTTCTTTTTGAAAAGTAAAAGAAAAATTATTTCACCTTCTTACCAACACTAGCTATTTTCAGGTTTTTGTTTGTTTTATACTATCAATCCTAATGGTGGTAAAATGTCATCTTGTGGTTTTGATGTGGCATTTCCCTGAAGGCTAATGATGTTGAACAGTGGATATGCATTTAAAAAAAAAGTTTATTAAAAAAAATAACAGCTGTATTAACAGCACTTCCTTGTGTGTGTGTGGATATTATCCTATCATTGACAGATTTGTACTTCAGGACAGATATTAAAATATTCTTCTTTTATATTAATGTGAAAAAAAACCCAAAAACAAAAACAAAACCCAACCAACCAAACACACACAAAAAACCCCGGTTTAACTGTTGTGTGGAGAACTGATTATTGGGTGAGTGCATGAGGGGTGGAGTTTGGCCAGTTAAGAGGCTGTTGTGGTGCCTGGGAGAAATGTGATATGTGCCTGGACCAGGGAGGGGCAGTGTGGGGCTCTCCTGGAGGAGTGGTTCATGAGAAGTCAGTTTAAGGTACAATAAAGACACATCGATCTGATTTATTGGTTACCTTTGAATATCACATCTTCACCACCATTGAGGGAAGTTTTGAGTTGCTTGTTCTTAAATTTCAGCAGGGCCCTCCTCAGCCTGTCTTTCGCTCAGGGCCAGCACTTTAACACTGATGGCTTCCAACTGCTTTCTTGCCTCCAAGCCCCACGTGGTCGGGTGGGGCTGCCAGCTTGGCCTCCAGATCCTGCCCAGTGTGTCTGCCTTTGTGACTCTTGTCTGCTGACCCACACGCTGGGTGCTGTGCCACATGTCACCCTTTTCTGAGAAAAGGGTTGGGGTTGGTTTTTGGGTTGGTTTTTTCATTATCATATTAAATTCTGCTTTTCTACATTTCTTCATTCTCTTGCTGGCATTTAAAATCTTCAGACTAGAGTACTGGTACAGACAAGACACCTAAATGGGTTGGTTCTTAAATTCTTTTTCCCCTAGGTGGGCTTTTTAAATAGCTCCAGTGAGGTATAAACACAATCTCATTTTAAGTGTACAAGTCAGTGATTTTTAGTACATTTTGTAATCATCACTATGATGCCAGATCATTTCCATTATTCCAAGATTTCTCATGCCCGTTTTCAGTAATTCTCTAGGATTAATGGAGTATGGCTTTCTGATGTGCTAAGCCTATCTCTGTCAAAGGTAACAACGTAACAGCAAACTTGTAACGGGTTTTTGGCAGGTCAGGTGTAAAGAATATTCTTAGTAGCAATGGGGGAGGAAACTAAGTGGTTGAGGAAAAGGATTTAAACAATTACTATGGGTCATTAATAGATTTTATAAGGTCAGATATCTACCTCTTACAAAAATACTTTGTCAGGTTCAAGGCTGGTTATCATTCCCAGTGCACCAACATTTTACATTTGGTTCTATTCTTACTTTCTGTCCTCAGATTTATATGCCGCAAATGGATAACCTGGAGCAATGTCATTTGATAAAATATGACTACCAAATGAATTCTTTGTTGCAAATAATATTGCACTTTTCTATTAACTCCAGCTTTGTTCATACCAAGATTTTGTAATTAGTTTTGAAAGCAGCCATATCAAACTATTTCTTTCTATGCACTCCTTATAATGAAATCTAAAGTAGCAGTGATGTTTCATTTTAAAAATATCTTGAATACAGGGCATCCTTGTAGACCTTGCCTAACTCTGCTCATGACTAGACAAGGGGGACAGTGTATGTAAAAGTAATTGGGAGTTTCTGGTGGCTCTAGCCAGCTTTATCAATAGCTGGATAAACTGTAGTACTCCAACATTTTCCTGTTAAAAAAATTGATACAAATAAAACCATGTTGGAAAAGATTTAATTTTGTAAAAATTAACATTAAAAATGAACTAGAATTCACTGTAGCATGGAGTTACTTTAAAAATAGAATTGTAATTGAAATGTGCCTAACTATATAAATGGAAGTTTTTGAAAAAGGAAACTCTCAATTCAGTACTATAGAATACATTGAAAATAAACTTAATTTTGATGTAAGCAACATTTCACTACTAATGTGTAAGTTGTTACGTGTCAAGTTGGAACCGACTCATAACTGACCCTTCAACTGATTTTCAGAGGCAATCAATCACACGGAGGAGGTTACTCATCTTTCTCCTGTGCAGCTGATGGTTTCGACAGCATGCTTTTAGGTTGGCAGTGCAACTTCCTACCACTAAGCCAGCAGATGAGAATTTGTTCAGGGGTATAAGAAATAAAAAATGTACTGTCAATACCTAACGTATCAATGCTTAAGGCAAAGCACAATGAAATTCTTAATATTTTAATACTTGCCCTAGTTCTAAGCTGATATTTTGCTAAAATATTACATGAAGTAAATTTTATTACAAATATAGGCTTGCAGCTCTGGTGGCCTAGTGGTAAGAAGTTGTGCTACAATTCTGAAGACACACAGTTCAAATCCACCAGCTGCTCCATGGAAGAAGGCTTAATTCAGCTTTGCGGAAGAAAGTTTAATTCAACATAGGTTTAATTCATACACAAATAAACAGCTCATTAAAAAACATCATTGTAATAACCACAATTATACTTGATTAAAAGAAGGTCCTCTAAATTATTTCATTCATACAGTCTGTTATCTCTAAGATGAATTTCAAACTTGAGAAAGTTTTCTCCTACTGAGCTGAGTAGCTGATATGCCCAAAACTACTACAGCAATGTTGTGTAACTGAATTACCTGAGAATCATTTTCTTCCCCAAATTCAAGAATGTATTTTTCCCTTCCAATTCTTTGTATACCATTCAGTGCTTGCTAATATAGAATCAAAGAGAATATTCATTTTTCTAATTACTACCAATTTTGGAGAAGAGTTTTGAAGACTAAAGAAATATCATTTCCCTAATATTCTCTGGGTTGATTAAAAACTTTTTGTCTGTTTTTATTGAAATGTTTTGACTACTTGAAGCTATAATTGGATTTAAAATTCTGAATACTCAATGAACTTACGTGACCAGACATTTATGGGAACTAACACGGGCAGCTCCATTTGTATATCTAATTTCACCTTCCAGTATCCTGAGATGGCAAACTCTGTCATCTAATGTGTTTGTTCTTATCCAAAACCCTGCTGATTCTTTTTCATCCTCTGACTTCTCGTTATACACTGCACTGTATTTCTCATATGGGGATATTTTGGGTGCTTCTCCAAATTCACTGCATGGCCTCCAATTATATCTACAGTGCTCTTTTCATACTTTAACATTTCAACCCAGATTTTTCTGTTTTGTCCTTTACTGAAATGGAAAGGACAAGAAACAATACTAACATGAGAGCATGGCACAGGTTAGGGCCAGGCTCAGATCTATTGTTCATAAGATTCCTAAGAGTGGTAGTGACTTAACAGCACCTAACAACAATGTGCACACAAGGAGCCCTGGTAGTGTAGTGAGTAACATGGTAGGCAGCTAACCAAAACGTCAGCGATTCAAATCCACAAGTTGCCCCAAGGGAGGAAAATGGAGTGATGACTTCCATAAAGATGTACACTCTGAAAGCTATTGAAGGAAGCTAGGAGTTAGAATTGACTTGACAGCCATGACTAGAATATGTTATTTTACAGTAAAAACAAATAATAAGTTAGATAATGTAAACATAATAGAATTAATACATAAACATATTTATAAAAATTCATTAGAGCCAGTACCCATTGCCATAGAGTCAGTTCCAATTGCTAGTGACTCTCTACATTAGAGTGGACTTCTAAGACCTCAGGAAGTCCTAGCTTTGCAATCTTTATTGAAGTTGACCACCAGATCTTTCCCTGAGTTTGAACCACCAACCTTTAGGTGATAAGCCACATGCTTAATCATTGCACCACCAGGGCCCATTGAACCCTGAGCCATCACACCAAGGGCTAGCTGCAGGGAGGGAGGTGCTGGCTGGGGTAGGCAGGAGTGGAATTAGAGGCAGTAATGTATTGCAATGCTTTTAGGTATGTATTGTCAGTATGTTAGAAAAACCAGGAAAATTTGAATCTTATATTCTCAGCATCTGTCAATTTCTTCCATTCAATGTCTTACTCTGCAATATCCCTACACATTTATGCAGCATCTTTTGAAGAAGAAGAAAAACCCCCCTTTTTAGTGATCAAGTTTATTCAGTGAAATAAAAGTATGGCACAGTTGAAGCATTTGTTTTCTTCCTGTTGGTTGCTGATGTTTGTTAAGATTTCAGTTAGTGAGATGAATATAAAATTTAAACCTCTAAGTATAATGTATGTTAGCACTTCTAAATTGAGACACTGCTTCACGGTTGGCTCCAGTTGAAATGGCAAACCTTTGGCACCCTGAGAAGTACGGGTCTGATTTGTTTTTGCTATGAATCCTAGGTTTGCCAAAGCTGCTTCCCTCAGCAAAAGCTAGACCCTCAGCTCCTCATGGCCCTTTCAGGAGGAATTAAAGTCAGCTGAGTTCTCAATGTCTTTGCCCAGCTCAGAGCTGTTCCCTCTCTGTACATTCTTCTCGATTCCTTACCCAGGCACTGGCACCAACGCGTGTTACATGGAGGACATGAGTAACATTGACCTGGTGGAAGGCGACGAGGGCAGGATGTGCATCAACACAGAGTGGGGGGCCTTCGGGGACGACGGGACTTTGGAGGACATCCGCACGGAGTTTGACAGGGAGCTGGACCTCGGCTCTCTCAACCCAGGGAAGCAACTGTAAGTGCTGTCATGCTCTAATCTGGACATTATCACGGGGCAGTACCCAATCATTCAGGTACCTCACTACCTTACCTTGGGGACCTTTTGCTTGTGACTAGTTAATCATTGGAGAGCTCTGGAGGCTGGTGGTGAGCAGTTACACTGCTAACACCCAAAGAGGTGATTTGAGCTCTCCAGCTGCTCCGCAGGAGAAAGGTGGGCAGTCTCCTATGTGCAATTTACTGCCTCTGAAAACCTGCAGGAGGGTCAGCTTTGAAATGGCCTGACAACAATTCGTGAGTGTGCATGAGTTATCCATCACAGTCAGTTGATAAGCCAGGGCTTGTATTTTAGTTTCATTTGGCAGATAAGGAAGGAAATTGAGTTATTTCCTATAGATCATACCTCTAATTTTAATTCTCTAATTCTAAATATTGATGGAATTATCCATCAATCTTTATGGAGCCCCAGAGACATGGCTATGAATTACATTCCCCAACCCCACTTTCTTAGAGCGTCCAGATGTTTCATTGCTGTTATGTGCCGTGGAATTGGAACTGATTCATAGCTTACCCTCCGCTGGGTTTTCAGAGGCAGTAAATCCCACAGGAGGAGATTGCCCAATCTTTTCCTGAAAAACAGCTGGGGGATTTGAACTGTATTTCTTTGGGATTGCAGTGCAGTTTCTTACCACTAGGCCACCAGAGTTCTCTAGAGCATTCAGATAAGGGTGGAAGGGTCTCCGATCTGACCAGAAAAGAGCAGAGGAAGTAGGACTCAGCTGAAGACCTCACTTCTGAGTTTGCATCGGTACCTAATTTCTCAGAGGTTAAATCACAGGGCAACTGGTGGGCCTCGTCCACCCATCTTCAAGTCTGAGGAAGATGCCTCTGAAACTGCGTCAGCTCTCATTTCAGCACCTGCCGCCTGGTAGCATCGTTATGTTGATATCTGTCTTGGATCTTCTGGGCTCTGAGCCTCCTGTGGGCAGAAAATCCTTTTGTCTTTCTTTCTTACACAGTATTCTTACACATTATAACAGCTCATTTAAAGAAATGATTTTTAATATTGAAATAATTTCAGACATAACAGAAATTTTAAAAAATTTAACAGAATTTTCTCTTCACTCCTTCCCTTCATTTGGTCCAGTATGAACGCTTCCCCCTCACTCACTCTCTTGCTGGGCATACATGTTGTGGTTTGTCATGGAGCCTGTCGGGAGTCACAGCAATCCCAGGAGTGCAGAACAGAGCTGCCCCACAGGATTGCCAAGGCTGTGACCTTGGAGATAGAAGCAAGTCAGGTCATCTTGTGTGTCTTCCAAGGGACTGCTGGCTGTGGTCAAACCATCAACCTTTTGTTCAGTTAAACATTTATGCCACTCATATACTCACACCCATAAAATACACATATGTATGGGGTGACAGGGGTAGGTGTGTTAGAGACAATAAGGTTGACTCAGAACAGAGCAGGGTTCAGAGCTGTTGGACATAGGGTCGCTATGAGTCGCAGACGACTTGACAGCATATAACAACAACAACATGCACCAATTATTTTCCTCAAACCGTTTGAGACTCAGTTGTATACATGCCTTCAACCCTAAGAATTTCTGTATTTATTAAAAACAAGCACGTGCTCTTATATAAATACCATATGATAATATTATTATCAATTTTCTATAATTTACACTTAACCAATTCTGATATCTAATATGCAAACTTCATTCAGAATTCACCAGTTGCCCTACTAATGCCCTTTTTTGAAAAGAAAAATAAAAGCAAAACAATTTTCTTGTCCAGGCTCCAATCCAGGATTACGTGTTTCATTTTGCTACTGTGGCTCTTTAATCTCCCTTAATCTGGAATGGTTCTTTAGTATTTCTTTGTTTTTCATGACCTTGGAAAATACAGAGCATTTGTTTTACGTAATGTCTCTGCATTTGGATTTATCCCACCTTTTTTGTCTTGATCAGATTCTGATAATGCATTTTTAGGAAGATCATAGAAGTGACATGTCCTTTCAACACATCCTGACAGGAGGCACAATGTCTGTTGATGCTGCTTCTGGTGATTAAGGATGATATTAACTAGATTTACTTGATTAAGGGCTAATAAGTTGTTTTTATCATCATAAAGTTGTTATTTCACCCTTTGTAATTAATAAATATGTGATGAGGAAGTATTTTGAGACCATTCCATCCCTCATCAAACTTTCATTCATTAGTTTTAACATCTATTAATGAATTCTTCTCCCCTTCCCATTTTGTTTAATTTCTTTCCTTTAAGACCACCTTCTTGCAATTTCCAGAGAGAAAATACAAAACAAGAAACAGACTTGGTTTCAAATACACAAACAATGTGCTGGATTTTAACGCATTACTGAGAACAATTTTCAGAGAATGTCAGCTTACTCCAGGGCCCTGACGTATTCCTGAGGAGTAAACATGATTTCTCTTTTCCTCCCACTGGGATGACTTCAGGCCCATCTCACAGCTCTTTATTAAGGAGTCCTTAAATTTCTTAGTTTATAAGTAGTTGTTCTATAAGGAGACAGAGTTCTGGTAGCCTAGTCCATAAGGAGCTGCTAACTCAAATTGACCAGCAGCTCTGTGGAGAAAGAGGAGCGATCTCCTCCTCTGTGATTTACAGCCTCTGGAAGCCCACTGGAGGGTCAGCTAGGGATCAGTTCCAATTAGATAACAATGGCGTTTTTTAATTCTACATGGAAAAACTGCCTTAAATTCACCATTCTCTCCTGAATTTATAAATTGTTGTTAAAAGGAAAACCTTTCTCACCTCCTTCATTTATTTATAATAGTGCTCATGGATTCTTCCTTCTATTTGATTGATCACAACCTTTCCTATCATTGTTTTGATGCTCATGTGCTTTCAGATTTGGTCAGTGGGAATCCTTTTGACTGGCTCTTCTGACCTTTTGGCATGTCGTCATCATTCTTTAAGTATTTCTTTATTTTGAAGCATGGCAAGATACTCCAGGTTCATCTTCTATTTCTGAGCTGCAGCCTTGGAATCAGCCATTTCACCAAAGAGCTCTGGTGAATAAACATTTACAGCACCTCCCAGACACGATCCATCCACCGGAACGGCAGGCTTGGAAAGGAAAGGTCTGTCCCGGGTGGACCCATTCTCTCTCCCTTTGCTGGTGAAGCAGAGAGGTCATATTCCAACCATATCTGTTGGATTCAAATGTGATGCCATATTTGAACTTAATCTTCCTCACCCATCTCCAATTCACTTAAAAAAGAAGACTATTTCTCCAAATTTAATCTGAATTTCTTTTTTTTTCTATAATTATATTTTATTAATTTTCATAAACATTTACAGAGATTTTGGGCTTCCACTCCGAATTTCTTTTGATTTGGTTTTTTTCTTTTATTATTCTAAGGTTTTTTAAAGAGTGATATACATAAAGTTGATTGTGAAAGAGATTGTCTTAGGTTTTACATCATGTTGAATTTGAGGGATGAAAATTATATTTAATTTTGTACACTAAAAATAGTGTTCGAGTGTGCATGGACACAGAGTAGGACATAGAGAGCTTTGTGGGACATCCCACCCATGTTATGGTGGACCTCTCTGTGATTATCAAATCCACTTCCTCTTGAAAAGAAGCTTGATGTACAAAGCGGAAGTATCTAAGTCCGGTAATGAATTTTCCTTTCTTTTTAATTTGGTAAAAATATGCATTAAAAATAGGCCAGTTCAACAATTTCTGCAAATAAGTGCAGTGACATTGATCAAACTCTCCAAATTGTGAAACCATTCTCATTTACCTTTCCTAAATTATCTTACCACCATGGATAGAAACTCAATGTCCACAAGTAAAACTCCTAGTCTTACTACTTTCCTGCACTGGCAACCATTTAATTTTTGTAGACTTTGTTTATTTCATGCCAAAGTTAGAGGATCTTGGCAAATTAGTTGCAGTTTCTGAAACTGAGTTTTCTTATCCCTAACACGGGGTACACAGGAGATTAAAACACTTCATGCCCAGCTGCTGACTGAAAGGTTGGAGGTTTAAATCCACCCAAAGAGACCTGAAAAGGGGATCCTGATGAGCTGCTTCTGAACCATCAGCTGCTTGAAGCTCTGTGAGCACAATTCTCCTCTGATATACATTGGGTCACTGTTGTTGTTGTTGTTATGTGCTGTTGAGTTGCATGCAACTCATAGCAACCCTGTGTACAACAGCCCTAAACCCTTCTCTGTCCCTTGCCAATCTTATTACCTCTATGCCCATTATCCCAGTAACTGAGTCAATCCATCTCATTGAGGGTCTTCCTCTCCTGCGCTATCCCTCCACCCTCCTAAACATGATGTCCCTCTCTAAGGACATCCCACCTTGCAATATGTTCAAAGTATATGTAAGATGAAGCTTCAGAATCCTTGTCTCCAAGGAGCAGCCTCGTTTAACCCTCTCCCGAATGAACCTGCTCGTTACGTCACTAGAAGTGAAATTGACTCAGTGACAATTAGTACCCTTATCATGAGAAAGACATTCCCCAGACACACGTGATTTGACATAAAGACTCCTGGAGGGAAGCATGTTGTGTGAACAGGAAGGAGTCTTGCATTTCCTGTAGCTTGCTCTTTGCTTCTGTTGATGAGGAAAATGTTGATAAGCGGTTGCCCTAGACCACAAAAGTCAGTGGCCTTTCCATTTTCATGGCCTTTGGGGAAATGATGCTATAGAATTTAATGTGTTACTTCTGCCAATATCTTCATCCAATTGCAGGTTTGAGAAGATGATCAGTGGCCTGTACATGGGGGAACTTGTCAGGCTTGTATTGCTGAAGATGACCCGGGCTGGCCTCCTCTTTGGTGGAAAGAAATCCTCTGCTCTCCTGACCAAGGACAAAATTGAGACACGGCATGTGGCTGCCATGGAGAAGTAAGCTGCTGACTGGGCCTCACCTGCCTTGATTCTGCAGTGCACTGGGGTGGGCAGCCAAGGTGGGGTCTGACTGGTGGTCATGACGCGAGATCTTCCCTCTTTATCAGGAGGATTTCAGACATGGGGGCAGCCTCAGGTGGCTTCCTCAGATGGCTTACTGTGTTCTGTCATGACTCAGGTGTGACATTCTTGGTTCCACCAGACAGGAGCTCTCTGTCACATGTCCATCCCTTCTTCTACTGTATTCTTCCTCCCTAGAGTGGTGACTTGTAACTTTTTTTTTGGGGGGGGGGTCAGAGACCCCTTTGAGAATATGATTTGAATTCTAGATCCTTTATCTCTCAAAATAGATGCCCACACATAATTGTTTACAATGTCAAGACTCACATAGGGGATCCTGTTATAGCAAGAGCCTCCACCACCTGTTCCTTTCAGGTACTGGTTTTACTTGGGTGATCCTAGTCCATTCACACAGCTTCTCAGAGATTGCCCTGGGTTCAGCAGTTAGTCGAGATTCTGAGCTCAGCAGGGTGGTGTGTGACACCCAAAGAGTGTCCTGTACAGGGCTGGATGGAGACAGGGTTGATGTGAGAGCAGTGTAGTTCAGGGTGCTTTAAAGCATGGGCTCAGATCCTGGCTTGAGCACTGTGACCACAGGTAACTTGCACAACCTCCCTGTGTCTCAAATCCCTCTCTGTACAGCAATGAGTTACATCACCTATGGATCGTTGTGGGGATTAAAAGACCTAACGTGCGTGACAACCTTAGACAAGTACCTGGTCCACAAGGAGTGTTCAAGGAATGGTGGCTGTTGTCACTGTGGACACTGATATTTATCATTACCATCCTTTTATTCCTGGGTGTCCGCCTGTTTATTTTCCCAAACTAGAGAGGCAAGCAACTGACCCCTCAAGAGATAGACGAGTGTAATCTCTTCATTCTTGTTCCCTGGACAGGTACAAAGTAGGCCTGGCCAACACCAGAGAGATCCTGACAGACCTGGGCCTGGAGCCAACCGAGGCCGACTGCATTGCAGTCCAGCACGTCTGCACCATCGTCTCCTTCCGCTCAGCCAACCTCTGTGCGGCCGCCCTGGCGGCCATCCTCACGCGCCTGCGGGAGAACAAGAAGCTGATGAGGATGCGGACCACGGTGGGCATGGACGGCACCCTCTACAAGACACACCCGCAGTAAGTGCTGCTTGGCAGCCCAGGCGCCACTGGGATGGAACCCCAGATATGCTGCTCACCTGGGCTGCAGGAACCAGCTTCCCCTCCCAGGCCCGTGGTTACCAGGGAAAGGGCAAATCCAGTGACTATACTTTCTAGTTTATTGAACTAATTTTGGAGATCTGTCTTAGTGACATACTATGCCAAAGCCTTTTGCCCAACAAACAAGGCTTTCCACCCATGTGTCTGTCATTCATCCATTAATGTACCTACCCAATACCTCTTGGAGTGGTGCTATATAGTTGTTGCTATGGGCCATCAAGCTGCAGCTGACTCAGAGTTAACCTTCTGAGATGTATTCAGAATCTATAAATTCATGACAGCAGATTGCCCGTCTTTCTCTAATAGAGCAGCTGGCAGATCCAAATGACTTGCCTTTGGACCCCAGCACACCACTCTGCATAGTTGTTTGTTTTTTTTTTAATTATTTTTGTGTAAGTGTACCGTCAAATCAGATCTGACTGGTACAGGAGGAGATTGTCCCTCCTTCCCCGGCAGAGCATCTGGTGGATTCGAACCATGCGCCTCTACGATTGTAGTTGCAGCTCCTTGCCACTAGGCCACCAACGCTCCCCCCTCTGCATAGTTGTGATGTGCTGCTGAGCTATGACTCATTGCAAGCCCATGGACGTAGATCTGAACCCTGCCCTATCCTGTGCTGTCCACTCCATCTCTGATATACTTGAGCCAGTTGTCACAGTCGCCCTTTTTGTGTCTTCCCCTCTTGCATTGACCTTCAACCTTTCCAAGCACTATGTCCTTCTTCAAGGACTGGCCCCTTCTAAAACCATGCCCAAAATATGTGAAATGACATTTCATTCTCCTTGCCTCTAAGGAGTGCCCTGTTTTCACTTTCTCTGGGATAGATCTGTTTATTCCTTTAGTTGTTGTTGTTGTTAGGTACCATCGAGTCAAGTACAACCTATAGCAACTCTAGGAACAACAGACCTGAACCCTGTCCCGTACCATCCTTGTCATCTCTGACACACTTGAGCCCATTGCTGTAGTCACCGTGTCAGTCCATCTTGCTGGAGGTCTTTCTTTCCTTTCCTTTCCTTTCTGAGGAATAGCCTTGCCTAGCTATACGTCCAAAGTATGAAAGATTAAGCTTTTGCGTCTTTGCCTTCAAGGAGGAGCACTCTGGCTGCACCTTCTCCAAGACATATTTGTTTATTCTTTTAGCAGTCTGTGGGATAGTCAGTACTCTTCTCCAACATCACATTTCAAAGGCATCAATTCTTCTGTCATCCGTATTCATTGTCAAGGTATCAGATGCCAGTGATTGAAAAGACTAGGTCCTGAATCAGGTGCACCTTAGTCTTAAACTGACATCATCCCTGTAACGTATTTTGGAGGCTTCCCTTACAGTGGACTTACCCAGTGCAATACGTCTGTTGATTTCCTGCCTGTTGGTACCAAGGGTGTTGATTGTTGATCCAAGCACGATTAATCTATGGAATATTCAGCACTCTTTTCCCAAACCACAACACAAAGGCATCAATTCTGACCCATAGCTGACCCTCCAGGGCATTTTCAGAAGCACTAAATTGCACAGGAGGAGATTGTCCATTCTTCTCCCACAGAGCAGCTAGTGGGTGTGAACCACGTGCTTTCGGATAGCAGCCCAGCTTCTTATCACTAATCCTGTGTGGAGTAGGACTGGAAAAGAAGACCCAGTCAGTAATACATGAGAAAGAGTAGGGATGACAGAGGGCCAAGTTTACATGAAAGCTCTTGGTAGGAAAGTACAGAAAAATGAGACCTTCAAGAAAGTCTGTCTGGCTAGTAGAGGCGGTACTGAAAGTTAGTGGGTAGACTTTGGGGAGAGCTTGGGAAAGACATTTTCTCACCTTTGGACAAGTGATGTTGTTCAACCAAAATGTTATATATGGCTATGTCCCATTGAGTGAAACAGTGATTAATTAAAATAGCCACTCTCCACTTGGTGTGTCATGTACCCCCATCTGCCCCTGCCCTTCTTACCCCCAGCAGTGGGAGCAGTGAGCCTGGCTCTGCAGGGGTTTCCAGGGTCCCTTTCCACAGCTACCTCTATGTCTGTTCCTAATGGCTAATCCTTTCTGATTGTTGAATGTTTTGATTGTTGCCTCTGTCTTCAGGTACCCAAAACGCCTGCACAAGGTGGTGAGGAGACTGGTCCCAAATTGTGACGTCCGCTTCCTCTTGTCTGAGAGTGGCAGCACCAAGGGAGCGGCCATGGTGACTGCAGTGGCTTCCCGCGTGCAGGCCCAGAGGAAGCAAATTGACAAGGTGCTGTCCCTCTTCCAGCTGACCCATGAGCACCTCCTTGGTTTGCGGGAGAAAATGAGGGTTGAGCTCGAGTATGGGCTGAAGAAGAAGACCCACCCGCTGGCCACTGTCAAGATGTTGCCCACCTATGTCTGCGGGATGCCCGATGGCACAGGTGCGCTTAGCCAGGTGCTTCCATGCAGGCCCTCACACAGCATAGAAACTCCTCACAGCTCTTAGGGGTTTTGTTTTTAGAACCTTAGATCTGAGTCTGTAATGGGGTGTCAGTACTCCTCTGAAACTGTTTGCTGTGGTTAAACCAGGATGTTTACAGTTAAAGAATATCTTAGTTTGGTTCTGAGTGTGTGTATGTATGTGAGTGTGTGTATATATATTTGTGTATGTACATGAGTGTGTGTGTGTGTGTGTGTGTGTGTGTGTGTGAGAGAGAGAGAGAGAGAGAGAGAGAGTATATAATCTGGGTGCATGCATGTCTATTAATTGAGAGCATGCTGTTGTTGCTGTTTTAGGTTTGGTTCCATCGAGTCAGCTATGACTCATAGCGACCCTGTGAACGACAGATCTGAAACTTGCTATGCTATGCCGTCCTCATCATCCCTGAGGTCCTCAAGCCCATTGTCATAGTCCCTGTGTCAGTCCATCTGGTTGAGGATCTTCCTTCTTTCTCTGACCCTCCGCCTTTCCCATCATAATGTTCTTTTCCATGAATACCCAATGCTATCAGCAAAGAGAATGCCTGCCCCCTGACCTGGGGAAGCTTTCCATGTGGGAGCTGCCTAGACTTTGACCTGACTTCTCAGTCTGCTTTCTTCTAACACTTGGCTCCCCTGTCTCCTTTCATCACTTTACTCTGTGACTTTTCTAACCCTTTATCATTTGCTAATCTCTTTGTGTCTAGGCAAGAGAAGCTACTAATTAATTAAGCCAATTCTTTGGACAAATTATTTCCTTTTATTTTTACTAGCCTTATTTGAAAATACTGATAAGTAAAAGTTATTTGTCAGTATATATTATTAAGGAGGATGATTTGCATGTTGCTGATTATTTTAGAACGTAGGTCTGCATGTACTTGCTTGGTTTTCGTTTTCTCTTATTCGTATAGCACTTGTCTGTCAGTTTGCTGTACTGGGGTTACTTGTGGGTTGTTGCAATGCTGGAAGCTATGCCACCAGTGTGTCTAAATGTCAGAGGAGTCATTCATGATGAACAGGTTTCAGCAGAGCCCCCAGATTAAAAAAGATTAGGAAGCAGGCTTGGCCATCCACTTGGCCACTTCTGAAAGAGCAGGTCTCTGAAAATCCTATGAATAGAGGAATACAGGTAGTTACAGTATTAGAGGTAGAGCCCAGTTTGGAAGTCAGTAAAAATGAAGAGAAACAGCTGCATACATCCTTTAAAGGTGAAGGGTGGAGTATTGGAGCCGCCGCAAGCTGTTTGGGACTGCTGCTCTTTGGATATCTACATTTCCATCTGTGTGCTTATCAACAGTTTTGATTCATCATGAATAATCTCTCAGCAGAAGAAATCCAGCAGCGGGCTCATCAGGTTACTGATGAGTCTCTGGAAAGTACAAGGAGAATGCTAAGTTTAGCTATTGAGTCTCAGGATACAGGAATCAAGACCATCACTATGCTTGATGAACAAGGGGAACAATTAAACCGAATAGAAGAGGGTATGGACCAAATAAATAAAGACATGAGAGAAGCAGAGAAGACTTTAACAGAACTCAGCAAGTGCTGTGGCCTTTGTGTCTGCCCATGTAATAGGACAAAGAATTTTGAATCTGGTAAGGCCTATAAGACAGCATGGGGAGAAGGTGGAGACAAATCACCTAACAATGTAGTATCTAAACAGCCAAGACGGGTGACAAATGGCCAGCCTCAGCAAGCAGCTACGGGAGCCAGCGGTGGATACATTAAACGTATAACTAATGATGCTAGAGAAGATGAAATGGAAGAGAACTTGACTCAAGTGGGCAGTATCCTGGGAAATCTAAAAAGTATGGCCCTGGACATGGGCAATGAGATTGAGGCTCAAAATCGACAAATAGAGCAGATCACAAAGAAGGCTGACACCAACAAAGATCGTATTGATGTTGCCAACACCAGAGCAAAGAAACTCATTGACAGCTAAAGCTACTGTTGTACTTTATCATTTTTTTGCTTCCCTCACTCCTCCTTCAGAATCATTACCTTTACAGAGTTTGGAATTTTGGTCAAACTCTCTTTTAAGCAGTTTGGAAGAAAGGCCATAGTAAAAGCTCCCTTATTTTTCTCACTTTAAAAAAAAAAAAAAAGGTGAAGGGTGGGCAAAAGAGAGGAAACCCCTCAACCAGATGGAATGACACAGTGACTGCTGCAATGCCCTTGAGTATATCAGAAATGATGAAGATGGCACAGGACAGGATAAAGTTCCATTTGGAAATAATAACCTTTGTCAAGTCCTTTACATTTCATATTTTCCTTGTGAACCTTTAAATTCCTCACCAGCAGTTTGTAGATGAGGTAAGGAGAGAATAATTCTCATTTCACAGATGGCAAAACTAAGACTCTATAAGGTTAGATGACGTATTCATGGCCACATAGTTGAACTTGGCTCTCTCTCTTTTCCCCCCTTTTTTAATTATATCTCTCTCTCTTTCTTTAATGAAAGTTTACAGAGACTTTAGATTTCCATTCATTCATTGTTGCCCACTTTCCTCCCTACCTGCCCCTCCCCCCAATCACTTTTCTCTTTGAAAAGTAAAAAAATTTAAAAAAAAGTAAAAAATTCTTTCATTTCCCTCCTGCCTCCCAGTCAACTCCACTGTGCAGCTTTCATTCTGGACTCTTGTCATGACAATAATACCTAATCATATATTCCTCCTAAACAGTTCTCTCCCCCATCTATTTCAATGCAGTTTACATTATTTATCCCCTCTTAGTTTCCCTCCAACCCCCATGTCAGTCCTGCTTTACAACAGTGGCACTATGCAGTTATTTGTCCTTTTGTGACTGAGATATTTCATTCAGCATAATATCCTCCAGGGCCACCCATTTTGTATAATATATGAGTTCCTTGTTTTTCCAAAGCTGTATAGTATTCTATTGTGTGAATATACCACAGCTTCTCTGTCCATTCTTTCGTTGGTGGGCACTTGGGTTGTTTCCAAATCTTTGCTATTGTGAACAAAGCAGCAATAAATATGAGTGTGCGTATATCTGCTTGGGTGGCAGTTCTAGTTTCTTTAGGGTATATTCCCAGTAGTGGAATTGCTGGGTTAAATGGTATTTCTATTTCCAACTTTTTGAGAAAGCGCCATACTGCCTCCCATAGTGGTTACATCATTTTACACTCTCACAAACAATGAATAAATGTTCCAGTTTCTCTGCAACCTCACCAGCATTTGTTGTTTGCTGTTCTATTAAATTTTGCTATTCTTACTGGGGTGAAATAATATCTCATAGTTGTTTTGATTTGCATCTCTCTTGAACATTTCTTCATGTGTTTGTTTGCCATCTGAATGTCTTCTTTGGTGAAGTGTCTGTTCATATCCTGTGCCCATTTCAGTTGGATTGATTACCTTTATCTTGATGTGGTGTTCAAGTATTTTATAAATTCTAGATATAAGTCCCTTATCTGACATATCATTACCAAACACTTTTTCCCAGTCTGTGGCTTCCCTTTTTACCCTGTTGGAGAAGTTTTGGGATGTGCATAGGGATTTGATTCTTAGAAGGTCTCATTCATCTATTTTATCCTCTCCTGGTTGTAGGTTTTTCAGGATGCTTGGAAGACTTTATGTTGTGAATTAGGGCTTCTAGAGTTCTTCCAAGCTTTTCTTTAATGAAGTTTATAGTACTTTGTTTTAGTCCTAGGTGAACTTGGCTCTCTAAACAACAAAAGTCTCTAAGATATTTCCCAGAGAAGATGTTTCTTGTATGCACATGCGGTAAAACCTGAGAACAGTGAAAGACCCTTTAATTGTTCTTCTCTTTCTTCCCTTGAGCCCTCCATCCTTCACTCCTCACTGTTTCATTGTGCACTTCTGTGTGTTGGGCCCTGGTCCAGACACTGGAGGTCCAGCAGTGAGAAACACAGTCCTTGTCCTTGTAGAACTCACAGTTGGATGACCAGCAATTAAATAAATGTAAATGCTATAGCTTGTTAGTCAGTGACAATGCTATCAAGAGAAATAGAGCCGGGAAGTGGTTGCAAAGATATTTGAGAGTGATGTCTGACAAATTTAAGGACTAGTGATAAAAAAGAGCGGTGTGGCCAGAGTGAATAAGAAAATTCAAGAGAGCAGACAGTGGTGCTGTGAGAAGTCATAGGTGTGAGCCCACTGCCCAGAGGTCCCCTGCACCGTTGAGCAGGTAGGACTTGATCCGGTTCCTCATTAGACAGGTAGAGATGTGGGAATCAGGGGAAGGGGAAAGGGAGACAGGATAAGTCCTTGTACGTGGGTGGGGATCAGTGGTTGTACAGGTGAGGTGGAAACACCTGGAGTCAAGCTGCAGACAGGTAACTTGGCCCCGATTTACTTCCAGAAGCTTCATGGGCAGGAGTGTCCTATGCATCCTCTAACATACCCCCTGCACCCAGGACACAGCTCTGAACCCCACACCCACAGCTCTATTACTTGCAGCTGCCTGTAAGGATGTCCTTGCATGGATTTTAGAGCCAGAATAAACTTCAGAGGAGCTTTAAAAAGAAAAGCTGCCTTAGGGTTGGTTCTGACTCCTGGGAGCCCTACACTTGTGAGGGTAAAACTGCTCCATTAGATTTCTAGGGTCTCGTTTTTGGGAAATAGTCACATCTTTCTTTTAATGTGCCTCTGGATAAACTCAAACCTCTAACCTTTTCGTGAGATGCCAAACCCTTTAACGGTTTGCACCACTCAAGAACTCCCTCCGCTTTACTTTGCAGATGTGAAAAATGGGACCTGTATGCTCTTGCTCAAAATAAATAACTCATTTCTCAGAACTGCCTTGTCCCCTAATTCCATCCTGGATCTCTTTTACTTCCTTCACTGGAATAGATTATGTAATGTGTAGACCTTTGCTGCATGACAAGAGGAGGCCAAGAAACCCAGACAAGTTCAGGTGCCTTCTATTGCCTGGATGCTACGCATGGTAACGGCCATGCCCCTTCGGTCCATAAGTCACAGGAGGCAGGCCATGGTCAGCCCCTTTCCAACACATCCTCTTCCTCCCGATGCCTTCACACAAGTGGCCATTTAGTATATATTGATGAGATGCGGCTTTGATTTTTTTGTCACAGAGAAAGGCAAGTTCCTGGCCCTGGATCTGGGAGGAACCAACTTCCGTGTCCTCCTGGTGAAGATCAGAAGAGGGCGAAAGTCAGTGCGCATGTATAACAAGATCTTTGCCATTCCCCTGGAGATCATGCAGGGCACTGGCGAGGAGGTAACTGCCAGGCATGGGTGTGGGACTTTCTTTGCTTTGTGGGGGCCAACCTGCTTCCAGGCACAGAGATGGTCAGGTGTATTGCTCTCTCCCTACAGCTATTTGACCACATTGTGCAGTGTATTGCTGACTTCCTGGAATACATGGGCCTTAAAGGAGCCCAGCTACCCCTGGGTTTCACATTCTCCTTTCCCTGCAGACAGACAGGCATTGACAAGGTAAGAGTCCATCCAGGCTGGTGGGCATCTCTCCTCCAGGGGACCTCAAGGTCATTGTCTATGTTATCTCCAAGTCAGTATTCATTTTTTTTTCTGCTGTTGTTGTTGTTGTTGTTGAGTACCCTCAAGTTAGAGCCATCCCATAGCTGACCTGCCAGTGGATGGATCTTCAGAGATAGTAAATCACACAGGAGGAGATTATACATCCTTCTTCTGTGGAGCAGCTGGTGGATTCGAACAATATGACTTCAGGATTGTAGTGCAACTTCTTACCACTAGGCCACCAGAGCTCTAGGAGTCAAGGTTCAAGGAAGTTGGGAAAATAGAATAGAGAATGGTTTGTTTTTTTAAAATAATATACTACACTTTCTTTTTCATGATAATTTTCTAGAGTAAAACTCCCAGAAGAGTTTAGAGTCATATACAAGAGAGACATGCGTCCTTTTATAAGGTTGATCATGCATTTTGTGGAGAGATAGAGATAAAGAATTATCTCTACTGTTGGGCATCGATGTTGCCTATCCATTCCTTGACAGTGGCCGCAAATGGGGTTGTAAGATTTTTATTGTCTGCTGAAAGCGAGCTTATCATTTCCTCACAGGATTTAGAATCCCAGGAGGAATTTGCCATGTAGGCATGTATTCAGTTGTCACTGAAGAACAGCGTGGGTAATAACTTAGATAACAATAATTCAACAAGATATTGTAAACAAAAATATCATTAAAGTGTTTCAAAGTCTTTCTTGGAATTCTTGGATAATAAAAACATATCATTTTATCCAGGGACTAATTTATATTTAATGAGTGAAGAGGTTTGGGTTTTATTTTTTATTTTTAAATTAACAAACTTGAACTCTAGTAGGCCAGCTTATGTAGTTTACTTTCTTTTCTTCAGTAATCTGTTTTGACCAAGGAGAAGAGTTTAAAAAGTGAAAAATAAGATACTGAGATATTCTCTTAGATTACCCCAGATTTCCAGTCTCTCACAGGGGACTCTACAGAAAATGAATTGCAGGTGATTTGGGTGAGGGCCGGGCCAGGCCATCTGTGCAGTAGTCTGAGGGAGAAGGAGTGCAATGTTTGTGACAAAGTATGAGAAACATTTTGTGATGTTTGATATGTATGGTATCAATGTATGATATCATATGTATGGTAACATTTATTACTCTCTTACAGAGTGATTTTTTTTGTGTTTGCTCACATTTCCTTTAGGCTATACAAGAAATCCATATTGTTGGAATTATAGAATGTGTCTAATTCTATTTTAATTGTGGAACAATGCTTTGATGAACATTTTGTAGCTTTCTTTTTACTCATTTAATTCTGTCCTGAGCTAAATGAGAAGTGGGATGGATCACCAGGAATGCATTCTATGCAGTCATGACCAGAGAGCGTGGTGTGACCTTTGATAAATATGAATTGCTGTAATTAATCCACTCAGCTGTACACATTATCTGAACATCATGCTCTGTGAAGCCCTCACGTTCAGTCTTGGGCAACAACGATGGACTCACTGTCAGAAGCACGTGAAACGATAATGCCTTGTGCAATTGTCTCAGAAAATTATTGCTCAGATGACATTTCCCCACCCTTTTTTTCAGGGAAAACTTATAGAGTGGACCAAAGGCTTCAAGGCCACTGACTGTGAAAACGAAGATGTAGTGGATATGCTCAGGGAAGCCATCAAGAGGAGAAATGTATGATGTGGGAACATAGCCCTGAATCTAGAGCTGGTGCTTCTGAGTATCACATGTCTTCCCAAGGGACAGGTTCCTTCTGACTTAATTTGATGCTATTTCCACTAGGGGCTTATAGTTTGGGGCTGAGAATTTGGTAACCTCTATTCTTCTGGGGATAAAGAAGGGGTCACTAACAGTGGGTAGGAGTTCTGGTTCTTGACCATTATGGCATGTCCCACCAGTGGAGCTCTCTGCTCCGCCATGCTGTGCTAAGTCCCTTCAGGTTGATAAGTTCCATCTTAGCCGTCTTGGCTATCACATTCTACTTTAAGGAAAGATGTTCCCTTTGCAGGAATTTGACCTGGACATAGTTGCAGTGGTGAATGACACAGTGGGGACCATGATGAACTGCAGCTATGAAGATCCTAATTGTGAGATTGGTCTAATTGCAGGTAATTGATGAGGCATATCCTACTGACCTGATTCCGTATGGTTCTTTGGAGATTTTCTTTTCACATAGTGAGGGACAGCGGACCAGCATCCCATTATAAAGAGGCTTTTTTGGTCAGTTTTGTTCAGGGTAGACAAGAAGTTAAGATAGTGGTTCCAGATCCATAATTCCTAAATCTTTACTTAATGCCTTTCTTTGTTGAAAGCTTGTGCTCAGATCATCTTTTCTTTTGAGAAGGAAAATAATATAAAAGAAGGAGATTTTCAAATTAGGACCTTGGGGCAGGTTGACTGGGAAGAAGGAAGCCATAGTTAACATTTGATTAGTAGAAGACAACAACTTGTATCATGTTTGCCTGAGGTTGAATGAGCTAGATTTTCATTTTTGGCTCCCATATGGGCCTCTTCTGTTCCACTGAATTCTTCTGGCTCTTAGGGCTCAAAGAAGGGGAAGAGCTGGAAATAAATTCAAGAGAGGGAAGAGAAATAGTCTGACATGATAGAAAGGTTTTAAGGGTCTTTGGGGGGAAGTTGGCAATGATTAAGGCCAAAAGTTAATTCTAGGTGAATGCTTCTCTTTAAAAGGTGGAGTAGGTGAGCTCTGGTGGCCTAGTGGCAGGAAGCTGCACTGCAATCCCAGAGGTGCGTGGTTCAAATCCACCAGATGCTCTGCTGAAGAAGGAGGAACAATGGCCTCCTGTACCAGTCAGATCCAATTTGATGGTACACACATAAAAAAAAAAAAGGTGGAGTAGCAGTGCAATTTGACCAAGTGGAGATGGAGGCAAAGTGCATCCCAGGTGATGGAATATGTTATGGAATGACAGAAACCTGTCCCAATTGGTTATCTGTGCTTTCTAGCAATGAGTAGTGGGTGGAACAAGGGGATGAGATTTACTGAGATGACTCCAATGTCATCTCACTAGAATCCTATTTTGCAAGTCTGATCTTTTTCCCCCATTCTTTATTTTTTTAAAATTATTTGATGGAAGTTTCACAAAGCAAAAGAATGTTTTACTCAATCATTCGTACACATTTTGTACCTTTATGGGATTGACTTATTTCACATAGCCTGATATCCTCCAGATGAATTTATGTGATGCAGTGTTTTGTGGATTCTTCGTTGTCTTTTAGTGCTGCATAGTACTCGATAGCATGGGTATACTGTAGTTTAATTTAAAATTGCCTTGACTTCCTCTCCTTTTAGAAGTTCCTCAACTACATGTCTTATTACTCTTTTTTTTTCTAATTTTTTTGTGTGTGCCATCAAATCGGATCTGACCAGAACAGGAGGAGATTTCCTCTCCTACAGCAGAGCATCTGGTGGATTTGAACCGCCTGCCTCTAGGATTGTAGTGCAGCTTCTTGCCACTAGGCCACCAGAGTCTTAGTCCTTCTTTCTGCATTTAATTATCTTCCTTTTCAGATCTGGTTCCCTGCTGTTAGTCTCATAAGTTTATTTTACTTTGTGCATTTGTTTATGATATTCTTGGTGTTTTTATTTCGTGACTTTTCCTCTTGTGGGATTTGGTTAGCATCTTTTTTTAAATTTTTTTATTATTTTTATTATTATTTTTGTGTGTCTGTGTACTGTCAAATCAGATCTGACTGGTACAGGAGGAGATTGTCCCTCCTTTCCCGGCAGAGCATCTGGTGGATTCGAACCATGTGCTCTGGGATTACAGTGCAGCTTCTTGCCACTAGGCCACCAGAGCTCCCCTTGGTTAGCATCTTAAATGCATATTTTTTTCCATAATATTTTTAAAATTTTCTTCTAGCAAATTTCCTTCAATTTCCTCTGTGCTTTTTTTAAAAAAAAAGAAAAATCCTCTTCTTTTCCTCATCACAGAGAAGTTATTTCTCTTAATGTTACTTCACCTAATTCTTATGCTTTCTTTCCTTCCTGCACCAATTTGTTTTTCTAATAGATTAGTGTTGAAAGTTGTTTTTTAATTAAATTAAAATTTGTTGAAACTTGTCTAACTAATTGCATTCTATTTCTCCCATTTTTCTTTTCCCCTTCCAATGTGTTGTTTATTCCTGAATGTCAATTTTAATATTTTTGGATTTTAATTTGTTAGTTTTTAATGTCTTCTAATTTTCCATTTATTTTATCTTTTGGTCTTGCATAAGTTCTTGAATTGTTCTATGTTTTCTGTGCTTTTCTCAATTTGTACAAGATATTTACTCCTTTCTTAAAATTCCTGAAGAGTAAATTCCAGTAGCTTTTCTTGTTCTGAAATATTTCTCTGGTTCTGTATTTTGGTCACAGTTTTGTTCCAATTTGTCCTGTTATAATTATTTTTAAAATAAACTGATATAACGTTATCTGTGGCCTCAGACATTGTGGTGTTACTGTCGTTATTCCTTTTGATATATCTCATTGAGTCATGCAATTATGTTCTGCTGCTTGTGAATTTGATAATTCCTAGTGTTTCACTTTCTGTCTCGGGGGACCTAGTGGAGGATGTGCAGTTTATTGTTTGATGCTTGAGTAAGGCAGTTGAGGGGAGACTGGACCAAGGTTGGCTGCAGTCTTTTAGTCGGTAAGGTACTGCTGTTTGTTTCTCTTACGCGAAGCTGCAGGAGGTATATGTATGGCTGAATATTGTTGCTGTTTCCAAATGGGACAAAGAAAAGGGGAAACTAAAGAAAATAGCAAAAGACAACTAAAAAAACATTGAATTGTAAAAGAAAAACCAAAACTGGCAGAATAAGAAAAGGAATGAGTATGAGACTACATGAGCTCTAGTGGCCTCTAGTGGTAAGTAGCTGCACTGTCAACACAAAGGCATCCGGTTCAAATCCCCCAGCAGCTCTGTGGGACAGAGGGGCAGTCTCTTCTCATTTGATTTACAGCCTAAAAAAAACCCACAAGAAGGTCAGCTATGAGTCAATTTCGACTCAATTACAGACAACAATAACATCATCAAAATAGAGCGGCCAAAAAGAGGATAAACACTAGCAAAGGAAAGAAAAAAAGCTAGAGAGGAGAAAGCGGAAGAAATGAGAAAAAGCAAACCATAAAGGGGGTTGGGAGCCAAAACCACAAGAGCAAAATAAATAAAAGCAAACAAAAGTCCAAAAAGCAACGGGAAATTAAAAACGAGAGAGGAAAAAAAAAGAAGGACCTTGGAGGAAGGTGGGCAGGGCATCTGATTGGAGGTCTTCCCGGCTGTTGTGATGGCAGCAAGGTGTAGGGTCTGGAATAGTTTGTCCATTTAGCAGAACTTTGAGGTTAGGACACCCAGTCAGGTCAGGGTTTGTGCTCATGTGAGAGGTGGCTGAGGCCCAGGCCAAACACGGCAGCTCTTCGGGTCTGGAGGTGTTGAGGATTGGGGGACCCAGCCAAGGACAGAGTTGCAGGCCTTACAGGTGGTGGTCTGCCTGGCTAGGGGTGTTTGCCCGTCCAGGGCATGGATGCAGGCAGGTACCTAGAGAGAGATGGCTAACATGGAGAGGCAATCACACTCAGTGTGAGATGCCCAAGGATGGTGTACTCTGTGAAGAAGTATGAACTGCCCCAGCGGTAACTGTGGTGTGTGGTGAGTGAGGTATCCCCAGTTATGCCCAATAAGGGGTCAAGATCTAACCCGAGATGGCGCTCCCACCAATCTAGGGTTGACTGAAGGAGTGACTTCTGAATGTAGTCCTTGTACACACTCCTGGCACCAGATTCAAAATGGCCAGAGCCTCACTTCAGGGAGAGGTGGGAAAGGCTGAGAGAGGACGGTGTGGGTGAGGAAGGAAGTCACTTTCTTGATCCTGGGAGGGTATGGGGAACAACGGAGAAGATTTTTTAGCCTTTTTGTGCCATCAGCCAGCTGTTGGTATGGATGCTGTATAGTCTTGAGTTTCTGAGTTGACCAGATAGCTATTCAAAATGGCTTCACCATGTGAGTTATAATGTTCCATCAATGTCCTTAGTTTGTCCTCATTTGATTTTGATGTTTTTTCCCTTCAGTCAGTGTTTGAACTACTTTACCTTTTCTTTTAAACTCAAGGTTCCAGAATAATCTTCATTATCTATTATGTTTGTTTTTCTCGTGTTTCTGTGAGAGTCTAGACTCCTTCTGGCCTAGTCTTACCTGGAAGGTCACCCCATCTCACTATAATTCTTATTGCAGATTACTTATTCTAAATTTGAGTCTGCTCATCTGTGGGAGGAACTGGTCTAGATTTAGAAAGTTAAAGAAGTGATTCCTGTTTGAATAGAATAGTTGCCTAGATGGTTGTGTTGACAATGTTTCTGAGGTCTAAGCAAAAAAGAGTGGCTCACACATGTCAGGTATTTGCTGAACCTAGACAACATGACTTCTCGTTGTTCCTTCTTTTCAGATTGCTAACTCATTGATTATTTGCAAGTCTACTTTGTGTCTATAACATAACAATAATAATAATAATAGCATCAAGTACAATTTATTTGCTATGTAAAGGAACCTTATAAATATTGTGTCATTTTCCCTCCTCGTAATAAATCTGTAAGGAATGGAATCTGTAATTGATTCAGTTTTACAGATGAAAAAAAAATATGAGCTTCTGAAGGGTGAGGGTACTTTCCTAAGATCACCTCGGCTGAAATTCACACTCAATTGTATCTGACTATTAACCTAAATTCTTAGACATCACACACAATTGCCTTTCTCAGACCAGGTGATATTTTTCAACAACTAAATTCCTTTATGTTCCCTTCTAGGAACAGGCAGCAACGTGTGCTACATGGAGGAGATGAAGAACATTGAGCTGGTGGAAGAGAATGACGGGAAGATGTGCATAAACACGGAGTGGGGGGGATTCGGAGATAATGGCTGCATAGATGATATCCGGACCCAATATGACAAGGAGGTCGATGAAGGGTCCCTGAACCCTGGAAAACAAAGGTGAAAAGAAAATAGGTGTGCACGAATGTAGGTTGTGCAGGACACAACTTGACCAGAGCCATTTTCATTTGATAGCGAGCTTTGGTGGCCTAGAGGTGAGAAGCTGCACTGTAATCCCCAAGGCATGCAGTTCTAATCTACCAGCTGCTCTGCAGGAGAAGGGTAGGAAATCTCCTACCATGTAATTGTCTGCCTCTAAAAAGCTGCTGGAGAGTCAGCCATGAATTGATTCCAACCCGACGGAACACAACAACTACAACAACATAGCTTTGATACTTATTATTATTCTCCATCAAACAAAAATTATATAATTTGATAGCATATTAATGAAAAAGCAACATATTATGACAATTTTCCAAAAGGTAGAAGGAGTATCTCCCTTTTTCTAATCTAAGCAAGTTACTGTGTAATCTAATGAGGTGAGGCCAGCAGGAACGTCCAGTTGCTATGAACTGGCTTTCATAGCGCAGAGGCAACTTCCTGCCACTAGGCCACCTGAACGCCCCCATTCTGAGCTTTTAAGAGTATAATCCAGAAGTCTTTCAAGTTGACATTGAGGAGAGCACATTTTGCTCAGCTCTGCACACTAATGATCACTGTTACTACTAACAATGTCGTCATTGTCGCACATACCTGTGCAAAGAGGTCTCAGTATCAAAGTCCCTGTGCCCCTTGCTTCTTGCCTTCATGGACTTCACTACCTGAAGAAATCCAGATAGAAAGGGAAAAGGGACTTAGCATTCCTTTAGCCCGCTAGTGCATGCAGACAGTTAAAATTATCTCATGGAGCACCACTACTGGTGAAACAGATTTCCTCAAATACAGAGCCAGGGAGAATCAGGTCTGGGACCAGAAGAGAAACTATTGTTGGTTTCATGTCTTCTGTGTGCCAGATACTTTGCTCTTAAAGGTCTTGCATGGTCAGTGTTTTGTGTATTTTACTGATGATAGTTTATAGCACAGGCTCCAAGCCATCCAGTTAATCTGTGCAGTGCTGGGGCCTGGCTCCAGGTGGCAACCTCTGTGAGGTCTGGCTCCAGAGTGTGGTCTTCCTCACCACATCATGCTGTCTTCTGCATATGTTCTTCTCCAGGTCTGGTCTGATGCTTGAGGCAGCCTCCTTAGGCCTACCTGAACCAGTCAGCTGCCTTCCACATTCTGCCAGTCCTTTCTCCAGCTCTCTTTTTCCTGCTTTCAGTAACCTATTCCTTTCCCCAAACAGGTATGAGAAAATGACAAGTGGGATGTACCTGGGGGAGATAGTACGACAGATCCTGATCGACCTGACCAAGCAGGGTCTTCTCTTCCGAGGGCAGATTTCGGAGCGTCTCCGGACAAGGGGCATCTTCGAAACCAAATACCTGTCCCAGATTGAAAGGTGATGTTTGATCAAGTTCACTTTTTCCTTGGGAGAAGCTCTGGTTGGGATAAGCTGCTCTGTCAAGAAGGTTTAAGATTCAGAAATTAAAATGGAACAGCCCTAGGAGCTGCAGGTTGTGTCCTGGGCTGTTTTCTGTATCTGGTCTCTCTCTGTTTCTGCAGTGCAGGATCACCAGGGCACACACAGGAAGGGGACTACACACTGCCTGGGGCCTCAGAGCACCCAGCAGGATGACTCAGTCCTCACTGAGTACCTCCATCTACAGTGAGTTAGCTTAGGACCGCCATCCTCTTTTGTTTCAAATAAATGATTGATTGCATGTCTGTAATAGGAAATAATTTTTTTGGGGAGGGTGAATCACCCATTTGCCTAATACCAACTCTTGTTATTTTTGTGTATTCTCTTTCAGTCTATCAATGTATGTTGTTGTGTACTGTCGAGTCAGAAGCGACCTATGGCTGACCTTTCAGTGGGTTTTCAAGGCAATTAATTGCACGGGAGGAGATTGTCCGTCATTCTCCTGTGGAGAAGCTGGTGAATTAGAACCGTGTGCCTTCGGGATTGTAGTGCATCTTCTTGCCACTAGGCCCCAGAGCATGCAGATATTTTTTTTCTTTGGGGTTTTTTGTTGAAGAAGCTATTATATATCCTACACAGTTTCTATATTCTGAATTTTGCTAGTTGGATCATTTGCCATTTTCCTGTGTCCTTTGTATTTTCTGTAAACAAAATAGAGACCAAGATACTTGAGTAAAGTTGGTTGACAGTGGAACAGCAGTACCTCATAGGTGACACTGGGTGTGTCTGCGTGCCTGATTCTCTCCCTCTCTCTCTCATGACACTGGCAGTCATTGATGCTCACTGTCCAAGTCTATTAGGCATTGCATTACTCTTCATTGAGTGATCATTGATTAAGTCATTCACGCACATTGCTCAGATTGCTGTTGTTGTGTATTGGTATAAACTCATAGCTGACTCTCCAGTGGGTTTTTAGAAGCAGTAAATCACGTGGGAGGAGAATGCCCATCTTTTTCCCACAGAGCACTTACCTTTGGGATCGCAACACCTTTCCTTACCACCCAGTCACCAGAGCTCCCTCACTAGGAATTGCACAATGGTGATGACCTAATTCTATTATTCTTTTGGTACTTACTAGCTGAAATACTTCTGGAAAGAGAAATTTCCCATATCAAATGTTTAATTACTATTTTAAGTGGCTGAAAAAAATATTATCTTGCTATGCTATAATTTACTAAATTTTTCCTTTAGTGTAAGAAGTGTAGCTTATAATTTATAGATTCTTAGTAGCACCATGATTATTATTTATGTACATATAGTCATTTGCATCTTGTTATTTTCTTAAGGGAAGCAGAATTTTATTAAAAGACATAGATTCCCTTATGAACACACTATTTTGTAAAAGTTAGTTCCAGTTCAGCAGTCACATGCAGTTTAAAAAAGTGGTTGCAGCCAGTAGGAAAAGCACTGAGGTGGGAAATTTCACTTCATTCTTTCCATTAATTCATTGCTTTTGCTATGAGCACTGGATGCTATCAGAGACTTGGTTTAGAATTTTTCTCACTTTACATCTATTAATGGAATTCTCTGAGTCTTTATAGGCAGATACTAGCAAGTAAAAAATCGCTTTGTGGAAGGAAAAACAAAATCACATCCTGAGCTAAGCAGTGCACTTACTGATGGGGGTCCAGTGAGACCTTCTCACTCTCTAAGGAGAGGGTGACAGGATTGATAACAGCAGAAGTGACTTTGTGTTTTGGAAATAGTGATTTCAGCTTTTGGTTTCCTTTTTCTGTTTGCTCCATCAGATCCCAAAACAAAAGTTTTATCCTCTTGGAGTTTCTTGTTTGTTTGTTTTTGCTTGGGAAACACTTTGGTCCCTTGTCTCCCACAGGGAAACAGATTGGCTTATCCTCACCTTCCCTTCCTTTGTCCTGAACACAAACACTTTTGTCCCTGGACCCAGTTTAAGGGGGACAGTTTCCATCTACGTCCTTGAATATTTTCTTCTGGTACACAAGAAATAATCCATTTTGCATATTTTGGCTTCTATAGTTAAAAAAATGAATCCTATAGAATGAAAAGGAATTAATTTGTGCCTGGTGGACATTGTTAGGTGCGATGGTGACACAGTCCATTTCAGAGTTTGTTGTCACTTAAGGGCTGTGATTCTTAGGGCAAGAGTCGTGGGCTTAAGTTCCTCTCTGCCTCTGACCTGAGACAGACAGGTCTCTTCACCAGTCTGGACCCCACTCTCCTGGGTGTGACAAACAATTGCTCTGCTGTTTTACCTCGAGGATTGCTCTAAGAATGGAGCAAGGTGATGCACATGTAAGAACTTGCTGAGCTGGGAAGGTCTAGACTCTGGATGGAATTGCATGTTTCTTTTTATACACACACAGAAAAATACACCTTATTTTCTTTCCTAACACTTTTAAGTTTGCAGAAAAATTGCACAGAAAGTCCGGAGAATTTCCATATGCCCCCACCTCCCCCTGCACACACTGCCTTCTGTTATTAGCATCTTGCTTTAGTACGGTGCATTTGTTACAGCTGTGAAACAACAGAAGTCCCTGGTTTACATCAGGGTTCTTTGTATTGGACAGTCCTGTGCATGTCATTACTGACAGATATATAGAATGGTTACAGTGCCCTCAAAATGTCCAGTGCCCCACCTATTTTTCCCTCCCCTCCAAACCTCTGGTAACCACTGATATTTTTACTGTCTCAGTGGTTTTTCCATTTTCATACTTGGAAATTTGTAGTATGTAGCTTTTGCAGACTGACTTCTTTTCCATTTATACTCTTCCATGTCTTTCCTCGCTAGAAAGTTCATTTATTTTTATTGTTGAGTGATACTCTGTTGACCTAGAGCATAGGAGTTGTGCTGCCAATTCAAAGGCACGTGGTTTGAATCCACCAGCAGCTTCATGAAAGAAAGAGGAGCAGTCCCCTCTCCTGAAAACTCCCTGGGAGGTCTCCTGGGAGTCAGTTCCAACTCAATGGCATATAATGACAGCAATACTCAATCTTATGGCTGTTCCACAGTTTAAAATTAACCTATTGAAGGGCTTTTTTTTTTAAGGGCTTTTTATTTTAATATACAGAATATATTTTGTTCCTCTGGAAATTTTCCAGCTAAAAAATGCAGGAAAAATAATAAATTATTGCCATTTAGAACCCTAGTGAAATAATAGGGAGCTTTGGTGACCTAGTGGGCAAGGAGTTGTGCGGCCAATCCAAAAGCAGGCAGTTCACCAGCTGCTCTTCAAGAGAAAGATGGGCAATGTCCTCCCATGTGGCAGAGAGCCTCTGAAAACCTACTGGAGGGTCAGCTATGAGTCAGTTCCAACTTGATGACAATGAATTGTTGTTATGAGTGAAATAATGGAAATCTGGTTAGTTCATAGGGAGGTGCCCGGCTGACCCAAACGGGTCATCTCGTGGTTCAAATCCCTGAGGCTGTTGCACCATTGCTCTCCCAGTAATACTTTTCTTTCTTAACTGTTATCAGAAACAATTATATCATGCATATAATTTTACATTGCTTACCTTGCGAGTCAGAATTCTGTTTAAGTAGTATTTTCTCACTTTGAGAGTATCAGCATCTAGATTCTACTGGCTGATTAGTCGGTAAGGAGTTGTTTTGCCAACTGGAGCATGTAGTTTGAATCCACCAGCTGCTGCATGAGAAAGATGGACAATCTCCTCCATGTGATTTAGTCTCTGAAAAAAACATGGAGGGTCAGCTATGAGTTGGTTCAGACTTAATAGCAGTGAGTTTAAGGTTTTTCTTTCTTTTCTTTGAGGCTCTAAGAAAGCCTTGGTGGCACGATGCATAACATGGTAAGTTGTAAACTGAAAGGTTGAAAGTTTAAGTCAGCTGCTGCTCCACATAAAGATTTATGACCTCAGAAACCTGTTGGGGGGGGCAGCATGTGGGGGAAAGGTTGTTATGAGTCAGAAGAGACTTGATGGTAGTAGATTTTGTTACTGTCTATTAGGTCTAGAGACTCCTCTCTGGGAGTTGTGGCTTTTTGCTACTTGTAGATGTTGGTCCTGATGGGCAAGTAAAGGGAAGTTTTGGGGGTTGTGATTTTTTGAGGGGGTTATGTTTGATGTTTATTACTGCTCTTTCCCCCCGAAGAGTGGGGGTCCTTGAGCCTTTGCCTAGGGTGAAAATCTGCTCAAAGGCATTGGCTTAAAACACTACAGGGTGGCTCTTGGGCCAAATTTATTAATTTTCAAATGAATATTCCTTGAATGATACAGCAATCTTTTGTCTATTTGCAGAACTGAACAACTTGGTGTTGCTATGATGCTTCACACTGTTCCATAGTCTTGTCAAATACCACAATGGTTACCCATTATGTACAATGTTTGGATGAGCTTCCAGATTGATTGAGGCTGGGAAGGAGGAGTGGCATCCACTTCCCAAACTAGATGCCCCTGGAAACTCTACAAACTCTCTAATCTCTACAAACTCTATAAATGTACAGAAATGATGGTAGTTATAGAACAGAGTTCTGTACAGAAATTATGTTAGTTATAGAACAGAGGTTAAGTCTTTTGTGCAAAACTTACTCTCAGTATTCGACTTGGCAACACTTACCCACGGCTAAGTGAAACTGGTGCTGTTATATCTGGAGGAACACTCTTCCACTTTGCACATCACTCTTTGTCAATGTGCTGCATGAAGTAACCTGGGTTGCTGTGATGCTGAACCTTGTACCATTGGGGTATCAAATACCAGAATGGTTTCCCAGTGTGGACAGTGTGGTGAAGCTCCCAGTTATAAAACAGGTTTGGAAGCAGGAGTGGCATCCACTTTCTAAACCACATGCCTTTGGAAACTCTATGAACTTGGAGAAATGAGAATAGTTATGGGAAGGCATTAGGTCTTTTTGTTCATAGAGTTGCTATGAGTCACACTAGACTCTACAGCAATCAACAACAACAACTATTAGGGTAGTGTTGTGGTTAAGGCATTTGACTGCTAATGAAAAGGTCAGCAGTTTGAATTTACCAGTCTCTCCACAGAAAGAAATGAGACTTTCTGTCTCCATAAACATTTACACCCTTGGGAAGCATATGAGGTAGTTCTAATCTGTCTGATAGGGTCATGGTGAGTTGAAAGTGGCACGGTGACAGTGGGGTTACCTGGGTTGGTTCTTTGTTTGTTTGTTTTGACTCAAGGTCAAGGACAGTGGTTAAATTCTTGCTTTCCACACGGGAGACTCAAGTTCAGTTCCTGGCCTGTGTATGTTAAATGCAGCCACCACTCATCTGTCATTGGAGACGTGGATGTTGCTATGATATTAAACAGATGTCTGGACTGAGAAGAAAGGCCTCTTGATGAACTTTCCTACACCAGCCAGTGAAAAGCCTGTGAATCTCAATCATAACTGATCCTGGGGACATGCGGGTGCATCCTTCTGTCACGCATGGTGTCACCTCCTCAACAGCAGTTAGCAGCAGTCGGCTCTAGACCAGGCTGTTCTCCCATGGTGGGGTCACATCCCTGCAGGTGCTTCTGGTCAAGACAGGCTCTCACTAGATCCTAAGGGATGATTGTGTGGATTTATGTGGCCACTTGCTCTTTGAATATGACTAGGCCAATGCTGGCGGCTACTAACAATACTTTCTTTTTTCTTTATTTTATATTGGTTTGCTTACAAAGTGTGTATAGATTGTATTTTACACTATTCTTCATTCATAATGTGTTTCATACAATCATTCCCATGCATTATGTTTTATAAAATTAATCACCACTGGACCTTGCCCATCATCACCTTGTCTTTTCAGGCCCCCCTGAGTGTTTCCCATTTCCTTCACCCTTCCTTCTACCCACCAAACTGTGCAACCCTGCAGTTTCACCCTTACCCATCCTCAGCCCTCCGTTCCCACTCCTTACCTCTTTGGGTACTCATACTTTATCTTCGAAACACACATAGTCTAGTTGAGAAGAGAAAGCAGAGGGTTGGTTATATATAAGGAAAAAGAGCCTTCAGTGGAATGCAGCTGGAGTGCCAGGAACTCAGGTAAGGCTAGATGTGGTGTGACTGTGTTCCAGTCCTGCTCTGCTTCTGTTTGGAGACAAGTTTCAAGCCTTGTGAACCTCAGCTTCTGCTTTGGGAAAATGAGTACCTAGTTTATTGTTTCTTGACTCAAGTGATGATTCACAGTAGAATGAGAGATGTTGTTGTTATGTACTGTTGAGTCAGGACTGACTCATGGCTGACCTTCCAGAGAAAGTAAATCACACAAGAGGCGATTGCCCATCTTTCTGTCATGTAGCAGCTAGTGGACTTGAATACCTGCCTCTGGGTTGGCAGATTAACTCCTTGCTCATCAGACAACTCATCCCGTACATGAGACACTCACACTTTATTTTTTCAGGTTGATAACAACTTGCTGGGGGTGGTAGACCTTCCCTAGTCTCAGCTTCTGAGTCATCCGCTCCACCTTGGCCATCTCGTCCTCCCTTTTGCTAGGGCATTTGGGGTTAAGGAGGCCAGGCATCTCATTGACCAGGCTCCAAGGGCCTGGGAGACAGGTCATGACATTGTATTCTGTCCCCCATAGTGACCGGCTGGCCCTCCTGCAGGTCCGGGGCATCCTGCAGCAACTCGGCCTGGACAGCACATGCGAGGACAGCATCGTGGTGAAGGAAGTGTGTGGGGCTGTGTCCCGAAGGGCAGCCCAGCTCTGTGGCGCTGGCTTGGCTGCCATTGTGGAGAAGAGGAGAAAAGACCAGGGGCTTGAGCATCTGAAGATCACTGTGGGTGTGGACGGCACCTTGTACAAGCTGCACCCCCAGTGAGTGCCCGGGGAGAGGTGGGAGGGGACTTGGGGGAGGGGATTGTATAACAATGAAAGAATTTTTTTTCCAAGAGAAAAGTGAACTAGGGGGCAGGGAGAGGTGAGCAGGGAGGAAAATGTGCAACAATGAATGAATGGAAATCCATGTTCTCTATAAACTTTCATTAAAATATCAATTTTTTAAAAAGTTCATTAGGCAATCAATGTAAGGAACTCAATCATGGATGTCATGAGTCATCTCAACCAATTGGTTTCATGATGTGTTTCATGATATAGTGCTTCTGTTCTACCTCCAAGTTTGTTGTGTAATCCCTGGGGCATTAAAATCTTGCAAGTGGCCATCCAAGACACAATTGATCTCTTTATTTCTGGGACAACAGAGGAAGGCGAGTCAGAAATAGGAGGACATGGAATGTGTGGCTAACCCTTTGCTAAGAGACCAGAACCACATGGTGCCATACTACCATTAATTACTGAGCATTTTGACCACAGATTCCATAGAAGAATCTTGATCAAAAGGGGGAAATGTAGACTAGAATTTCAATTTCTAATGGACCTCAGACTTCCTGGAGCCATAAAGGTTAGATGAATCCCTGAAATGATTGCCCTAGATAATCTGTAAAATGTAAACAACAAATATCCCAAGAAGTCCTCTTCAAACCCAATAATGGCTTAGCCCAACTAGTGAAAAAAAATCTGACTTGAGTATTATGACCTGTTAAGGACTATCTATATGGTATCAAATTGACAACAGCAACTTGGTAGATTAGTTAGGAATCACTGAAGTCAGTAAGTTGATCTTAATGAGAGGGAGAGAGAAAGAACTCAGAAAACAAGAATGAGAATCTGTGAACAACCAGAATAATATAATCAGTGTAACTAAATGTACATGTAGAAATTATTGAATTAGTGATGGTTTTGGTATTCTCAGTAACAACAAAATAAATACAAAATGTTAAGGAAGTATATTGTTAGGTGCTGTTGAATATGACTCATAGTGACCCTATGAACAACAGATCTTAACCTGTCCTATCCTATGCTGTTCTCAAAGTCTCTGACACACTGGGGCCCATTGCTGTAGTCACTGTGTCAATCTACCTGGTTGAGAGTCTTCCTCTCCTTTGCCATCCTTCCACCTTTCCAAGCATGATGTCCATCTCCAAGGAATAGCCTCTCCTACTAACATGCCTGAAAGATGTAAGACCAAGCTTTGGCATCCTTGGCTCCAAGGAGCGCTCTGGCTGCACCTCCTTCTAAATCATGTCTGTTTATTCTTTTGGCAACCCATGGGATATTTAGTACTCTTCTCCAAGAGGACAACTCAAAAGCATCAATTCTTCTTCTATCATCCTTATTCTTTGTTCAGCTCTCAGATGGATAGCAAGTGATTGAAAAGATCATGGTTGAATAAGGAACACTTTAGTCTTCAAAATAAAGGACCTCAAATCACCAGAACAATCCTGAAAAATAACAAGTTTTGAAGACTCATTCTTCCTGATTTCACGACTTACTATAAAATAATTTAGAGTATGTATTGACATAAAGATAAATGTATAGATCAACTGAGTGCCTAAAAAGAAACAAACATTTATTGACAATTGACTTTTGACAAGGGCATTAAGACTATTCAATGAAGGAAAGATGGGCTCTTTTCAACAAGTGGCACAATGATAAGATAAACATATGCGAAGAAAAACATTTTAATCTCTCCTTGAAATTTTGGATGCAAGAGTAGCATCCACTTCCAAATAATATGTCTCTGGAAACAATGAACTTTGATAAATGTTGATAGTTGTAGAGGGGCTTCAGGCCTTTTGTTCATAGGGTTGCTATGAGTCATGCTTGACTCAAAGGCAATCAACAACAACACTTGAAATGATATTAAAAAGTTAACTCAAGATTGACTATAGGCCTAAATGAAAGAGATAAGAAATAGAAAACTCTTGGAAGAAAAATAGGAATAAATCTTCGTAATTATGAATTTGACAGTAGATCTTTAGATGTTGCTGTTGTTGCCAGGTGCCATCAAGTAGATTATAACTTATAGCAAAGAACAGATCTGAACCTTACCCTAGTCTGTGCTGTCCTCATGATCTTGAATATGCATGAGCCCATTCTTACAGTTACAATGTCAGTCAATCTTGTTGAAAGTCTTCTTTTTCTTTGACCTTCTACCTTTCCCAGCATGATTTTTTTCCCAAGAACTCACCCATCCTGACAACATGCCTAAATTATGTTGAGACAAAGTTCCACCATCCTTGTCTTTAAAGAGCTAAAAAGAAAAAGAACCAAGGAAGCTCTGGGGCCTAGTGGTAAGAAGCTGCACTGCAATCCTGAAGGCATGTGGGTGGAGGCCACCAGGTGTTCTAGGGAGGATGAGCAATCTCCTCCTGTGTGGTTTACTGCTTCTGAAAACCCACGAGAGGACAGCTATGGATCAGTTGCAATTCGATGGTCCACAACAACAACAAAGAAGAAAATAGATAAGTTGGATGACTTAAAATTTTATATTTTTTATTTTAAAGGATATTATTAAGAAATTGAAGAGATAGATGTCCCATAGATCAAGTAAACATATTTTCACATTCTTAATTTGATAAGGGACTTTCATTCAAAACTTTTACTTTTTATTGCTAAAATAAAATAAAGACAAGGAACTGAGTTAAAAAATGGTGAAAGGATTTGAACAGATATTTCTCCAAAGAAGGTCCATAAAAGGAAAGATACTTCATAACATTGCCCACAAGGGAAAAGTTAGTCACAAAAAAGCATCTATTATGTGATTCTATTTATATAAAATATCTCAAAATTCAAGTCAGCGCTATTGAATTAGAACCAACTCATAGCTGCCCACCATGACTCAGGAGATTTCCTGTCTTTCTCTGGTGGGTTTGAACCAACAGAGAGACGTAACTTTTGGCTTAGCACAACTGCCTGTGGACTAGGCCACTGGAGTGATCTCAAATATACAAGATATCTAGAATAGGCACGTTTATAGAGACAGTGAGATTAATGTTTGCCAAGGACTGGAGAATGTTAGATCGGAGAAGTAACTGCTGAATATTAATGGGTATGAAGTTTATTTTTGAGATGATGAAAATGTTCTGGAATGAGAGAATGGCTGTGGTTGCACCATTTTGTGAATATACTAAAAGCTACTTATTGTACTTTTAAGAAGATAAGCAAGAAATCTGGAGAACAACCACTTGGCCAACTGACTGGAAGAGATCTATATTTGTTCCCATCCCAAAGAAAAGTGACCCAACAGAGTGTGGAAACTATAGAACAATCTCATTGATTTCACATGCAAGCAAGATTCTACTGAAGATTATAAAAAAACCACTGGAACAACACATCAGCAGAGAACTGCCAGAAGTCCAGGCTGGGTTTAGAAGGGGTTGTGGTACTAGGGATATTGTAGCTGATGTTAGATGGATCTTAGCTGAAAGCAGAGAATACCAGAGGAATGTCTGTGTTTCATTGACTATGCAAAGGCGTTTGACTGTGTGGACCATAACAAACTGTGGCTGACTCTGAGAAGAATGGAATCCCAGAGCATTTGATCATTTTAATGCAAAACCTATACTTGGACCAGGAGGCAGTCGTCAGAACAGAGCAAGGGAACACTGCATGGTTCAAAATTGGGAAGGGTGTATGCCAGGGATGCATCCTCTCTCCATACCTTTTCAACCTATATGCAGAACAGATTATCCAGGAGGCTGGGCTCTATGAGGACAAATGTGGGGTCAAGATTGGTGGACGATTTATCAACAATCTGCTTTATGCAGATGACAATACCCTGCTTGCTGAAACTGAGGAGGACCTGAAGCACCTGCTGCAGAGTGTCAAGGTCTGCAGACTCCAATATGGATAGAGGCTCAATGTCAAGAAGACAAAAGATTCTCACCACTGGAACAATTGGCAGCAACAGGATGGATGGTGAAGAGATTAAGATTGTACACAGCTTTAGTCTGCTTGGCTCCACAGTCAACACTCTTGGCACCGGTAGCCAGGAAATTAAAAGGTGCATTGCCATGGGAAAGTCTGCTGTTAGGGACCTCTCCAAAGTACTGAAGAGCAATGGTGTCTCTCTGGAGACTAAGGTGCGTCTGATACAGGCCATGGTCTTCACAATCACTTGTTATGCATCAGAGAGTTGGACAATGACCAAGGAGGATAGAAGGAGAATTGATGCCTTTGAGCTGTGGTGCTGGAGAAGAGTATTGAGAATACCATGGACTGTTAGGAAAACAAACAAATTAATCCTGGAAAGGGTTAAACCGGGTGGCTCCTTGGAGGCAAGGATTCTGAGGCTCCGTCTAAACATACTTTGGACATGTTGGGAGGAGAGACCAGTCCTTGGAGAAGGACATCATCCTTGGGAGGGTGGAGGGATAACGCAGGAGGGGAAGGCCCCCTATGAGGTGGATTGATTCAGTGACTGGGATAATTGGGATGGGAGTGTCAGAGACAGTGCGATTGGCACAGGATAGAGCAGGGTTAGGGCTGTTGTACATAGGGTCACTATGAGTTGCAAGCAACTCGATGGCACATAACAACAACAACAAACAACAAGCTAAAAAAAATAAAAAAGGACTTGGCTGTGTACCAAGTCACTTTCTGTTTTCTTGCAGGCAAGTCAGGGTTAACCACTCTTCTCATGTTTCCATAAAGACTTCAAGTCTTCTCCTTTTAACCAGCAGAATGCCATGGCTGGCCAGGCCACCCACTGGGATTGTATGGTAGAGTCAAGTTCAAACCTGCCTGACAGCTGACCCTCAGAGATGACCCCTGTCTATACTGTTCATGGTAACCCAGGATCCCAGAAACCAAGGCAAACTGGGGCCTAGATACCTAGGCTCTGACCAATAATCTGGCCCTACTGGCTGATTTGATAACTCTGACTCTCAAGACACTCAGACAAGTGGACGTGATATCTTTAAAGACAATTGAGGGAGGCAGGAGATCATTGTAACTAGGGTTAGGTGCCTTTTGAGACACAGGTGTTTTAATAATTGTTAAATCTAGGTAGAGGGTGTGGAGATGGTGATTATAGCATTTGTGAATTTTAAGATTTTCAAAAGTTCATGGAAGTTTAAAAAAGAAAAGAGAGAAGAGTGGGCATTAGAAAAAGATAGGTGTGAATCAAACCTAATAAACTTACTACTTGTGCAAACTTGGATATATTTCTTAACTCTTGAGCGTCTGTTTCTTTATGTAGTGGGAATAATACCTCTCTTCAAACTTGTACTGCTTATGCTTTGATCTCTCGTGTGTGTAAAACATCTAGAACAGCTTCTGGCGTTAATAGTTTTCCAATAAAAGATAAAACAGTTGTTTGAGAGGCTGTTTAGATCTGAAGAGCAATCTAACAGGAACTAGACTGTTAGAAATAGGCTGTTTCCACATGTAAATGCTGATGCGTTTCCTTTCTCTTCTTCACAGCTTTTCTCGGATATTGCAGGACACTGTGAAAGAGCTCGCGCCTCAATGCGACGTGACGTTCATGCTGTCAGAGGATGGCAGCGGGAAGGGAGCGGCTCTCATCACCGCTGTGGCCAAGAGGTTACAGCAGCCGCGGAGGGAGAACTAGGGACAGCCCAGGGGCAGGCGTGACATACCTGGACACTGACCAGCCTTGCCTTTGGTGGATGGGTTGGGCAGGGACCGACAGGAAACCTGCTGGCACATTTCATCTCCTCAGTGATCAGGGAGAGCCCTAGGTCCCTGGACACTCTTGTTGCTGGTTCTGCAGTGGCGTTCAATTCCTATTTGGTGAATTTAGGCTGAAGATACGCCAGTTTGTGAAATCAGAGAACTTGGCTCAAGAGATCCCCTTTCAGAGGAATTTTTTTTTTTTTCGTTTCTCTTGAGGTTTGTCATTTCTCTGTGACTTTAGTGGACTTGGAAACACAAGGTTGGCCCATGTGACTCAATTGACTGATACCCTACTGAGCTGCTCAATCCATTGTTGTAGTGAATTGGACCCATTGCTGTGGATAAACTATTGAAAATGAAAGACACTCAAGTAATAAACTGGGGATCCAATCATCTAACTTGTCCTTGACTCCAAACATGAATAGAGAACAAAGACTCTGGAGTGTTCAGCTCTGGGATGCAGAAGGACCAGTTATGAAGGAGCCCTTGTATGAACCCACTCCTGCTTCAGTGAGTCAGCCCTTTAGGGTCTTCCATCAGCCAGCTGTGTGATGGCTGGGATGTCATGTAGAGCATCTGATTCTCATTTTGCACATGATTTGTGTTGCTGCTGTTGATAGTTGTTTTAAGGACTGTTAGGTATGTGAAATCTAGTAAGTAAATTTAAAAAAGTTCTAATTTCCCAACACACAGGTGTTACTGTTTCATCTGGGAGGCTCTCTTGCTAGCGTCTTGCTCAGCTGGTGGGATGGGGGACACAGAGAATGAAGGTTCTGAGAGTGTCTGTTGAAGTCAAAGTTCCCACCAACAGGAGGAAATACAGGGTTTCTTCTTAACATCTTTAATAGATTACCCTCTTTTTGGCTTGGGGAATGCTTCCAGTAACTGGGAGCTTGTGACACTGTCCTATAGCTCTTGCTTTGGAGTTGCTGGAGGTGACAGGAAGTTCTTTTGACTGACAAACTGATCCTTACCTCCCAGGAACTCACCCCTCCCACAGATCCTACGGGTATCCCACCCATTCCACCCTCTAGAACTCTCCATGGACGTCTTCCCTTCTCTTCTCATGTCCCTGGTCCTTATCGAAACATCTGTGACTCTCCACCTTGCCTCACAATTACCTGCATGAGTTTCTTCACTGGCCTAGTAGATTGGTTACTTCTGTCAGACCATCTTAGTATTTGCTCAGAGTCCAGAACTACTCATTAAATATTTATTGGATGGAGGCATGGTTAAAAAAGAAGGCACTCCAAAACATTTTTCTCAGAAAAGGTGGACACGATCCTCCTGGGAAATCAACTGAAAAGAGTAACATAGTACATCATTCAGACTCCTTTCCATTGGATTATGTACTTAAATGACATACATCAATAATTAAATTACATAATCATACAACTCCACAAAGGAGTTGGCTAATTGTTCATAGATGGGGTGTCCGGGGCTGACCGTTCCCTGTGCTGAAGGAGGATGTTCAAACAGACAGGAGGTGGCTGAGTCTATGAAATTGAGAAAGAAACCCTCTAGAACTGAGGACAGATGAGAGAACTGACAATTTCCTGAGAAATGTCTTCTTATGTATTTAATAAATAGAGTTTCTGCTTTAACTCTCATATAGAGTTATATCTTCTAATATGTTTATAAACAAATATAGTTATTGCTATAACTCTATCACCTCCTTCACTTACTAAAATTAACTCTATCTTTAGATCTCTCTAGGGAAATATATAGTTTAATTAAAATTATCTTTTTGATACTTTTTTTAAAAATTTGAGGCTTTATCTCTTTTGGCAACTGTTTTATGTTGTCAGGTTTGCCCTCAAGTCAACTGCTATTCACAGTGATCCTATAAGCAGCAGATTCAAATCTTACCCTATTTTGCACCATTGTCATGATCTTCATGCTCAAGCCCATATAGTTACTGTATCAACCTATACTGAGGAGAACTTGAAGCGCTTACTGCAGAAGGTTGAGAACTATAGCCTTGAATATGGACGGAAGCTCAACATGAAGAAAACAAAGATTCTCACCACTGGGCCAACTGGCAGCATCATGATAGGTGGTGAAGAGCTTGAGATTGTTCACAGCTTTAGTTTGCTTGGCTCCACAGTCAACACTCTTGGTACCAGCAGCCAGGAAATCAAGAGATGAATTGCATTGGGAAAGTCAGCTGTCAGGGACCTCTCCAGCGCACTGAAGAGCAACGATATCAGTCTGGAGACTAAGATACACCTGATCCAAACCATAGTCTTCGCAATTACTTGCTATGCCTCAGAGAGCTGGGCAATGACTAGGGATGACAGAAAGAGAGTTGATTGATGCCTTTGAACTGTGGTGCTGGAGAAGAGTTTTGAATATACCATGGACTGCTAGGAGAACAAACAGTTTGTCCTGGAGAGGGTGAAGCCAGAATGCTCCTTGGAGTCAAGGATTCAGAGGCTTCATCTGGCATACTTGGGGCATGTTGCAAGGAGGGACCAGTCCTTGGAGACGGACATCATGCTTAGAAGGGTGGAGGGACAGAGAAAGAGAGGGAGACCATCGATGAGATGGACTGATACAGTGACTGGAGTAATGGGGGTAGGTTTGTCAGAGACAGTAAAGTTGACCCAGCATAGAGCAGGTTTCAGGGCTGTTGTATATGGGTTTGCTATGAGTTGCAAGAGACTGGACAGCACATAACAACAACAATGTATCAACCCATCCTGTTGAGGTTTTTCATCTCCGTCTCTCTGACCCCACTACCTCTCTCAGCATAATGCCTTTTCCCAAGGACTGGCTCCTTCTGACAACATGTCCAAAGTATGTGAAACAAAGTTTCACCATCTTTGTTTCTAAGGAGAATTCTGGTTATGTTTCCTCCAAGATTGACCTGTCTGTGCTTTTAGCAGACTGTGATATAGTCATTAATCTTTGCCAATACACAATTCAAAGGCATCAATCCTTCTTCAGTCTTCCTTATTCATTGCCTAGTTTTCAGTTTCATAGGAAGAACTGAAAATATCATGCCTTCCATCAGGTACATCTTAGTCTTCAAATTAGTATTCTTGGTCTTTAGCACTTTAAAGACGTCCTTGACACATTTCCTTAAAAAAGCTGAACACAGAAATTTCATATGGCCTAGATCTTCCACTGCTTGGAATATATTCTGAGAAAATGAGAACTGAGACACAAATGGAGATTTTTACACCAATGCTCATAAGCAGCGTTGTTCACCATCACAAGAACATGGAAACAGCCTGAATGTCCAACCATAATCTAATGGATTGAGAAAGAAGGGATAAATAATGTACTCTGCATTGAAACAGATGAGGGAGAGAACTGTTTAAAAGGGATATGTGATTAGATATTATTGTCATGATAGGAGTCCAGACCAAAGGCTGCATAGTGGAGTGGACTTGGGGGGAGGGATTATATAACAATGAAAGAATTTTTCTTTTACTTTTCAAAGAGAAGAACAAACTGGGGTTGGGGTAGGTTGGGCAGGGAGAAAAGTGCAACAATCAAGGAATGAAAATTAAAGTCTCTGTAAAATTTCATTAAAATTAATAAATAAAATAAAAAAGAATAGCAAGAGGTGCTGTAACCATAAATAGGTGGCTTTCAATTTATTAAAGCATTTTTTAAATTTAAAAAAAGAAAAATTAGGGCTTCTGTCGTGAAGTGGCACACGTAGGGCAACTCTATTGCTCTACATGTGGAATCGACATCAAGAGATTTTGGAAGCGTAATTTTTGTTTACTGGGCAGCTGGTGATTGTTGGTCCCGGCGCCCTTAGCTAAATAAAAAATTAGTTTTTCAATTACTTTCGGAAAAAAAGAAAGAAAAATTGTGATACATTCACAAAATGTAATACACAGCACTCAGAAGCAATGATTTTGAAAATTTCTACATAAGTTGGGAGGGATTAGAGAGCATTATGCTGAGTGAACTAACAGTCTCATAAGGACAAATGCTGCATAAGACCAATATTGCAGAAATAGATAACTAGTAAAAAGTGTATGAGAATCCAAGGGGCAGAAGGTAAGAGCAAAGGGATGAGGATGGGCCGAGGGGTAATCATAGAGTCATGCAATTTGATGGGTGGCGGGAGGGATGAGTAAAGGAAACGGGAAAGATCAGACGGCGATCTGGAAAGACAGGGTAATGGTGGGCATTGTTCAATGTTGATTAGTTTTATAAAATATAATTAATGGGAATGATTGTATGAAATAATATGAATGCAGGATAATGTGAAACACAATGCATACAAACTTTGTAAGATAATATAAAATTTAAAAACATTATTTCTAAAAAATAATAAAGAGGTCCTTGATGGTAGATTTTCACAATGCAACACATATTTTGATTTCTTGACTGCTGCCACCATGAGTGTTGATTGTAGATCCAAGTAAAATGAAATCATTGCAACTTCAATTTTTCTCCCATCTCTCATGATGCTGCCTATGGGAATTTTGTTTTCGATGCTGAGATATAACTCATACTAAAGACTGTAGTCTTCTTCAGCAAGTACCTCCAGTCTTTTTCACTTTTAGCAAGCAAGGTTGTGTTTTCTGCATAACGCAGGTTGTTGAAGAGGCTTCAATACTGATGGATAATCATATAATCACTCTTCTCGAATGATTTGCTCAGCATATATATTGAATAGGGATAAGGGGGGGAAATACAAGATAGAAAGCATACTTTCCCTGATTTTAAACCATGCAGGGTTCTCTTGTTCTATTCGGACAACTGCTTCTTGGTCTAAAAAGAGGTTTCACATGAACACAGTTAAGTATTCTGGGATTCCCATTCTTCTCAATGTTAGCCATAATGTGTTTTTGCAGAGTCAATAAAACACAAAGAAACATCCTTCTGGTTTCTCTGCTTTTAGCCAAAATCTGTCTGATATCCATAATAGATTTTCTTGATTCCCCAGTCTTTTCTGAATCCAGCTTGATTTACTAAATTCCCTGTTGATGTAGTCTTTCTACAATTTTAAAATAGTATTCAGTAAGATTTTATTCACATTAATGATACTGTTCAATAATTTCAACATTCTATTGGATCACCTTTTCTGGAAATGGGAACAAATAGGGTTCTCTTCCAGTCAGTTGGCTTTCAAATTTGTTGGTATAGACTGGTGAGCATGTCCAGGGCTGGATCTACTTCCTGAAACACTTCAGTTGGTCATACATCAATTCCAGGGAATTTTATACCCCCCCAAAATGACCGATTCATTGCAAATACTGTTTTGTTTTGTTTTTTTTTTTTAAAAAAAAACCTGAATAGCAACTATACACATGATGCTCATCTGCTGGACCTCACAGGAATCAGATTGACTACATCTGTGGAAAGAAAGGTTGGAGATCTCAATATCGGCAATCAGAACAAGGCTGACTGTGGAGCAGACCACCAACTACCCAAGGACCAACTTAAACCAAAGGTGAAGCAGAAACAAACCCATGGGGGGAAAACCATACATGACCTTGAGTCTATTCCAACTGAATCTGAAAAGCATCTTCAATAAATGTGATGCACTGAATGCTAATGACAAGATCAAACTAGTTGTGTGTTGATATCAAGAACACGATCCATGAAGAAAGGAAAAGGTCATTACAAAGACAAGAAGGAAAACACCAAAATGGAGATCAGAAGAGATTTACAAACTTGCTCTGGAATGGCAAGATGCCAAAAAGAGGAAGGAATGCGGAAATAAGAGAGTTGAGCAGCAGATTTCAAAGGGCAACTTGAGAAGACAAAGTATTATAATGAAATGCTCAAAGTGTTGGTGTTGGTAAACTGAAAGGGAAGAAAATATGGTATTTCTCAAACGGAAAGAACTAAAGAACAAATTCAAGTTTCAAGTTATGAGACTAAAGAATTTTGTGGGTAAAATCTTGAATATTGTAAGAAGCATCAAAAGATGATGGTAAAAAGTAGTGAAAGATGATGGTAAAAAAGTCATAAAAAGAATTGGTCAACACTGAACCACTTCGAGAAGCAGCATATGATTAAGAACCAATAGTACTGAAGGAAAAAGTCCAAGCTGCACTGAAGGCATTGGAAAAATTTAAGATTTTGTTTTGCTGTTATTGTTGTTAGGTGCCACTGAGTCAACTATGACTTAGAGTGCCCTGATGAACAGTAGATCTGAGCCTTGCGCTGCCCTGCGGCATTGTCACCATCTCTAATACGCCCTCATCCATTGTTATGATAACTGTGTCAACCCACCCTGTTGAGGGTCTTCCTCTCTTTCTCTGACGCTCCACCTTTTCCAGAATGATGATATTTTCCAAGCACTGGTCCCTCCTGACAACAGGTCCAAAATGTGCGAGATGAATCGAGTGCTTTCAATCCACCAGATGCTCTGCTGGAGAAGGAGGGACGATCTCCTCCTGTGCCAATCAGATCTGATTTGACAGTACACACACACACACACACACACACACACACACACACAATAATAAAAAAATTTAGAAAACACACAAAACCCCCAAAATATGTGAGAAGTTTTATCATCCTTGCCTCTAAGGAGCAAACTGTGCATCCTCCAACAGTCTATCTTTTTGGCAGTCCTTGGAATATTTGATGCTCTACTCCAATACCATAAGTCAAAGGCACTGATGCGTCTGTCATTCTTACTCATTGTCCAACTTTCAGAGGTATAAGAAGTAAAGGGAAAGACCATGGCTTGTATTAGGCACACCATAAGTTGTTTAAACTTAAGCATTATTAGTGCTTTGGAGAGGTCCTTGACAGTGTGTTTTCCCAGTGCAATGTTGTTGTTGTTGTTATGTGCCATCGAGTCGCTTGTGACTCATAGCGACCCTATGTACAACAGCCCTAAACTCTGCTCTGTCCTGTGCCAA
>NW_006399824.1:4519585-4531676 GCF_000299155.1 Elephantulus edwardii | reverse complement strand
GAGTCAGCCACAGTTTGTTATGGTCTACACAGTCAAACGTCTTTGCATAGTCAATGAAACACAGATAGACATTCCTCTGGTATTCTCTGCTTTCAGCTAAGATCCATCTAACATCAGCTACAATATCCCTAGTACCACAACCTCTTCTAAACCCAGCCTGGACTTTTGGTAGTTCTCTGCTGATGTGTTGTTCCAGTGGTTTTTAGATAATCTTCAGTAGAATCTTGCTTGCATGTGAAATCAATGAGAGTGTTCTATAGTTTCCACATTCTGTTGGGTCACCTTTCTTTGGGATGGGAACAAATATAGATCTCTTCCAGTCAGTTGGCCAAGTGCAATACATCTTTTAATTTCTTGACTGATTTTACCATGAGTGTTGATTGTGGATTAAAGTAAAATTAAATCTTTGATGGTATCAATCTCTCCTCTGTCTGTCATGATGTTGTCTATTGGTCCAGTGGTAAAGATTTTTTTCCATGGAAATGTAATCCATATTGAACGGTGTAACTTCTGATCTTCTACTGAAAGTGTTTCAAGTCCTCTTCACTTTCAGCAAGCAAGGTTGTGTTATCTGTGTAATGCAAGTGGTTTAGGACTCTTCCTCAAATGCTGATGCTACATTCTTCTTCATATAGTACAATTGATCAAATTATTTGCTCATCATAAAGATCAAATAGGTATGGAAGAAAGATTTAGCCCTGATCCACACCTTTCCTAAATATAAACCATGTAGTGCTCCCTTGTTCTTTTCAGACAACAGCTTCTTTGTCTATGTATATATTTGACTTGAGAATAATTAAGTGTTCTGGGATTCCCATTTTTCTCAATATTAGCAATAATTTGTTAGGATCCATGCAATCAAATGTTCTCAAGAAAATACAAATGAATATCAAAGATTTTATGTAATCAACCCCAAATCTTATTGTCCTTGTTGTCTTTCCTCTGTTCCCCATTCCTTTGCAAAACTCACCCCCACACCTGCTCCCATTTCTCTCTCCGATTCTTCTGAAGATCTCTCCCTTTGTTGTCCTTCCAGTACAGAGAGGTTCTTGCCCAGGTTCTGGTGCCACCAAGTTCTTCCACAGCTAGTTCTCCTGGCATGCAAAATGTGTTTGGCAAGTTAGAGATCGATAGCACGTTGCCTACCTCCTTCTAACAGCTCATCTATTTCAGCAAAATGAGGCCTAAGGTATCTAAGTAACAAGTCCAGTCAGAATGTTCGTCTAATTGTTAGCATCATAGAACCTTTGTAGCAGAGATAACTCCAGAGGAGGTAGTCGCCCCTCTCCTCAACTCCAGACCTTCCAGTCCCTGAGACATCTGAGAAGATGGAGGGCTGACATCTCCTCAAAGTTTACTAGGCAAAACCAACAAGCATACAGCAAGGTAAACTGCCCTCATGAGAACCTTCTAGGCTTTCACGTTAGAAAGAGCATTTTATCTGTTTATTTACATTTACTAACTCTCAGACTGGTCTCTTCTGGCAAATTTTTGGCCAGAAAGAGCTAGTGAACTCATATTCAAAGATTAGTGAAGAAAATATTGTATATACAGTAGACCTGTAGGTAATACAATATGATGTTAAGAGCAAGGTGAAGACAAAATCTATCTCTGACAGGTCATCCTTAAGCTTGGTACCTTTCATGCTTGTGGGTGTGCACACATGTACGTGTGCCCATGCGTCAGCACACATGCACGTGTGACATGTGTTCCTTTGAAAATCTCTTGAAACCTATGGATACCTTTATCAGGATATCTTTTACTGCATACAACATGTAGGACCACAAAGGAAGCTAATGGTATGGAATCCAGTTGTGGTCTAGTGGGACCAAGGAACTCTGGTGGTGCAATGTGCTTAGCTGCTAACAGAAAAGTCAGCAGTTTCAACCCACCGGTCATTCTGTGGGAGAAAAAAACCCTAGTGGTCTGCTGTAATAAAGATTCTTGTTGTTGTTGTGGTGGTGGTGGTGTGCTGTCGAGTTGTCTGCAACTCATAGCGACCCTACGTACCCTGCCCTGTCCTGGGCCAGCCTCACTGACTCTGATACACCTACCCCCATTGCCCTAGTACCAATCCATCTCATCTGGAGTTGTTCTCTCCTGTGCTGCCCCTCTACCCTTTTGAGCATGATGTCCTTCTCCAAAGATTGGTCCTTCCTGGCCACATGCTCAAAGTATGTGAGATGGAGCTTCAAAATCCTAACCTCCAAGGAGAAACTTAGTTTGACCTTCTCCAAGATAAACTTATTTGTTTTCTTGGCGGTATGTTCAAGACTCTTTTCCAGCACCACAACTCAAACGCATCAGTTCTTCTTCTATCATCTTGAGTCATTATCTGGCTCTCTGATGCATAGCAAGTAAATGCAAAGACCATGGACTGGTTCAGGCACACCTTAGTCTCTATACTGATATCATTGCTTCACAGTACTCTGGAGAGGTCCCAGACAGCAGATTTACCTAATGTAATTCACCTTTTGATTTCCTGACTGCTGCTGTCAAAAGTGTTGATTGTGGAGCCAAGCAAGCTGTAAATGTTAACAACCTCAATCTAGGATCCCACTGGTTTCCTAGGAAAACGTACTTTGTCAGATAGGGTCACCATGAGTTGTAGTAAACTCAATGAGCTACAGCAATGTGAAAATGTCATTGTTAAGTGCCATTGAGTTGGCTCTGACTCTTCAAGTACAGCAAGACAAAGCATACTGCCTGATTCTGCATCACCCTCACAGTTGCTATGCTTGAGCCCATTGCTATAGCCATAGTGTAATTCTAGTAATAGATGTTAATGCATATTTGTTAATGCATTATATAAAATTTAGTAAGAGCACACTAGCAAGAAAACTTTTTATGAGTCCAATCAGCATTTTGAGACATCTGCCATATCTGAAAATACCTGTAATTTTTACGAAAATTATAGGTACTGCTAGAAAAGTCATTGAGAAAAAAAGCACTATTTTGTGATTTGTTGCCCATATTAATAATTAATGAAATGTTAAATGTCAAGCAGAAGTTATTTGCACAAAAGTTATCATGTTTCCCCATAAAAATTTATGAGCCTTTTCTTGGAATTAAACAATGCCTGCTTGAAATATTATAGTGGAACTGGTACTTGCTTAGAGGTAGTACCTAGGTGGTAGTTATTTAGAGAACTCTGGTGGCTTTGTGGAAAGAAGTTGCGCTGCAATCCTGAAGGCACACTGTTAGAATCCACCAGCTGCTCTGTGGGAGAAAGATAGGCAATCTCCTCCTATTTGATTAACTGCCTCTTTCAAGATCCACCATGTGAAACTGGTCATGTTATTTCACCTTTTGTCAACCCCACAGTTCAGATGCATCAATTCTTCAATCTTCCTTAGTCATTATCGAACTTTCACATGCATATGAGATAATTAAAAATATCATGGCTTGGATCAGTTGTACCTTAGTCTTTAAACTAACATCTTTGCTCTTTAGCATTTTAGAAAAATCTTTGACAGTCAGTTTGCCCAATGCAACACTTTTTTAAAAAAAAGTCTTTTTAAAAATTTTTTTCTATTAGTTTATTTACAAAATTCAAATACATTGTTTTCAAGAACAAATTCTTTCTATTTCTCTCAAGCCTCACTAAAAAAATTTTACAACCCCATGATTAACCTCCCCCTCTACACATCCTCATCGTTCTGCTTTCAACCTTCCCCCCACCCCCCGCCCTTGGATCCTTATACTCATTCTACAGTAATGGTTTTATACCATTTATCCTTGTGGTACTGAGTTAGTTCACTCAACATAATGCTCTCCAGTCCCTCCCAAGTTAGGTAATAATTTACAAAGTCATTGCTTTTGTGTGCTGTTTTCATGGGTGGTTGGTTTTGTTTTGTTTTTTGGGTGGTGTTTTGTTTTTTTTTTAAATTGTGGATTCAAGTAATATTAAGTCATTGACAATTTAAATCTTCTCCCAATCTATCATGATGCTGCCTATTAGTCCAATGGGGAGAATTTTTGTTTTCTTGGTGTTGAAATGTAATCTATATTGAAGGCTGAAGTTTTTGTTCTTCAGTAAGTGCTTAAGACCTTCTTTACTTTCTGAAATCAAAGTTATTAGGTTCTTTTTTAAAAAAAATTTCTTTATTTTTCATTTCAATGAACATCTACAGAGATTTTGGAATTCCATTCATTCATTGTTGTACCCCTCTCCCCCTCCCCCCCCCCCCCCGTTTGCTCCTCTCCTTCAAACGCAAAAGAAAAACTCCCTCATTGGTACGCAATCCCCCACACACATCCCCCAATCCCCAAATATAATCCACTCTGCAACCCTCATTCCGTACTCTTACGATAAACATAATGCTCTAAAATATAAAATATTCTCTCCCCCAAAGACTTCAATGCCGTAAACATATTTCATCCAGTTTTTCTCAGTCTTACCCCCATCCCGCTGTCAGCCTCATGCCACTGTTGTAGTTATTAGGCTCTTGATGGGTCTTTCTCCAGTTTTATGTTGGTGAAAAGTATTGAATATATCATAAACTGCCAAAAGAACAAGCAAATTGTCTTGAAGGGAAAAAAAGATGCATAAAAACAATTAGTCCAAAGACCAGGAGGACCACATGAACCACAGCCTCTGCAAGCCTGAGACCACAGCCACATGGTACCCAACTACTGCTGCTGCCCACTCTAAAGAGGTCATAGCAGAACGTCCTGAACCGAGTGGGTAAGAAATGTGGAACAAAGCACAAAATATATACAAATAGAAATGCTGGTAGAGTCCCCAAGACTATGGGCCTCAACTACCCTTTGAGTTTGAGGGGGGAAAGAAAAACAACTCAGGCCTGTGGCTTAATTTTTAAAATGTTGTTGTTAGGGAAGCACTAGTATCCTATTGGCAAGAAGCTGCACTGCAACCACAGAGGTGTGCAGTTCAAATCTACCAGATGCTCACTAGAGAAGGAGGGACAATCTCCTCCTGTACTAGTCAGATCTGATTTGATGATACACACACAAAAAAAATAACTTTTAAAAAACCCTCAAAATGTTGTTGTTGTTGTGTACTGTCATGTTGGTATAGACTCATAGCTGACCCTCCAGTGGGTTTCCAGAGGCAATGCAGGAGGAGATTGCCCATCATTTTCCTGCAGAGCAGTTAGTAGATTTGAACCACAATGCAACTTCTTGCCTCTAAGCCATTAGGGCTCCCTCAATTTTTTTTTATTTTTTTTTTTAAAGACTGGTCAAGTGAAGCAGTGCTGGTGGAGAAGGAACGAAGAGATCTGTAACTGGCTGTGATCTGTTAGTTGTGGCCTCCACTGCACTCAGACTAGCCTCCCTCAATTACTTTTAACAGATAGGCCTTTAAAGGAAATTATAACATAGGGAGCTATTCACTGTCTACTTAAAACAATCAACTAGATATAAAGCTCAGAAGGCAGGAAGGGGTGGGATAGGTGGTCAATGGAAATGAGAATCAGAGGTCAAGAGAGAAGAGAGCACATATATTGTGGGTATTGTAATTCATTTCATACAATAAAATGTGTACGAATGGTTACATAGAAAGCCTATTTGGAAACTTTCACTAAAGTTATATAATGTTATAAAATAAAAAAGAAGTAACTATTCAGACAGAATAATGGATACTAAGTGGTTTAAAATCAGGAAAAAATCTTCATCAGGACAGCTTCCTTACATATTGCTTATTATACATGTATGTTAAAATAAATACTCTGAGAAGCTGGACTATGTGAAAAATAAGTCATCACAAGTGGAGAAAGATTCATCATAACCTATGATACACAGATGACACAAACTTGCTTTCCTAACACTGATAATAATTTGAAATGCCTGCTAACAGAGGTTAATGATTATTTTCTAATGTGGATTATGCCTGAAAATAATAATGAAAATCCTCTGACTGAGACAGTAAATAGCAAAGAAATTGAAGCTGTCAAGGCTTTTGTTTTACTTAGATCAAAAAACAATGCTCATCAAACATCAATCAAGAAATTAAACAACATTTGAAGACCAACTAAAAGAAATCTATCACAAAAGGACAAGTATTGTATAGCTTTGTAGAAAAAGGCAAGAAAAGACAAATGAATGTATAGAGAATAAAATCTATCAGTGGTTACTAAGGGTGGGAGGGAAAAGGAAAAGGGAGGGTGACAGTGATGGAAACATTCCACTGATTAAAGGTAGGGCTGCCCAGCAAATTACTGAGCTAGCTTTCAAGACATTGCATACTTCTAAGAAGCTGAATTGGCAAATACTGTTAGATAAATATACTTAGAGCAATAACAAGAATAGCTGCTGAGGCTTCTTATAGTCAACCAAAAATCTTGTGGGATTTGGTTCCTTGATTTGGAGTTTTAGGGTCATGGTTTCTTTCTAGGTTAATTGACCCAATAGCATATTTAGATCATGACATCAGGTGTATGTGATCCAGGCCATAGTCTTCACAATTGCTTGCTATGTGTCAGAAATCTGGGCAATGACTAGGGATGATAGAAAGAGAATTGATGCCTTCAAGTTGTGGTACTGGAGATAAGTATTGCATATACAATGGACTGCCAGGATAACAAACAGGTTCATCCTGGAGAGGGTGAAAACAGGCTGCTCTTTGGAGGCAATGATTCTGAGGCTTCATCTGACATACTTTGGGCATATTGCAAGGAGGGTCCAGTCCTTGCAGAGGGACATCATGTTTGAAAGGGCAGAGGGGCAGCGCAAGAGAGGAAGACCTTTGATGAGATAGATTGATTCAGTGACTAGGGTAATGAGGGTAGGTGTGTCAGAGACAGTGAGGTTGGCACAGGATAGAGCAGGTTTCAGGGCTGTTGTACATAAGGTTGCTATGAGTCGTAAGGGACTCAGCAACAACAACAACAACACAACAACAACAACACATTTACTGTTTCTGTTCTACTTCCTAGTTTGCTGAGTAGTACCTCAAGTGTTAAAAATTTGCAAGTGGCCACCCATGGCATAACTTTAGGTCTTTACTCACTAGAAGCAAGAGAAGCAGCAGAATTAAGAACAGAAGGAGAATCTGGACCATGTGACTAAGTGCCTTCATGAACAACTGCATCTTTTGCTGTGAGACTAGAAGCCCTAGATGGTGCCAAGCTTGCTACCATTACTGAGCATTTTGATCAAAGATTCTAACGGTAGACTCATGATCAAAAGAGAGATAATATAGAACAGAACTTCAAATTCTCACAAACTCTAGGCTTTCTGGAGCCATGGAGAATGGATGGACTCATGAAGATACTACTCTGAAATAATTTTTAAATCTTAAACTAACAATATCCCCTCAAGTCTTCATAATACCAAACAATAGTTTAACTAAACTGGTAAAAAAGCTTACTTTGAACATGTCCTGATTTAAGAACTATGTCTATATAGGCACAAATGGACAATATCAACTTGAAAGACTGGGAAGGAACCTTAGGAGGCAGGACATTTCTTTATACTCATGATGGAGACACAACTGTGAAAAGGAGAGTGAGAATGGCTGCATTTGAGGAATGTCATTGAATTCTTTTGAGTCAGTGTGTTTTGCTGTGTATATTTGCAAGAACAAAATAGAGAAAATGTAAAGAGAAAATAAAAAAAAAACCAACGTGTGTTTCACTGGGAAAATCTACTTCTAAAGATCTCTTTAAAGTGTTGATTAAAAAAAAAGTCACTTTCATGATAAGCTGTGCCTGACGTAAGCCCTGGTCTTTTCAAGAGACTCAGATGTGTGCATGTGGAAGCGAGGCAATGAAAAGTTAAAATCTGAAGAGAATTGAGGCACTGAACTATGCTATTAGTGAAGAATCTAGACTGTCCCATGGACTACCAGAAGAGTCAACAAATCTATTTCAGAAGAAGTGCCGCTGGAATTCTCCCTAGAAGGGAAGGTGGCAAGGCTTTGTCTCTTTCACTTTAGACATAATCTCTGCAGAAGTGCATCACGTTTGGTGAGCTGGCCTCACATATCTAAGATAAATTCCACTTGGTTACAGTCTTGAATTATTTGCTATGTGTTGTTGAATACAGTACACTAATGTGTTATTGGAGGTGTTTACATCTATGCTAATTAACGGTATTAGTCCATCATTTACCTTGCTAATAATGTCTTCGACCACTCATCTGTGTTGTACTATGGTGTCTTACATGTTGCTGCCATGCTGAGAGCTATGCTACTGATAATACAAATTATGTGTTATTACAAATTATGTGTTATCCATGTGGGGCAGAATCCACTGAGCTTCCAAAGATAGACTAGGAAGCAGGACTGGCCATCTACTTCTGAAATAATGAGTCTTTGAAAGCCCTGTGATTAGCAGCAGAACATTGTCTCATATAGGGCCAGAAGATGAGACCCTCAGAATGGAAGACACTTGAAACACAATGCCAAAGCTTTGTCTCACATATTTTAGGCATGTTGCTAGGAAAGGTTCTGCCTTGGAGAAAAACGTAATGCTTGGAAAGGTGAGGGGATAGTGAAGGAGAGGAAGACCCTCAACCAGGGGGATTGACACAGTGACTGCAGTTATGAGCTTGAGTGTGTCTGATATTGTGTCAGAGGTAGCACAGGATTGGAAAAGTTTCAGATCTGTGGTGTATAGAGTGGCTATGAGTCATGCTTGATTGGCAGCACCTAACAACAATGCCAATGACATGGGTGGAAATAAGATTTCAGTCTATGAAGGACATTCAATTGCTAGTTAGGCCTAACTCAAAACAAAAGGAAAAGAACTGAAATAACAAAACAAACAAACAACTGCAAATATCAACTAGTAATTGGAATGTGTAAGCATGAATCTAGGAAAACTAAAAGTTGACAAAAATGAAATTAAACACATCTAAATCCTAGACATTATCTATGAGGTCCCTATGAGTCGTGCTCGACTAGAGGACACCTAGTAACAACAACAACAACAGTATCTTAGGCATTGTTGTTGAGTACCATCATGGTGTTGAGACCCATATCTGAATTTCCAGATAAATCTGAAAATTTAGTTTGAAAACTCCCTTGAATCTTCAAGGCAGAAAATTGCACAGGAGGAGATTGGTTCTCCTTTTCCTGTGGAGCAGCTGGTGGATTTGAATCTCGTGTGTTTGGTTTTTGTATTGCTTTGCTTTGGTTTGGTTGTGTACCATTAAGTCAGATCTGACAGGCACAAGAGGACATTGCACCTCCTTCTCCAGGGGACCATCTAGTGGATTTGAACCTTGTGCCTTCAGGATATCCCCTGTGCCTTTGGGATGCTTATTTCTACTTGTCCATCAGAACTCACTAATGCTTAGGATAATGATCCTAGGCTTTAGCACTTAACCACTGCTAAGTGAGACTAGTGTTACTACATCTGGAGGAACATTCTTCCACTTTGTACATCACTCTTTGTCCATGTGCTGTATGAAGTAATCTGGATTTGCTGTGATGCTGAAACTTGTGCCATTGGGGCATCAAATACCATGATGGTTTCCCAATATGGACAGTGTTTGGTGGAGCTCCCACTCGTAAAACAGGTTTGGAAGCAGGTGTGTCATCCACTTTCTAAACCACATGTCTCTGAAAACTCTATGAACTTGGAGAAATGACTATAGTTATGGAAAGGCCTCAGGTCTTTTGTTCATAGAGTCACTATGAGTTGTAATCGACTCAACGGCAATCATCATAAACAACAACAACAGACATGAGTGAGTTGAAACAGACTAGTACAGATCAGTTTTAATCAGACATTCATATGGTCGACTATGCTAGGAATGACAAAATAAGAGTAGTGTTGCATTCATCATCAAAAAATAATATTTCAAAATGTATCAAACACTTATTAAGAAGACTTTGTTAACCTTACTCAAATTTACACATCAGACAGTAAAGTTGAAGATGAGGAAACTGAGGATTTCTGTAGTCTGCAATTGATGAAACCTGCATACAAGATGCAAGTAACTAGTGAGTAGAATGCAAAAGACTATGCAAGCCAAGTTTAAAAAAAGAAACAAAGCTATAGGTTACATGACAGAATTTTGTATAAAAAACAACTTGCTCAAAGCAAGTATCTTTAAAAAAAACCCACTCAAAAATGGAAGCTACGTACTTGGACCTCACCTAATGGAATATACAGCAATCAAATTGATTCTATGGAAAGAGAAATGGAGAATGGTGAAGTTCAGCATCATCAATCAGAACAAGGTTAAGGGTCAACTGTGGGGAAAGATCATCAATTGTTTATAGGCAAGTCCAAGCTGAAGTTGAAGAAAATTAAGACAAATCTATAAGACCTTAAGTATGATCCTGAATGTATCCTATCTGAATTTAGAAACCATTCAAGTATAGATTTGATGTTTTGAACACTAATGACCAAAGACAGTTGCAAGATAACATCAGGGGCATCATACAGGAAAAAAATCCAAAAGGTCTTTAAAAAGACAGGAAAGAATGAAAAGAGTTGGAAGAGAGAAATAAGCTGGTCTCAAGAAACGAACAAGCCTTTATTTCATGGTCTGGGAGGGAGGCCAAGGCAAAGGTCAAAATGTCATGAAAGCAGTCAAGGACAGTTCTTTTTATAGGGGGCTTTAGGGAGGACCAGGGAAGATGATATTTTGTTAGGAATTTGCGGTGGGGAGTCCTATGCAATAATTTGGGTGTGAGTTTTTGTGAACAGGCCCAGAGCCTTATTGAGATCTTATCTGGTTTGGTCCCCTTAGACATTATCCTGGTTTCTTCAAGGAGTGATCAGATCTGGGGGCAAATGCCACATTCTTCATCGATTCCAGGTCCTAGGGGCAGAGAGCAAGAGCGGAGTTGTTTCTAGCTACTTTATGTTAAACTGGTACTACACTGGGGAGCTGGTGTTGGTTTCCTGTAAGGTCTGAAGATGGAGCATTGTTTTTCCGTGTTCTTGGACTGTTGGGAGATGGTGGGGAAGGCAGTCTACTAAAAATTTCTGAGGGAGATGTATAAAACATGGAGCAAGAGTTTTTAAAAAGAATGACTAGAAAGGGAGTACTACCCCAGGGAAATTCCTAGTTGTTACTTGGTCCCTGATTATCTATTTAAGGCATTGTTGTTGTTGTTATTAAGTGCCATGAGTCGCAGGCAACTATGAAGGAGAGTTCTCGGATACTTGGGTGTCTTTCATCCTCTCTCCAGGTTCATAGGGTTTCCGGAGGCAAGCTATTACAGAAGTGGATGCCACTCCTTCTTCCAAGCTTGTTTTCATCCGGGAGCTCCACCCCACTCTCTGTCCACATTGGGTAACCAGCCATTAACGCATTTGACACATCAGTGTCACAGTGTTCAGCCTGTCTTTGGCTTGGTAGCAATTTAAGGCATTAGTTTACAGAAATAACAGGAGTTTTTTTAGAAATACATAGAGACTATTTTTCCCCCATAGTTAATAGTAATAGTCGTTCCGGCAGAAAGGTCAAAACAGAGGCTCGGCTCTGACTAGCTGAACTTGGGCACCTCACAGGACAGCCATCAGACCCCGCAGCTCCACCCTATTTTCTCAGGTAACTGGAGACGCCAAAAGCCCGCGACATCCGTTCCGGCCCTCAGGCCACAAAAGCCTATCTACACAGCAATTCTACAGGATGCATCATTTTTGACCGATAAATATTGCGACTAAACTTCAGAGACACTGATCCCAACATAAGGAACTACCATCAGCTGATGTGTTTGAAATCACAGAAGCCATGGAAGCTTCATATATAAGTTATTAGATGGAGGGCTGGTGAAAGGGAGATAGATGTGAAGGGAGGGGGTAGAAGTGGATGGGTATCCTGCGGGATGGTGAAGCAGGAAATAAGTCCATAAAGGTGCAAGTGAGAAAGGCAGGGACAACACTGACACTAAAGTTAACTCCGCAATAAGGGATATACCTTTAACATGCTGGTCTGTCTACTACTTCTCTAAATCTGAACATTCATATTGAGACAGACTAGGGAGAAGGATTGGTCATCCACTTCTGAAATAGCAGCCCTCTGAAAACCCTATGTACAACAGAACACACTTAGATAACAGAAATGGCAAAGGAGGTTGAGTTTTCAAGTATGGAAATACAAAGGAAGAGGAACAGTTGTAAGCAGACACTGGTGATTGGGACATGGAATGTGAGAACCATGAATG
>NW_006399824.1:4502315-4517075 GCF_000299155.1 Elephantulus edwardii | reverse complement strand
TATGAGGTGGATTGATTCAGTGACTGGGATAATTGGGATGGGAGTGTCAGAGACAGTGCGATTGGCACAGGACGAGCGGAGTTTAGGGCTGTTGTACATAGGGTCGCTATGAGTCCCAGGCGACTCGACGGCACATAACAACAACAACAACAACAATAGTAATAGTTAATAATAATAAAACTTTATATTTTGTAATTCAGCTGCTACCAGAGAATTCATCTGGTTTTGGACTGCAATGAGCTGAGCAGCTATATCATCTAGTGATTGATTCTTGGAGAGTTAAGAGATGCTGGATTTTTCTAGGGAGATGTTTAGGCCTCCAGTGTTAGCAGGAGCTTCTGTTATCATTCCTAGGCTGGATATTAAAGGGAGGAGTCCTATTATGGTTATTTGTATTTGAGGTGCTGGGTTAGAGGGGTAGGCATTAGTTTGAAGTTGATTTGGTTGGCAGGCAGGTGGAGAGGCTGTGTCCACTGGTGAAGAAGAGATTGCTTCTTGCTTTCAGGCATCTTGAGAAGTTGTCTCTGAAGAGAAGCTAAACCTGGTCTGTGTTGACTTTCAGTTCCTATGACCTGAGAGAGGTAGCTAAATACTTTTTAGTTGGATGATTTAGAAAGAGATGGACAGATGGAACAGCTTGTAATGGAACACAGTGCCAATTTTTATTTTATGGGGAGTTTATATTAAGTGATGGAAGAGATAAATCTTGGCTTCTTCCTGATTAGAAGGCAGAATGAGTTTGAGTTAGGTTTCATAGCTTTTGAACTTTGGTAGTTGTGGAGTATGAGTTGGTTAGAAAGGGAGAAGGCCAACACAACTATGAGATATCATCTCACCCCAGTAAGAATAACAGAATTTAACAGAACAGCAAACAACAAAGGCTGGCGAGGTTGTGGAGAAACTGGAGCCCTTATTCACTGTTGATTGGAGTGTAAAATGGTGAAACCACTGTGGAAGGCAGTTTGTGCTTTCTCAAAAAGTTGCAAATAGAAATAAAAAAAAATCCTGTTTGAACCAGCAATTTCCCTACTGGGAATATACCCTAAAGAAACCATAACTGCCACCTAAGCAGATATGTGAACACCCATGTTGATTGTGGCTTTGATCACAATAGCAAAGAATTGGAAACAACCTAAGTGCTCATCAACAAACAAATGGATAAAGAAGCTGAGGAATACTCACACAATGGAATACTATGCTGCATTGAAAAACAAGGAACTCATGAATATCATTCAAAATTGGTGACCCTGGAGGACACTATGCTGAGTGAAATATCTCAGTCACAAAAGGACAAATACTACATAGTGCCACTGAAATGGGACTCACATTGGAGTTGGGGGGTGACTGAGAAAGATGGGATAAATTATATATACTGCATTGAAACAGACGAGGGAGAGAACTGTTTAAAAGAGATATATTGTTAAGTATTATTGTCATGACAGGAGTCCAGAATGAAGGCTGCATAGTGGAGTGGACCTGGGGGGATTTTATAACAGTGAAAGAATTTTTCTTTTACTTTTCAAAGAAAAGAACTAACTGGGGGGAGATTAGGCAGAGAGAAAAGAGCAACAATGAATGAATGGAAATTCAAAGTCTCCGCAAACTTTCATTAAAATTAATTTGAAAAACTTTAAAAAAAAAGAAAGGGGAGAAGGGATTTGAAAAGAACTTTGGGGGAGGAGTATGACTTTAGGAGATTTTCTCAAGGAGGAAAACTTGTCAGGACAGACACAGGTAGAGGGGAGAGAAGCAGTTAACATATAGGCCTGATGATGGGGACTTGAGGAGGGACTGAAGTTTTGTTTTAATTATATTTCATTAATTTCTTGAGAGTTAAATCTTTATACACTGGAATTGGGTTTTCTGAGGTTATTGTCTTTAGCATTTATTTTAAGTGCATGTTAGTCAGGTTTAGACATGCTATGGAAGCAGGAGCAGCATCCACTTCCGAAATGGCTTGCCTCCAGAAACTCTATGTACAAACAGTGCTCAGGCCTTTTGCTCATAGGGTCACTATGAGGGCACCTACCAACAATAACATAGCTACTAAAGGTCTGTGGGACTTTCTCAAACTTTTATGTAAAGTTTATGACATGTGTTAAAAGATGACTTCTTAATGGCAAGAAGCTGCACTGCAATCTCAGAGATACACGGTTTGAATCCACCAGATGCTCTGCTGGAGAAGGAGGAACAATCTCCTCCTGTACCAGTCAGATCTGATTTGACAGTACACACAAAAAATAATGAAATTAAAAAAAGATGACTTCTGTATGAGTTTGAAGAACAAATATCATATGCTGAAAATTTGACTATTTGTTAAGGAACTGTTCTGATATACAACAGGGTAATTAACAAAAAGGTAATTTTATTGGAGTGAATTGTTAGAACAATTTAGCTAACATATTTTTTGTTTGATGTATTTTCTTAACTAAAACCTATGTAAAACATTTTGCTACTTATCTTGGTAATAATAGTCACTTGTTCTTCCGCAACCATCACAATTTTTCTTAGCTTTCAAATTCTGATAAATTCAGACATACTACTTTAAAACAAAACTATACTTTTCTTTTTTTGGAAAGAACTTAGTGCCACTCTTACTAGTTTTCTGCATAATTATAGATATTGACTGGTTTTTAGTGTTTCTGGGTTAGTTTGCTTAAAGGTAAATAAACAATAAGAGTCAGAGTGGAGAGATATAGTAAAGAATATTTCATTTAAGTTTAATACTGAGAAATAGTTATACTTTGGGGTACTTGGGTCATTAGAGTGTAGGGATTGGGCACTACTGGATGTAGAAGAAATATACATTGATAGGTTTTAAGTTTTGGATTAATTTTTATTTATTATTTGGCTTTAGGGCTGGAAAGAGGAAAGTGTTATAAGGAGATGGTATATTGATACAATGGAATACTATGCAGCACTGAAAAAAATAATGAACTCATAGAATATTACATAACACAGGGTACACTGGACATCATGGAACATCATGCTGAGTGAAATATTTCAGTTATAAGGATAAATACTGCATAATACCACCATTATAAAGCAGATCTGATATGAGGAGTTGGGAGGACACTAGGATAAGAGTGAGTAGATAATAATCATTGCATTGGAAGAGATGAAGGAAAGAACTGTTTAAAAGGAATATGTGATTAGGCATTATATGTGTGACAACAGCTCAGAATAAGAGGTATATTATTGCAAAGAGGACTGACTGGGGGAGTAGGTAATTAATTGTGCAACAATGAATGAATTATTTTTAAAAAGTGAACTGGGGAGGGGAAACAAGGAAAAGGGGGCAAAATGTGCAACAATGAACAAGTGAAAATCCAATTTTTCTGTAAACATTTGTTAAAATTACAATTAAAGTTTTATTTAAAAAAAGATTTTTCAAAAATTATTAATGTTTCTTTTAGTTACATAATAATGGCTATATATGTTTTAATTTTGGGGAACAACCCACTTGATTCAGATGATACAATCCTGCTTACTGAAACTGAGGAGGACCTGACTTGCTGCAGAAGATCAAGGATTAAAGGTCAACATCAAGAAGATAATGATTCTGGGGTGATGGGAGGAGGGGTGCCAGGGGGATTGTATACCAATGAAAAAACTTTTACTTTTCAAAGAGAGGATTGAACTGGGGGTGGGGAGGGCTGGGCAGGGAGAAAAGTGCAACAATGAATGAATGGAAATTTAAAATCTCTGGATATGTTCATCAAAATTAATAAAATAATTTTTTAAAAAAGAAGATAATGATTCTCACCACTGGGTCAATTGGTAGGTAGCACCATGATGGATTGAGAAGAGATTGAGGTTGTTAAACAGTTACTGCTTGCTTGGCTCCACAATCAACACTCTTGGCACCAACAGTCAGGAAATCAAAAGGCGAATTGCATTAGATAAATCTGCCATCAGGGACCTCTCCAGAATACTGAGAAGCAATGATGTCAGGCTAGAGACTAATTTGCATCTGATCCAGACCATGGTCCTTTGCCATTACTTGCTATGCATCAGAGAGCCAGATAATGACAAAGGATGACAGAAGAATTGATGCCTTTGAGTTGTGATGCTGGAGAAGGGTCTTGAACATACCATGGATCTCAAAAAACAAAACAAAACAAAACAAAAAAACCACCCCACACAACAAAAACATAAAACAAAACAAACAACCAAATATGTCTGTCTTAGAGAGGGTAAAACCAAGTTTCTCCTTGGAGGCTTGGATTCTGAAGCTCTATCTCACATACTTTAAGCATGTGGCCAGGAAGGACCAATTCTTCACTTGGAATATACTCCAAGAAAATGAGAACTGAGGCTCAAATGGAAACTTGTACACCAATGTTCATAGCAGCATTATTCACCATCACAGGAACGTGGAAACAACCCAGGTGTCCAACCACAAATGAATGGATTGAGAAGTTGTGCTACATTCATACAATGGAATACTGTGCAGCACGCAGGAGCAATCATTTTATAAATTACTGCCTAACTTGGGAGGAACTGGAGAGCATTATGCTGAGTGAACTAACTCAGTCCCACAAAGACAAACACAGCATAAAACCTTTATTGTAGAATGAGTATGAGGATCCAAGGTAGAGGGAGGGTGAAAGTAGAGGGTGAGAATGGGGGGATAGGGTGTTAATCATAGGGTTGCACAATTCAGTTGGTGGGTGGGGTGAAGGAAATGGGAAGGGTCTTTGGTGAAAAACAACATATTCAAAGTTTGTAAAGAAATCAGAATAAAATAAAAAAGGAGGGAAAAGGAAGAAATGGAGCAGACAGGGGACACCTCAGTTACCAGAAGGAAAGACAGTGATGTAGCACATCTTTGGACTCTAATCCCTCTGCTGGGAAGCTCTCTGACCGGACCAGGGGAAAGGCCAAGGTGTATGGTCCAAGAAATGCTGCCTTTACAGAGACTGAAGGAAACAAGGATTTTGTGCCAGAATCAAAGAGAAAGACTGTTATAGTCAGCATCCTGAATTTGGACCTCCAGCCTCCTAAACGTGGAATGTTGGGCTTCTTCTAGTCTCCTAACCATGATACTTTCAGTTGTTCCTATACGTCTAAAGGTTGGGCAGAATAAGGATGCTAGAAGAATTGATGCCCTTGAATTGTGGTGTTGGAGGAGGAGAGTACTGAATATTCCACGAACAGCCAAAAGAACAAGCAAGTCTGTCTTAAAGGAACTGCAGTCATCCTGCAAGGAGGCTGAAACTTGGTCTCACATATTCCTTGGAGAATGACATCATGCTGGGAAAGGTTATACAGCTGCTGTAACAACAGGCCTGAGCAAGGTTCAGCTCTATTATTCATAGAGTGGATGTGAGTTAGAGTTGACTTGATGGCATCTAACAGCAACAACTGCTTCCTAAAAAAGCAAGAGGGAAAAAAAATTTTTAAAAAAGCAAGAGAATAAATTTCTGTGTTGAAACCATCCTTCAGCATCTCTGTTACAGCAGTCCTCGGTAACAAAGACAAGCACTGAATCAAAGCTGGGAATCCATCTCTTCAAAGAAAGAAACAGAGCCAGGGTTCTGCTTGATCTCTGGGTGCCAAGTTCCAGTCTGTCAAGATTTCTGGGTTTCCTTATAAGGTCAGACAAGGTCAGACCTCTCCTGGGTCTGGAACTTGAATCGGAAATGTTGGACTTCTCTAAGGTTTTGCACAAAAGAGAAATTGAATTCTGCATCAACTGGGGGTTATTGTGATGGCCCTCACGTCCCACAGCCTCCAGGGGCTGGAACCCAGTGGGAGTGCATAGCTAGCATTTTTTTGTTTGAGATTAGGAAGTTTTTTGCTTGCTCTGTGAAGAGGCTTGAATGCAATGAACTGTTGTGGTCAGATGGAAACTTTTTTAAAAAATGAAACAGTACTTTGACTTGAGTTGTTACAAGGGGGTGGGGCAGATGCACTCTGTCTCCAGTGTTTGGTAGGAAGCCAATTTCTGAGCATGTGGCTACTCTTTGGTGTAATGTCATTAAGAATGTTGAGAAGCTGGCAGGGTGGCTTTGGAGATGTCGGCTTCATCATGGTGTGACTGTCCAAAGACCATCTTCACACAAGAAGTCTCAAAGCCCCATTTCATAGTAAGTTTTATTTTTAGGTCTTCTTTTCATTGAGCCATTTTATCACTCAAGGCTATGGCATTCCCAGATGATCATGTTCTTAAGAGTCTTTTTAAATCTGGGGAGGATTGATTGGTGCAAGAGATACAGACTGAGAGGCAGACCCCCGTGATGGATTTCTTCGTGGGCTTCAGTCTGGCTGTCTCTGGCTAATATAATCTCTTTATCTTCTTCCTCAAGCCACAAAGGATGTTGAGGGAAACATCTCTACAAGGTCAGAAAGATTATTTGTTGTTGGCTTCCCACCCACCCTCCTGCCCTGTACTATGGCTATTTCATTTTTTTCTGAGTTTGGTCCATTACCGTATTCTTTGGAGTGGTATTGTCAGTGTGGACTTCTCAATTTGGAGGGAAAAAAATGGGCAATACTGACTGCTTTGGAAGCAAGAGTGGCATTCACTTTCTAAACAGCATGCATCTGGAAACTCGATGAACTTTGATAAATGACAATAGTTCTAGAAAGGCTTCAGACTTTTTGTTCATTGGGTCGCTATGAGTCATGCTCGACTCGATGACAATAAAACAACACCATCAACAATACCGACTGCAGGTAAAATGAAAAAATGGGAATAAATAGGGATCAGAGTATATGCAAAGTGTTTAAATGAATGTGAATAAATACAAACGATTGGAAGAAAATGAAGAGGGGCGTCAGTCAACCCAGGAAGATGTTCTGAGGATGACTTTTTCTGGAAATTAAGTAGATCCTTGGCTGTAAAGTTGTAGTAATAGTTAATCATGGTTGAGCTGGTTCTGATGCATAGTGAGGTGATACTCCTGAAAAGCACTGATAATTTAAATTTGTCCAAATTTTTTTACCTAACTAGTGGTAAGAAACTGCACTCCAATCACAAAGGCACCTGCTCAAACCTACCAGCAGCTTGATCGGTGAAAGATGGGCCATCTTCTCCCATGCCTGCAAAAAGCTGCCAGAGGGTCAGCTAAGAGGCAGATCCAACTAGGAGGCAATGAGATCTTTAGTTTAATCAGGGTTCTTGCACGTAGGATTAAAGAACAGTACGGAAAAGTTGAGATGGTAATGATGTGAGGTACAAAGATAGAGAGTTGGGATGTAAAAAAAAAAAACAAAAAACCAGCAACAAAAAAACCCAAACCCAAACGGAAGCTTCTGCCTGGTGGAGAAAGGAAAGGAGATGACCGAGGGTATTCATGAGAATTTTCCCCTTGCTGGGTCTACTCTAGCTGCTGACCCATACTGTTCAGCTGAGGACTTCCATGACGGCCATATTTTCTGTGACCTTACATGAGACTGAGAGCTCTGACCCAATTTGACTCCAGAAAAACAGAACACTGAGGCATTAAATCACTTACTTAGGATCATAGAGTCAGCAGTAGTCAAAATAGGATAAAAACCCATTATCTCTATGTATTACAGAGAAGAAAAGAGTCTCTGTGGAAATGGAAAATACCAAGAATGGTAGAGCTAGGTGAGAGAGATGCGCTCAGAGAAGTGGGAAGTGAACTGTAACTTCCTGGGGACATATTCTTACTCTGTGGCTGGACCATGGAGCCCTAGTGGTGAAGTGCATTACATGTGAGGATGTTAACAAAAGGTTAACAGTTTGAATCTGCCAGCTACATGGAGGGAGAAAGATGAACAATCTCTTTTCATAAACATTTTGAAGCTGACTTATAGCTGATTCTCCAGTGGGTTTTGTTGTTTGTTGTTATGTGTTTTTTAGTTGCTTGCAACTCATAGTGACCCTATGCACAATTGCTCAGAACTCTGCTCTATCCTGAGCCAGTCTCACTGCCTCTGACACACCTGTCCCCATTACCACAGTTACTGTATGAATCCATCTCATCCTGGGTCTTCTTCTCCTGCATTGTCCCTCCACCCTTCAAAGCATTTCTCCAAGGATTGGCCCCTCCTGGCAACATGCCCAAAGTATGTGAGTTTGGGCTTCAAAATCCTTGCCTCCAAGGAAAACTTGGTTACACCTTCTCTAGGACAGACCTGTTAGTTCTCTTGGTACGGTTCATGGTATGTTCAGCGGTCTTCTCCAGCACAACTCAAAGACATCAATCCTTTTTCTAACATCCTTGATCATTGTCCAGCTCTCTGATGCATAACAAGTAATTGGGAATACCACGGCCTGGATCAGTCATACCTTAGTCTCCAAACTGACATCATTGCTCGTCAGCACTTTGTGAAAAACTCCCTGACAGCATATTTTCTCAATGCAATTTGTCCTTTGACTTCCTGACTGCTGGTGCCAATGGTGTTGATTGTGGATTCAAGTAAGATGAAATTGTTTCCTTTTCTGCATCTATCATATATGTTATAACTCATGATGCATGAGTGGTTAGAATCTTTGTTTTCTTAATATTGAGCTTCAATCCATATTGGAGACTACAACTCTTGACCTTCTGCAGTAAATGCTTCAGGTACTCCTCAGTTTTGAAAAGCAAGATTGTGTCAGCTGCATGATGTAGGTTGTTGATGAGTCTTCTTCCAATCCTGATGCCACATTCCTCCTCATAAAGTCCAGCTTTCTGAATAACCTGTTCTGCATACAGATTAAAAAGGTATGGAGACAGGACACATCCCTGACACATTTTTCTGATTTTGAATCACGCAGTGTTTCCTTGTTCTGTTCTGACCACTGCCTTCTGTTCTAATCATAAGTTTCACATGAGCACAATTATGTGTTCTGGGATTCCCATTCTTCTCAAGGTTAACCACAATTTGTTGTGATCCGCACAGTCAAATGTCTTTGCATAGTCAATGAAATACAGATAGACATTCTCCTGGTACTCTGTGCTTTCAGCCAAGGTCCATGGATTATAAGAGATAAATTACATGGGATTGTCTTGCAGAGCAAGTGGTGAATTTTATTTGAACCACCTTGGCAGTGCAATCCCTTACCACTAAACCACCAGCACTAGACTGCTGAGAAGCCAAAGCAAAGGGAAGAAATCAGGACGTTAAGAAGTTGAACAGATTTCAAATGGCAGCTCAGGAAGACAAAACAAAGTATTATGAAATGTGCAAAGAGCCAGAGTTGGAAAATCAAAAAGTTTAAACTCGCTCAGCATTTCTTAAACGGAAGAAACTGAAAAACTAATTCAAGCCTCAAGTTGCAGTACTCCAGGATGCTATGGGCAGAATATAGAATGATCCAGGAAGCATTCAAAGAATATGGAAAGAGTACACAGAGTAACTGTACCAAAAAGAACTGTTTGACACAGAAGAATTTAATGAAAAACTTATGTCAAGAGACATTGGTGATGAAGAAGGAAGTTTAAGCGGCTTTGAAGGAATTGGCAAAAAACAAGATATTAGTATTGATGGAATACCAATAGACATATTTCAACAGCTTGTTTTTGGTTTTTGGTTTTTTTGTTTTTTGGGTTGTTTTTTTTTTTTAAAAAAAAAACAATGCAGCCCTGGAAGTGCTCACCAGGCTGTGCCAAGAAATCTGGAAGACAACCACCTGGCTAGCTGACTGAAAGAGATTCATATTTACTCCCAATCCATAAAAAGGTGATCCAACAGTGTGGAAATTCTCAAACAAAATCATTAATATCACATGCAAGCAAAATTCTGCTGAAGATTATCCAAAAGCTACTGGAACAACACATCCACAAAGAACAATGGGAAATACAAGCTGGATTTAGAAGAGGCCATGGCACCAGGGACATCATTGCCAATGATGGTAGACCAGGAGACAGTCTTCAGAACAGAGCAAGGAAACACTACATGATTCAAAATCAGAAAATGATTGTATCAGGGATGTGTCCTGTCTCCATACCTTTTCAATCTATATGCAGAACAGATCATTTGAGAGACTGCACTTTATAAGGAGGAATGTGGCATCAGGATTGGAAGAAGACTCATTAACAAACTGCGCTATGCAGATGACACAACCTTACTTGCTGAAACTGAGGAGTACCTGAAGTGTTAACTGTAGGAGGTCAAAGACTGTAGTCTGTAATATGGATTGAAGCTCAATATTAAGAAAACAAAGAGGCTCACCACTGAGCCAATTGTTAGCACCATGATAGATGGAGAAGAGATTGAGTTTGTTAACAATTTCAGCTTTCTTGATTCCACAATCAACACTCTTGATACTAGCAGTCAAGAAACCAAAAGATTAAATTCTATTGAGAAAATCTGCTGTCAGGAACCTCTCTAGAGTGCTGAAGAGTAACAATGTCATTCTAGAAACTAAGGTACGCCTGATCTGGGCCATGGTCTTTGCAATTACTATGTATCAGAGAGCTGGACAATGCCTTTGAGTTGTGGTGCTGGAGAAGAATCTTTTAGTTTATTTACAATATTCTAATACACTGTTTCCCAGAACAAATTTTTCTAATTTCCCTCATCCCCCCCCAACCCATCAAATTGCACAACTCCATTATTAATCACTTCCTCCCCACCCCCAGGGATCTGGAGAAGATTCTTAAACATAACACGGACTGCCAAGAGAACTAACAGGTTTGACCTGGAGAGGGTGAAACCTTGGAGGCAAGAATTTTAAGACTCATACTTTGGGCATGTAGCCAGGAGGGACCAGTCTTTGGAGAAAGATATCATGCTTGGGACAATGCAGGAGAGGAAGACCCTGGATGAGGTGGATTGACACAATAACTTAGGTAAAGAGATTAGCTCAGGATAGAGCAGGGTTCAGAGCTGTTGTGCTTAGGGTCACTGTGAGCCCTAGTCAAAATGATGGCACATAACAACAACAAAAACAAAACACCAGACAGGATGCTGTTGTTGTTAGATGTTGTTGAATTGGTTCCAATTCATATCAATGTCATATAAAAGTAGAGCTACTCTATGCTGTTGTTATGTGCCATCAAGTTGCTTGTGACTCATAGAAACTCTATGGACAATAGCTCTGAACTCTGCTCTATCTTGAGTCAATTTCATTGTCTCCGACACACCTCCCCCAAAACCCCAATTCTAATCTGTAATGTTTGTGAGAGCAAATCACTAGGGCTTTTCACCCACAGGATCACTGGGTGAGTTCAAACTGCTAACCTTTCTGTTAACTTTCACGAGCTTTAACACCTGGAATTTCTTGTGTCAGCTGTTTTGTACATCATCTCTAATCTTTACAAACTCAACCCACTGCCATCTTTTCAGAAGACACTGCCTTACTTCCTCCATGGAGCAGCTGGTGGATTTGAACCACAAACCTTTACGTTACCAACACAACACATAAGGCACTCTCCCACCATATCTAATCCTCACAGGGGGCTCTGTAAATACCATAATTCCCATTTTGCAAATGGAAGCTTAACAACATTTAACCACGCTCACATAAGTGTCATGCCAAGCTCTGTCCAGAACCAACCTTCTTCTTCCCACTCACATTTCATTTCCCCACAGACTTTAAGTTCTGAGTGGGTTCTTCTTGTTTTGAGTTTTTGTTATTTTGTTTGCTTAGAGTTCCTTTGAGTTGGTTCTTTCATTACTTATTCGCTCTGAGCTTCACTGCCACATCCATAAACGGTTAAAAGAGCTAGGCCAGAGAGCGCTGAGTCCACAGCCGCCTGCCAGGGCGACGGTCCCAGGGCACGTGATGTCTGTAAGCCTCGGCTTCCCCGGGCGGGAGATGATTCCAGCTTCCTGTTGCTGTGGTGGAGCTTCCCGGAGTCAGTGCACCTGACACCCTCAGCCCGGTGCCTGCTCAAGGCATGTGAGCCGCCACTGTCACTACCATCTGCTTCGTCCTTGTTGCTATTGTCACCATTCCTTTCCTCTCCCTGCAAGGTTTCTGTGAGCTTTCAGTGGGTCAAAAGCACTTTCATATGCAGAAGAAACCCATCCAAAAGTTAGAGGCATCCCAAGATGCAGCAACATTCTTTCCTGTGGACATCGAACCTATTAACTTCTGGAGTTAAATGGAGTGAGGAATCAGATCCATTCTCTTCCACAGGATGCCAGCACAAGCCCTACCCCTCCGGCCCTTTTGGTGACTCTCAGTTTTGTGATAAATGTATCTTTTGTCTCTTTCTGTTCTCAGGACTCCAGCTAAACAACTGTTATCCGGAGCATTGTTCCCAAGGAAGAACAGAGCCAGGACACCCACTCGCCCCTGCTTTGTGCCAAGTGTCTCCAGTTGGGATGCAGTCAAAGAATGCCGCCCTTTGGTGAAAATGAAAGTGAGCCCAACTGAAGAGCCAGCGGTCACCTCAAGCCATCGAAAGGCAAGTCAGGTGGCTGATCTGAGTGGAGTGGCCGGTTTGGGCTGACTTGGTCAGCCTCACTCCCACCACCCAGGGATACCACCTCTCTCCCACCACCCAGGGATATCAGGCCCTCTCTTGCATCCAAATAGCTTCTTATTCTCCCCTCTAAAAGAAAAAAAAAATTAAGTCTCAAGATTTCAAAGATAGAATCTGGAGTCTGATTTATAACTGGACTGTTAAGTCTTTTTGTTGGATGTGACTAGGCTAGTATTGACTGTAATATGATTAATTTTTAATTTTTAGAGGAAAATTACATTGAGACTTGTCATCGATTCCTAACTGGTAAAATGACTCTTCCCATGTGCCTTTTTGTCTTTCTCAATGAATCTTGTATGTAAATTGAGCTGTGCTGTTGAGACAGTGTAGTATAGTTTGCTCCCGTGGCTAAAATCCAGAGCCAGTCTGATTTAAAATCCCAGCTTTGTCACTTACCAAATATGACCTTGGACAGATTGTTTAACTATTTTGAGCCCAGTTTTCTAGTCTATAAAGTAGAGATGATAGTAATTACTAGGATTTCTCTGGTGGTGTGATCTGTAGACACTTAAGCCACTAAACCAAATGCTCCACCTCTGTGATGGTTCAGCTCCTCCAGAGGCTTGAGGAGATCAAGATACACACTTATCTCCAGTGCAATTTGCAGCCTCAGAAATCCAATGGAAGATCAGCTATGAGTGTGTTCTCATTCAACACTAACGAGAATGAGGGATTCTTGTCACCTGAGGTTCGTACTTTATTTATGACAGTGCCTGACACATAGTAAGTACTCAATACGTGCAGGTTGCTGTTTTTTTTTTCAGATGAGTTATGTAAAGTCAAGATGGGGAATCAATTGATAGTGAACGTGACCTCTCTTTAAAAGTTGTTGTGTAAGTTGAGTTGGACGTGACCCATAGCCGACTCTGGTGGGTTTTCAGAGGGAGTTAAATCACACAGGAAGAGATTGCCCATCCTCCAGCGGAGCAGCTGGTGGATTCAGACTATGTGCCTTCAGAATTGCAGGGCAGCTCCTTGCCACCAGGCCTCCAAAGTTCTCTTCTCTTAAAAAGGGGCTAATACATTACAAAGGGGCGAATACAACACAAGACCAATCCACTCCACTCCACTCCACTCCACTCCAATCCAATCCAGAAATCAAGGCTGGAAATTAACCAGCAACCCACCTGATAGGAGATGCCAGTGAATTGAGTACTTTTCTGTTATTAAATTGGTGGGCTACCAAACAGTGCCACCAAAACAGCTGCTGTCACATCAGATGCTGATGACCTCAGACGCTTCAGAGGAGAAATGTGCTCAGAGGGTTTTCATTGGCAGATTTTAGGGGAAATACTGGGGTACTCTGCCATTCAAAAGTTCCCTTTATGGAAGAACCTAGGTTATTACCTGGTTTGGGGAGTCGAAAGAAATCCAAAAACGTTGTTTGCTTTTCTAGAATGAGAAAAGTGAAGTTAGCGCTGTTTTGAAACAAGCTGCTAAAGGGGCAGCGCTCACCGAGCAGTGAGAGTGGCGACACCACGCGCCTCCCGCGGGAACTGCACTGCATCCAGGACGGAGCCGCCATACTTGTCGCCAGAGCTTTGAATGGTGTCTGGGAATTCTATGCTACTGGTATTTCAAGTTTTATGTATTATTTAGTATGATTTGGTACCTTACTTATGGTCTGATAGCACTAAAAAAATCCTATATAAATAAATCGTTATTGCTTCCCTTCCCCCTTTTCATGTTAGAAAATTTTCATAGCATTGCTACTTTCACATAGCAGGAGAAACCTGTAGCTCATCAGCCCTACCTTTGGAGGTGTTTCTGTTCTTGCTGTGTGCCGTTGAGTCACTTGCGACTCGACCTTCTGTACAACAGCTCTGAACCCTGTGCTATCATGAACCAACCTCATTGTCTCTGCCACACCTACCCCCATAATCCCAGTCATTGAGTCATCCCATCCACGGTCTTCCTCTCTTGTGCTGTCCCTCCACCCTTCCAAGCATGATGTCCTTCTTCAAGGACTGGTCCCCTCTTCACAACATGCCCAAAGTATGTCAGATGAAGCTTCAAAATCTTTGCCTCCAAAGAGAAGCCTGGTTTCACCCTCTCCAAGACAGACCTGTTCTCTTAGACGTCCATGGTGTATTCAGTACTCTTCTTCAGCAGCGCAACTCAAAGGCATCAATCCTTCTACTAGATGAACTCAAACTTCCAGTCTTTTGTTTAGTAGCCAAACTTACTAAACTATTATACCACTCAGGTACTCCACAGGCCTACTGGGATTCCTGATTTCAGGTAAATGATACACAAAATGAATCATCTGATTTAAAGTCATGCACCAACAACCAGAGCCAAGGAAGAGGAGATAGAAGATTTTTACCAACTTTTACAATCGGAGATTGATCGAACATGCAATCAAGAT
>NW_006399824.1:4450628-4500035 GCF_000299155.1 Elephantulus edwardii | reverse complement strand
GGAGTGTCAGAGACAGTGCGATTGGCACAGGACAGAGCGGAGTTTAGGGCTGTTGTACATAGGGTCGCTATGAGTTGCAAGCGACTCGACGGCACATAACAACAACAACAACATCGGCCTTTTGGGGAAGATTGTTAGATGTATAGTGCTGCTTTGTATTCTGAGGAGAATGAACAGAGAGAGACTTGGGCAAAGTCTAGAGAGAGGACTGATGGACTCCCAGGGCAGTTGGAACAATGGGGAATGCCAGCTCCCAGTAGGATGTGGGCATGCGTATAGAATGGAATCACCAGGTACATGCCAGCCCACCAGAACCAGATTACCACATAAGCAAATTAAGCCTGGCCTCCCTTATTCTTAATTCCTCATCTGTAGGAAACAGCCGAGGTGGTGAAAAATGTCTGAAGCAACTCTAAGACTATGACCCCTTAGCCACTCTTTGAATCTGGAATAACACCCCATGGCTCAACTTTCAGCTAAACTTTATTTTGGGCGTATAAAGCAAACAATAATAACACCAAGGGAGGTACTCGCTTCCCAGAATAGCCAACCACAGAAGGTCAAAAGGGTAGTATCTGCCCAAGGATAGAGCTCAGAAGACAGGAAAGGATAGGACAGTAAGATTGCTGGAAACACAATACGATAGAAGGATTTGTGACAACATGGGGAGGGAATCTAGAATGCACTCACATCATGGGTGCTGTAATTAATATGCTACAACAAGTGGTATATGAATGGTTGAATAGAAAATAAATTTGCTTTGTAAACTTTCACTCTGATCACAATTTAAAAAAAAACCCCAAACAAACATGTGAGGCTGTGCACTACAAATTAGTAAGTAAGCGGCAGCAAGCCCGTGCTGAGCTAGCTTATTGGGTAATCTGACACTGCAGTCCGCATCTGCGCAAGTGGAAATGCCACTGATTTTTGTGAACTCTAGACCAAGCAGTCTCTTCACAAACAGCAACTCTGCTTTGAATGCCCTTCAAAGTGGGTGCCCTGGATCCGTTCAGAAAGTCTGGTTCCTGGCCCCCCTCCACTCACTCCTTCTGGTCAAAAGTAGCTGATAAGCTGAAGAAGAAGAAGGGAATGGTGCTCAGAATTTTCTTCTCTGTCACAACACAGACCCACAAGCATTCTTGAGAAAGAACCTGACTGAATAAAACTTTGTAAGGTTGCTTTGGTGAACTGAGTGAATTAACTTTGGGAAGCTTCCCAGGTATAAGAAAGGAAGTTGGAAGCACAGAGCAGAACCTGTTGGTGAATTGCTTTCAGCACTTGGGGTGCAGCCCAGCTCCTCCAGCCCTCCATAAGAGGACCTAAAGCTGAGAGAAGCTTCTGAGGCTGGGCTCCAAGTGTCCCCTGGAATAAAGTATCCCCAGAGGCTGAGGTCTTCTAAAACAGAGCTGAGCCTCTGAGGCACAAGGAGTGTGGATAATTGATTTTAAAAGAGAAGTGGTATGTGGAGGGGAAAGAACACTGACTGTGAGTGATGCAAAATCTATGCTCACACTTGTTTTTCCCATCCTGCTGTGTGACCTCGGGCAGATTATAACAAATCTCTAAATGCCCACATCACTACTTATAAAATAAGAAGGGACTGTCAACTTAGTGACCAGTATTTAGTAATGAAATGTGAAAGAAATGGGGTGCAAAATACTCTAATAATATCATTCTTATTCTAGACTCAAACTCATCGGTGTGGAGTTGGAATCAGTTCATATTTGAAACTTCAGCAGATTTTCAGGAGGCTGTGAATCTCACAGGATGGGATTGCTCATCTTAGTTTAAAGACTAAAATGTGCCTCATCCAAGTCATATTGGATATGAAGTCATTTGCTTCATATGGCCCTAAAAGTTAAAAACTTAGTAAAGAAAAGCAAAGAAGACGCAATCTCTTTGAACTGTGATGTTGGAGAAGAGTACTGAATATTCCACGGACTGCCAAAGAACCAACAAATCTGTTTTGGAGAAAGTGCAAGCAGGGTGCTCCTTAGAGGCCAGGATGGTGACACTTTGTCTCACAAACTTTGGGCACATGGTCAGGAGGGGATACTCCTTCAAAAAAAGGACATCATGCTGGGAGAGATGGAGGGTTAGAGAAGAGGATGATCCTAAAAAAGGATTCACACAGTGATAATAACAATATGCTTGAGTATACAGGACAGAGCAGACAGTTTAGGGCTGTTGTACATAGGGTCGCTATGAGTCGCAAGCAACTCGATGGCACCTAACAACAACAACAACAACAACAACAACATATTGGAGATTATGATGTTGGCACAGGCTAGGGCAAGGCTCAGATTTGTTGTTCATAGGGCCACTATGAGTCATAAACAACTCAGTGGCAACTAACAACAACCATTACTGAACATTCTCAAAGATTCCATGGGATAATCCTGATCAAAAGGGGGAAATGCAGAACAAAGTTTCAAATTCTCATGGATTCTAAACTTTCTGGAGTCATAGAGAGTATATGAACTGCTGGAACTCTTGCTTTGATATCACCTTAAAATTCATACTAAAATATGCCCTAAAATCTTAAAACCAAATCTTTTGGACTACCCAGAACAAATCTCTGCCTTGATCATTATACTCTTTTAGAAACAATCCATATGAGATTAAAGTGACAACTGCAACTTGAAAGACTAAATGGGAACCATAGGGGACAATAAACTCATGTAGATATGTGAGGAAGTACTCAAAAGGGGCATGAAAATGGTTATATAACTCAAAGAATCACTGTTACTAAATGTCCATGTAGAAACTATTACATTGAGATGTGTTTGACTTTATTTATTTTCTTTGTGGGTTTTTTTTTTATTTATTTTGTAATCTTGTGTGTGTGTACCGTCAAATCGGATGTGACTGGTACAGGAGGAAATGGCCCCTCCTTCTCCCAGCATAGCATCTTGTGGACCCAAACTGCCTACCTCTGGAACTGCGGTTCAGCTTCTTGCCACTAGGCCACCAGAGCTCCCTCTCTTTGTTTTAAATTAAATTTTATTTTAATTGTGATTGTAATGAACTTTTACAGAAAAGATAGATTTTCATTCATTCATTGTTGCACATGTTACTCCCTCCCCTTTCTTTCCCTTTCCACCAGTTCACTTTTTTTTTTAAGTATTCATTCAATGTTGCACAATTATCTTGCCCACCCCAGTCCTCTTTGCAGTGATATACCTCTTATACTGGGCTATTGTCATACATATAATGCCTAATCATATATTCCTTTTAGACAGTTCTTTCTTTCATCTGTTCCAATATAATGGTCATTATCTGTCCACTCTTATCTTATTCTTCTCCCAACACCCTGTGTCAAGCCTGTTTTAGAATAGTGGGCATAAGTATTTGTAACAGTTGTTGCATCAGTGATGCAACAGTATTTGACCTTTTGTGACTGAGATATTTCAGTCAGCATGATGTGCTCCAAGGTCCCCAGGTTGTGTAATTTTATGAGTTCATTGTTTTTCAGTGCTGCGTAGTATTCCGTTATATGACTCTACCAGTTTTCCTATCCATTTGTTGATGAGCACTTGAGTTGCTTCCATCTCTTTGCTATTGCAAATAATGCAGCAATAAACATAGGTGTGCATCTATCTGTTTGGATGGCAGTTATGGTTTCTTTAGGGTGTATTGCCAGTACTGGCATTGCTGGGTCAAGTGGTATTTCTATTTCCAACTTTTTGAGAAAGAGCCAAACTGTCTTTCATAGTGGTTGTACCATTTTACACTCTTACTAGCAGTGAGTAAGGGTTCCAATCTCTCTAGAACCTCATTAGCATTTATTGTTTGCTGCTCTGTTGAACTTTGCTATTGCTACTAGGATGAGATTACATCTCATAGTTATTTTTTTACTATTTTCAACAGCAGCAAAAGAAAATGATATAAAAATTGTTTTACTGTCATAAAAGTATATATGGTAAAACATTTGCCAGTTCAACATTTCTATATGTACTGTTAGAGAGTTCTGGTGGCCTAGTGGCAAGAAGCTGTGCTGCAGTCCCAAAAGAACACATTTCAAATCCCACCAGCTGCTCTGCAAGAGAAGGATGAATGATCTCCTCCTCCCATGTGATTAACTGTCTCGAAATCCACTGGAGGGTCAGCTATGGGTCAGTACTGACTTGACAGTACACAACAACAATAAATACATATAGTTCAGAAATGTCAGATGTCATTGTAACATTAATTATCCAACAATTCTCACTATTCTCCCTTTGTCACTCAGTATAATTTTTGTCATAAGGAATGATGCTCAGTACAGATAGAGATAAATGATATAGATATAGATTATAAAGACATAGATGATATATAGATATATAGTTGTTGTTAAGTGCCAATGAGTAGAATATGACACATAGCAACCCTATGAATAAAAGGCCTGAACCCTGCTCTATAACTATCATCATTTCTAAGTTCATAGAGTTTCCAGAGGCATGTTGTTTGGGAAGTGGATGCCACTTCTATTACAATACATATGTTTGATAAGTCCCATGTCTATGGGTAAGACTTCAAGCTAGAAGTCTGTGGCTTCTCCTTAGTCAGGTGACTGCAAAAGCTGACACACCCAAGATCAGCAAATCACACAAAAGGCTACTGACTTCAGAGGTAGACAAATCAAAGATTGGCTGGCCATTATGGCAAATCCAAAGAACAGAGCACAACTGGTAACGAGTTGATGCAGGATCCTGATGGAGCAAAAAGCAAGAAAGTTTGATAGAGGTTCATATATATTCAATGCAGGCTACCCCTCCTCAGCCACTCTTTTTCATTTGATTGGCTGCTCATAACAGATCTCATCATGGATGTGGTTACATTGTATTAGATAGCATCACAGAAATTACTACATCCTTAACTGCTAAGCCATGGGCAACTAAGTTGACGCACAATCATAACCAACCCAGGTAACCATGAGAAGACATCTCAAGGGTTAACCTACAGTCAAAGAGAAAAATAGAGACTGAAGTTGATGCAGTTACCTTGATTTTATAGATAAGGAATTTGAGGCTTAGAGAAGGTCACTGAATTATAGAGCAGATATTGGAAACTAAGCTCCAGCCTGCATTTAACTATTATTTTAATTGTTAATGGACCTAGCTTAACTGGAAAGAAATTTTTTATAATAAAATTAAATCACAGGTTAAATGCCAAATTTATGTTCTTTTTTTAGATCACGTTGTGTTTGGACCATGCTTGTTCTTTTTTTAAGAAGTTTTTTGTTGTTGTTGTTGTTGTTATTTTTTAATTGATATTTTAATGAAAGTTTACAGAAAACTTTAATTTCCATTCATTCATTGTTGCATATTTTCCTTACTACCTCTCCAATTCCATTTTCTCTTTAAAAATATTATTTCATTGTTGCACAATTTCCTCCCTTTTTCCCAACCCCAGTTCACTTTGCTATGCACCTCTTATTCTGGACTATTGTCATGCAAATGATAGATGATCATATATATCTTTTAGACAATTCTTTTCCTCTTCTATTTAAATGCAGTGTTATTTATCCCCTATTTTCTTAGTTTCCCCCAACAATCATGTCAGCCCTGTTTTATAACAGTGGCGTTATGCATTATTTGTCCTTTAGTAACTGAGATATTTCACTCAGCATAATGTGCTCCAGGGTTACCCATTTTGTATAGTATTTTCTTAGCTCCTTGTTTTTCAGTGCTACATAGTATTCTATTATGTGAATATACCACAGCTTCTCTATCCATTCATTTGTTAATGGGTTGGATGGCTTCCATCTCTTTGCTATTGTGAACAATGCAGCAATAAACATGGGTGTGCATATATCTGTTTGGATGGCAGTTCTGGTTTATTTAGGGTATATTCCCAGTAGTGGAATTGCTGGGTCAAATGGTATTTCTATTTCCAACTTTTTGAGAAAGTGTTATGCTGCCTTCCAGAGTGGTTACACCATTTTACACTCCCACCAACAGTGAATAAGGGTTCCAATTTCTCTACAGCCTCACCAGCTTTTGTTGTTTGACCATTCCCGCTCTTGGTCATTCATTGGTAAAGGTTGGAAGGGCTGTGAATAACTCCTTACCATTAGGACACCAGAGCTCCCTTTCAAAGGAATAGTCCCTCCTCACTACATGCCCAAAGTATGCAAGTATGTACAAATACACCATAGTTTCACTCATGGCTCTATTAATGTTTTCACTTTAGAGTTAAGGAAATTGAGATTCCAATAGGTTAAAATTTCCAGAATTAAAATAATAAGTAGATGCAGTAGAGCCTCAGGCCAGGAGCCTGGCTCCAGTGCCCACACACTTACTCTCTGACTGAATTCAACACGTAACACCTAGCATTGCTCCAGGGGCTGGGAAGAGGCTGCTAAACATCCTTGCTTCTCCAAATTCATATTCTAATGGTGATGATAAACAAGTAAATATGACAATTTTCAGTACCTGTAAGTGCTCTAAAGGATTTAGAGCTCTATTGGCAAAGTTTGTCTGGAGTTGGCCTGCTAACTCTTGCTGTTCAAATCCACCAACAGCTCCTTGGGTGAAAGGTGGACAGTCTCCTCTCAGGTGATTTACAGCCTTTTGGGGGGAGCCAGCTATGAATGGGTTCTTACTCGATAGCATTGAGTTTTGATTTGGACTTCCCCCCGCCTAAAGTGTATGTAATGATCAAGGTCCCTTTCTCTTCTCTTATAGAAGCCTTTTGGTACAAAAGAACTTAGCATGGATCTTAAGCCAAATTTGATTTCTGTACAATTGACTTTGAGCCAGGCCAGAGAGAGTTTGGGATGACAGATGTCCTGCCAAGATCAACTCTGGTAGAATTCTCCAGCACCTGAGCTGTTTCAATTCACTGGCTGGATGCCCAGCATTGGCTGATATCTAGAAGCATAGACTACTGATTTACCTTAAAATTGAAACAACTGCCTTAAGTAGCCGCTTTTGAATTTGTCATAACACTGTTGTTGTTGTTCTGTGCTGTCAAGTCGTAGACGACTCATAGGGACCCTATTATCAAACCGCCTGAGCACTGTTAGTACATAGAGTTTCCAGAGGCAAGCTATTTCGGAAGTGGATGCCGCTTCTGCTTCCAGGCTCATAACACTGTTAGGCACCATATTATTGCTAAAATGTTGTTGTTGTTGTTGTTGTTTTTATTGTTGTGTATCACAGAGTCAGAACTGACCCATAGCTGACCCTCTGTTGGATTTTCAGAAGCAGTTAATTGCATGGGAGAGGATTGCCTATTCTTCTCCCACAGAGTGGCTGGTGGCCTCGAACTGCGTGCCTTCAGGATTATAGCACAACTTCTTGCCACAAGGCCACCAGAGCTCCCTAAATACAATTAGGCAAATCACTTAACATTTGTAACAGTTCTGGATATATTAAAGACTTAAAAAAATACTTTCAGGTAGCAGTAATGTGCATTACATTATTGAATAGGGATTCGTTGTATTTCTATATTGGATGGCAATATGCACAACCCAACATATAACCATCCACAACTGAATAGGAATCACTGAGTTAGTCTTCTAGTGCATGAATGACAAACTATCTAGTACAATCAATAAAAATGATGGGATCTGTATTTATTTGCATGCTAAGATTTTAATTTTCTGGGGTCTTTTCTTAATATTATTGATTTTAATGAAAATTTACAGAGATGTTGGATTTCCATTCATTCATTGTTGCACTTTCTCCCTGCCCGCCCCCCAGTTCAGTCTTCTCTTTGAAAAGTAAAAGAAAAATTCTTTCATTGTTATACAATCCCTCCCCCCAGGTCCACCCCACTATAAAGCCTCCTTCTGGACTCCAGTCATGACAATAATACATAATCACATATCCCTTTTAAATAGTTTTCTCCCTCATCTGTTTCAATGCAGTATACATAATTTATCGCATTTTTCTCAGTCTCCCCTCAACTCAGATGTCAGTCCCATTTTACAACAGTGGCACTATGCAGTATTTGTCCTTTTGTCACTGAGATATTTCACTCAGAATAATGTCTTCCAGGGTCACCCATTCTGAATAATATTTCATGAGTTCCTTGTTTTTCAACGCAGTGTAGTATTCCATTGTGTGAATATACCACAACTTCTCTATCCATTCATTTGTTGATGGGCACTTGGTTGTTTCCAACTCTTTGCTATTGTGAACAAAGCCGTGATAAACATGGATGGGCATACATCTGCTTGGGTGGCAGTTATGGTTTCTTTAGGGTGTATTCCCACTAGGGGAATTTCTGGGTCAAATAGTATTTCCATTTCCAACTTTTTGAGAAAACGCCATACTGCCTTCCATAGTGATTTCACCATTTTACACTTCCACCAACAGTGAATAAGGGTTCCAGTTTCTCCACAACCTCGCCAGCATTTGTTGCTTAATATTCTGTTACATTTTACTATTCTTACTTGTATGAGATTCTATCTCATAGTTGTTTTGTGTGATCTTTTTTTGTTGTTGTGTGTTACTGTGCATTCTCTTCCTTAAAAGTGAGTGGCCTTGAGCCTTAGACTAAGGGCAAAGGCTGAGGCCTGCTCTAGGGTGTAACTTTAAAATCGTTGATGAGGCGATGAGTTTGCGGGCTGGCCTGGGGCTTGGGGCCTGGGGCCTGGGACCTTGGAGTCTCCCTCCACTCTGGAAGTTAGAAGACACAGCAATCATTTGTCTATTTGCTATACTGAACAACTTGGAGTTGCTATGATGCTGAACACTATCCCATAGTTGTGTCAAATACCATAATGGTTACCCATTATGTACAATGTTTCTATGAGCTTCCAGATTGATTCATGTTGGGAAGCAGAAGCGGCATCCACTTCCTAAACTAGATGCCTCTGGAAACTCTACAAACTTTCTTATAAATGTATAGAAATTATGTTAATTATAGAACAGAGTTCAGGTCTTTTGTTCAAAGCTTACTCTGATCCAAGCAGATATATGCACACCCATGTTTATTGCAGCTTTGTTCACAATAGCAAGGAGTTGGAAACAACCTAAGTGCCCATCAACAAACGAATGGCTAGAGAAGCTGTGGTATATTCGCACAATGGAATACTATGCTGCATTAAAAAACAAGGAACTCATGCAATATTATTCAAAATGGTTGACACTGGAGAACATTATGCTGAGTGAAATATCCCAGTCACAAAAGGACAAATATTACATGATGCCACTGTTGTAGAATGGGACTGTCCTTGGGGTTGGGGAGAGACTGAGTAAGATGGGTTCAATAATGTATACTGCACTGAAACAGAGGAGGGAGAGAACCGTCTAAAAGAGAGATGTAACTGGGTGTTTCTGTCATCACAGGAAACTAGAGCGAGGGCTGCATGGTGGAGGGGACCTGGGGGAGTGTTTGTAAAACAATGAAAGAATCTTTTCTTTTACTTTTCCATAATTTTTGGACTCATGTACTTATAACTTGTTAGTCAAATTTGTGTCTTCTAGGTTGCAACACCCCCATGATACATCTTGAAGGATATGTACATGTACAGCCAAGCACAATCAATAAGAGTGCATCTGAATTCCAAAATCAATCTCCATAATAGTCTATGTGTTTCCTACTGCCAAAGGGGCCCTTTAGAGTAGTGAGAGAAGATCTTCACCCTGAAACCCACAGCGTCCCTTTTCAGCAGGAAGTAGCTAAGAGAATACGCCGTCCCCTTTTCCTTATGACTCAGGGTGAAGTCTCTCTCAGGGAGGAGTGATAGGGAATGGCAAAGGATACACTGACAAAGAAGATTAATCAGAACTGGCTTTGACAAGCACTGTGGCATTTGGACAAGAACAAACTGGGAGGAGGGTAGAGAGAATAGTGCAACAATGAATGAGTGGAAGCCCAAAATCTCTGTAAATGTTTATGAAAATTAATAAAATATAATTATAGAAAAAAAAACAAAAAAAACAAAGCTTACTCTGAGCCATATTTGACTCCACAACACTTAACCACTGCTAAATGAGACGGGTGCTGTATCTGAAGGAATATTCTTCCACTTTGCACATCACTCTTTGTCAATGTGCTGTATGAGGTAACCTGGGTTTGCTGAGATGCTGAACCTTGCGCCATGGGGATATCAAATACCATAATGGTTTCCCAGTGTGGACAGTGTTTGGTGAAGCTCTTAGTTGCAAAACAGGTTGGGAAACTGGAGTGGCATCTACTTCCTAAACCACATGCCTCTGGAAACTATATGAACTTGGAGAAACAATGATAGCTATGGAAAGGCATTAGGTCTTTTGTTCATAGAGTCACTATAAGTTGACCTCAACTCGATGGCAATCAACAACAACAACAGTATTTTAAGTGCTCCTTAGAGGTAAATATTATAAAGTTTTGTCTCTGCTTTCACCATGCTGCTAGTAGCACAGTCTATTCCTTGGAGAAGGACATTATGCTCAGAAGGGTAGAGAATCAGCACAAAAAAGGAAGTCCCAACCCACCAGATGCTGTGCTGGAGAAGGAGGGGCAATCTCCTCCTGTGCCAGTTGAATCCAGTTAGATGGTACACAACAAAGAAGAAAAAAAAAAGAGGAAGACCCTAGACCAGATGGGTCAACACAGGGACTGCTGCAACAGGCTTGAGTATGTCAGAGATGAAGAGGATGGTACAGGGTTCGTATCTGTTGTTCGTAGGGTTGTTATGAGCCATACTCGACACAATTAACAATGAGAAGATTTTTTAAATATTTTACTCTGAAAAAACTAATTTTACTCTGGGGAGAAAAGTAGACTTCTTGACTTCTGCTTCCATTGGTGTTGACTGTGGATTGAAGGGAAAATTCTTGAAGATTCTACAGAAGTAAAGATTATTCTCATTTTTAAGATCACTTAGGTGTGTTTTCCTTTGTAATGAGTTTGCAGTTTTTAATACTTAGAAAATGAATTGTGTTTAACCTAGATGTTCTCCTTACCTTCTTTAAATTAAACAGGAGTAGGGATGGAAAGTGGTAGTGCACACCACACTTTTGAGTCCCTGACCTTTTCATGGTGGCTTAGACAACTTGCATTTCTATTTGTCTTGTTCCCCAAATCATGACTCCTGGTTCAGACTCCCCCTCTTCAAGCCAGTCTTAAGCAGCCCACATTCTAACTGGTGATGAAGTTCTACCCCTAGACAAGACTCTAGAACAATCTCCTGCCTGACACCTCTGTTATTTCACTTGGGATTATAGATCCTTTTAGAAATGAGTTTGCTCTTTGCCTCCAGTCCCCAGCACCAGGATGTTTAACTTTCCATCTGAACAAGGCTGACAAAACCCTCACCCTACCTTTTTTGAACTTTTCTTTCTCTAGGTGTTCCAGACTCTGCTGGGAAGAGTAGCTGAGAACACTGCATGACCTCGCCACCATGGGACAGAGCTGCCAGAAAGGATTTGTAAGTTCTCCGCATTTCCCAGAAGGTCTCATGCACGCTGGGCAGCTCAGCCTGTTCTCTCCGGTGGGGTCATGTCTCGGTCTGTTTATAAGATAGAAAGCCTAGGCCAAGACCTCAGGGACAAGGCTGGTGTTCCTTAACTCAGACTATAACTCTCAGTGGAGGTTAATCCTCATTCTGGGGTTAGGAGGGTCCTGACCAAGACAAACTCATGATCACTCCAGTGACCTCCTGTTATTAGAGAAACACAATTCTGCCATCTACTGTCAAAGAATCCAGTCCTGGAGACATGGGTCAGAGTGCAAAAGCAGACATTTTATTTATATTCAGGTGTGTGGGTGACAAGGGGTATGTTGTGGTTGTTACTGTGCTCATTTAAGCTGCAACCACCCCTTAGTTGACTCTCTATCAGGTTTTCAGAGGCAGTCAATTGCATGGAAGGAGACTGCCCATGTTTCTCACGCAGAGTAACTGGTAGATTTGAGCCGTATCCAACAGCACAATTCCTTGTCACTAAACCACCAGAACTTCCTTGTTGGGATCCTCAAATCTATGTTTCCGTGTTTGGACCTGGTAAGAATACCAGGCAGGTAGACCCAGCCTGGTCAAAGACTGAGATAGCTGACACCACCATTATTTTATAACCAGAAAAGGAGTAAATACAGATGCAGGATGTAGATTTTAAAGGAGTATGTCCCAGCTACAGATTGCCTCTTAGTACAAAAGAAAGTTCCAGCTAAGGAGTTCTTTTAAACTGCTGAGCAAATGAGTAAATACCTTTGAAATGCAAGGAAGTTAGTAAACTATTTCCACTAGTTCTTCAAAGGCACATGGCAACAACAAAAACAACAGGCTTATGAGGAAGAGAGACAAAGAAAAAACTCTTTCTTTCTTTTAGATAGTTATAGATAGAAGCATTAGTTTCACTTCTAGCTTAGGACATTGTGAGGAATTATAATTGTTGTTGTCATCAGGTGCCATGGAGTCAGTCATGACTACTAGTGACCCTATGAACAGTGGCTCTGAAACCTGCCCTATAATACCATCCTCATCCTCTCAGATACAGTTGGGTTCATTGTTACAGTCATTGTATCAATCCATCTCATTGAGGGTCTTCCTCTGACTTTCCATCTTTCCAAGCATTATGTCCTTCTCCAAAGACTGGTCTCTGCTTACAATGGACCCAAAGTTTGTGAAATGGAGAATTCAGGCCAACTTTAGTCATTGTCTAACTTTCGGTTGTAATTTCAAGTAATTGAAAAGACAGTGGCATGGATCACGTGCACCTTGGTCTTTAAACTGGCATCCGTATGCACACCCATGTTTATTGTGGCTTTGTTCACAATAGCAAAGAGTTGGAAACAACCCAAGTGCCCATCAACAAATGAATGGATAGAGACATTGTGGTACATTCACACAATGGAATATTATTCTGCATTGAAAAATAAGAAACTCATGCAATATTATTTAAAATGGTCAATCCTAGAGGACATTAAGCTGAGTGAAATATTTCAGACACAAAGGGACAAATACTGCATAATGCCACTGTTGTAAAGCAGGACTCACATCAGGGTTAGGGGTAAACTAAGAAAAGAGGGAATAAATAGTGTATTAGGTATTATTTTCATGGCAAGCATCCAGAATGAGAGCTGCATGGTGGAGTGGACTGGGGAAAGGGGGTTGTATAACAATGAAAGTTGGGTGGGGTTTTTTTTGTTTGGTTTTTTTTACTTTTCAAAGAGAAAACCAGCTGGGGGGAGGGGTGGATAGGGAGGAAAATGTGCAACAATGAATGAACAGAAATGAAAAAAAAAAAAAAGCCAAAACTGACATCCTTGCCCTTTAGTCTCTGGAGAGTCCCTGACAGCAGATTTTCCCTGTACAATCTATCTTTTGATTTCTTGACTGCTGTTACCAAGGGTGACAATGCCTTAACCATATGTCTGTAATAAGCCATGAAGCCCTCTTACACCTTTGTCAAGGAGTGTTCTAACCTCTCCTTTCATACAACATAACTTTGGACATGTTGCTAGGAGGGATATTCCTTTAAAAAGACATCATGCTTGGAAGGGAGGAGAGTCAGCGAAAGAGAGGAAGACCCTCATGGAGATAAACTGACATGGTAACTACAGCAATCATCTCAAGTGTATCAGAGATGGTACAGATGGCGCAGGATGGATCAGGATTCAGATCTGTTGTTCATACGGCTGCTGTGAGTCGTACTAGATGAGACAACACTTAACAGCAACAGTTACCAAGGGTGGTGATTATGGATCCAAGTAAACTGAAATCATTTTCTCCATCTGTCATGAAGTTGTGAGAAGTTAGTATTTGTTAATTGGGTAATTCATCTTCTATTCCCTCTACTGGCTAAAACCAAGAGTCTTTCTTACTTACAACTATGCAAAATGCTACTTTAAGTTGCTACAGGGTATTTATGAAAATAAAATAATCCAGTTTCCCCCTGTTGTTTCTGTTATGTGCCATTGACTCACCTGTGCCGGTGATTCATCATGACCCTGTGAACAGAAGCTCTGAATCCTACCTTATCCTGAGCCAGTCTCACTGTCTGTGACACATTTACCCTATTATTCCACTCACTGTGTCAATCTCTCATCTGGGGTCTTCCTCTCTTGCACTGCCCTCTACCTTTCTAAGCATGATGTCCTTCTCCAAGGACTGGTCACTCTTTACCACATACCCAAAATATGTGAAATGGAGCTTCACAATCCTTGCCTCCAAGGAGCAGCTTGCCTCTCCAAGAGAGGCCTGTGTGTTCAACAGTTCATGGTATGTTCAATACTCTTCTCCAGCACCACAACTCAAAGGCATCAGTTTTTCTTCTGGCATCCTTAGTCGTTGTCCAGCTCTCTGGTGCAAAGCAAGCTATTGTTAAGACCATGGTCTGAATCAGTCTCAGTCTCAGAGTGAAATCATTGCTTGTTAGCACTTTAGAGATGTCCATAACAGCATATTTCCCTAATGCAATTCATCTTTTTTATTTCCTGACTGCTGGTACCAAGAATGTTGATTTTGAATCTGAGAAAACTGAAATTGTTGAGAACAATTTAAATTGTTAAGAACAGTCCTTAACCTGCAGAAAATGCTTCAGGTACTCCTCAGTTTCAGCAAGCAAGATTGTGTCATCTGCATAACTGAGGTTATTGATGAGTCTTCCTCCAATCCTGATGCCACAGTCCTCCTCATAAAGCCCAGCCTTCTGGATAATCTGTTCCACATGTAGACTAAAGTGGTATGGAAACAAGACACAACCCTTACACACTCCTTTCCTGATTTTGAACCATGCAGTGTTTCCTTGCTCAGTTCTGACCACTGTGTCCTGATCCAAGTATAGGTTTCACATGCGCACAAGTAGGTGTTCTGGGATGCCCATTCTTCTCAAGGTTAGCTACAATTTGTTGTGATCCATACCATCAAATGCCTTTGCATAATCAATTACATACAGATAGACATTGCGCTGGTACTCTGCTTTCTGCCAAGATCCATCTGACATTGGTGATAATGTCTCTAGTGCCACGACCTCTTCTAACCTGGATTGTATTTCTGGTAGTTCTCTGTCAATGTACAGTGTCGGTCATTTTTGGATAATCTTCAGCAGGATTTTGCTTTCAAGTGATAGTAGTGATATTGTTCAATAATTTCCACACTCTGTCAGAGCATCCTTTTTTGGAATGGGAATAAATATGGATCTCTTCCAGTCTATTGGTCAGGTAGTTGTCCTCTAAATTTCTTGGCACACCTGATGAGCATGTCCAGGGCTGCATCTGCTTGTTGAACTATGTCAGTTAATATTCCATCAATTCCTGGGCCTTGTTTTTTGCCAATTCCTTCACAGCAGCTTGAACTTCCTCCTTCATCACAATTGTTTCTTGATCATATATTGCTTCATTAAATTCGTCTGTGTCAGCCAGTTGTAACTTCTTTTAATGCTTCTTGAGTTGCTCAATATTCTGCCCATCAACAGCAGCCTTAAGTATCACAACTCAAGGCTTGAATTAGTGATTTTCTGACTGCAGCTCTTTGCACATTTCATTATAATATCAAGTATAATTTAATTAAAATATCATATTATTATAATTTCACTGTAATATTAAATATCATCAAATTTCATTTGCTTTGTCTTCCTGAGCTGTCTTCTGAAATCTTCTGTTCAGCTCCTTAACTTCCTGATACGTAAGTGTTGTTGTTGTTGATTCGACCCTATGAACTAAAGGCCTGAAATCCCTCTACAACTATTGACATTAATCACAGTTCATAGAGTTTCCAGAGGCAAGTTGTTTAGGAAGTGGATGCCACTCCTTAGGAGGTTTCAGATTTTCACTATTTTATCATTGTTTGCTCTCTCTGGTCAGTGGGAGCGGGGAGTGAAGGGGGGAAAGGGGAAGAAGAGGAGTCACAAACACATGCTGAAAACATGAGTTTGGTGTGGTTTTTTTTCCCTGAAAGAAATCTGCCTTGGTCCAATTTTAGGTGGCAGGTGGAGGCAGAAGCTCACACTTAGATTTTGCTTCTCTTTTGAATGCTGAAACAAAGTCCTGTAAAAATGTTTATAGGTCGAATGATGTTCTTCTTAGCAGCTAATTCATTTCAGATTAACCCTTGCTACAGAAGAGGCCCTCTAAAGCACAAATTCTGACTGCTTCCTTCCCTCCTTTTTTTCCCATTAATTGTAATGAACACTTATAGAGACTTAGGGTTTCCAGTCATTCATTGTTGCACTTTTCTCCCTGTCCACCCCCTTGCTCCCAATTTACTCTTCTCCTTGAGAAGTAAAAGAAAAATTCTTTCATTGTTATGCAATCCCTCCCTCCAAGTCCACTCCACTGTGCAGCCTTCAACTGCTTCCTTTCTAAAGTTTAAGGATTTGATGGGGGCTTTCAGCCCAGTGACAACATGAGTCTCATATTTGCTGAGTATCCTGGAGACCAGAATTCTCCCAGAGCAATATCTTAATCATTGCCAAAATCACCAGTGGCCAGGCTGCTTTGTGAAGAACTCCCCCAGTCAGCCCTGGGATGGTGAGTCAGGCCTTGATTAGCATCTGAAAGGAGGACGGTGGTAGCTGTAGGTAGGAGTCTTGACTGGGGGGAGGGAGGGCCAGCTTTCCCTCAGTCCTGTGGGATTGCTCTACAATTTTTCCCCAAGTTTTAGGTTCCTGAGAAAGTACACAGCACAGTATGTGTGCAGTTTAGTGATGCTGATTTCATTCCATTCTCATCCTCCTTTTCTTTTTTTTAAGTTAATTTTAATGAAAGTTTACAGAGACATAGGGTTTCCATTCATTCACTGTTGTGTTTTACTCCCTGCCCACCCCCTCACCCCAATTCGCTCTTCTCTTTGAAAAGTAAAAGAAAAATTCTTTCATTATTTTACAATCCCTCCCCCCAGGTCCACTCCACTATGCAGCCTTCATTCTGGACTCCTGTCATGACAATAATACCTAATCATATATCCCTTCTAAACAGTTCTCTCCCATATCTGTTTCAATGCAGTATATATTATTGAACCCATCTTTCTCAGTCTCTCCCCAACCCCGAGGTCAGTCCTGTTTTAGAACAGTGGCCCTGGGCAATATTTGTCCTTTTGTGACTGAGATATTTCATTGAGCATGATGTCCTCCAGGGTCACCTATTTTGAATAATATTGCATGAGTTCCTTGTTTTTCAATGGAGCGTAGTAGTCCATTGTGTGAATATACCACAGCTTCTCTATCCATTCGTTTGTTGATGGGCACTTGGGTTGTTTCCAACTCTTTGCTATTGTGAACAAAGATGCAATAAATATGGGTGTGCATCATCTGCCTTTTCTGAGTTGTTCTCTCCTCAGTGTAAACCCAGCCCTAAGACTTTGAAGATAATTTTCTGAGTCCTTTTCAATTTGATCCCCTATACATCGCTTTTAAGGAGCCTACTGGCAAGGAGTTGCACTACCAACCCAAAAGCAGACCGTTAAAATTCACCAGCTGCTCCGTGGGAGAAAGATGGACAGTCTTCTCTGGATGGTCAACTATGAGCTAGTTCCGACTTTAACGACCCACGATGACAAAGAGAGTTCTTAAAAGAGCAACACAGGCCTGTTTTACTAGTTAAGCTAACTCTTGTGTGTTTTTAAGACAATGTAAGAAAACATTTCTGCTTAATGCTTAAGAGCAATAGTTTCAGGGGTTCATATGCCCTCATCAATGGCTTCAGAAGTCTAGAGTTCATGTTTTTTTTTTAAATTTGTTCTACATTTTCTCCCTTTTGATCAAGATTCTTGTATGGCATCTTTGATCATAATGCTCAGTATTAGGGAGCTCTGGTGGCCTAGTGGAAAGAAGCTGTGCTGCAATCCCGAAGGTGCGAGGTTCAAATCTACCAGATGTTCCGCAGCAGAAGGAGAGGCAATCTTCTCTTGTATGAGTCCGATCTGATTCGACAGACACAACGGGGGTGGGGGTGGGGACCAAAACACCGCTCAGTATTGATAGGAAGGGATAGTCCAGTTCTTCTGGACAAGTTAGTTGTTCATGGAGGCAATTAGCTGAAGATCCCTTTCTTGTCTATTCCAGAGTTGTCTTCTTTTCTTTGTTTTCCAGGTAAATACAGATTAATTGCTGTCGTTTGAATGGCTGCATAACACACATTTATTTTGAGTTAGCCCAAGCTAACATAATGTTTCTTTATGTTCTTAATATTAAGTTTCTGCTCTCAGTCTAAGGTAGAGACAAAAACTGATCCACTTAGTTTCTTTATCCAAGACTTCCAGGCTAATCCAAGTTCCAAACTCCTCCGCCCTCCCCCCCCCCCATTGCCTTTTACTTCTTAACTAGGTCTGTGACTATGTGTGAGGCTTCATTAGAGAACTCTTTCAGGAGGATGTCTACTCTTCTGGGAGAATCACTGTTAGGCCTGGATCATTAGAGCTTTGGGCATGTGGAAAATTTGTATGGATTGTCCTATCCTCTTAGGCAACCATGGCATGACTTGTCTTGCTTCTCTAACCCTAAGACTCCTATGATTGGAGCTATTAGAAAATGTCACAGCTTCTCACGAACAGCAAAGATGTATTATGTCAGGCATTGTGTAGAATCAGTGCTGAAAAGATAGTCTCTGCCATCCAGGGAGGACATGTGGATTTGTCCTGATTGTTGCAGGGCCTGGCTGCACATGCATGAGCTACTCTGTCATCTCCTAGATACCTCACTTGTTGGAGCTCCATCCCATCGCACCCACTCAGAGATAGAAGTTGAGAGCAGAGTTCTCAGAAATCCTTCAGAGCTCACAGTCAATGTGTTGGTGGTTTTCACTCACAGTGACATGCCATCAGGCTTCTGAGGCCATAAATATTTTTTTTCTTGCATTTTATTTAACATATATTTAATATTTTACCAAAGATTTTAAATAAAGCCTAGATGCACAAATACATTACTAAGAAAATTATAGAATTTATGTTTGAAAGGACTAATTACAGTGGTAAATAATAAGTTACATATTCTTATACAAGGTAAGTTTGCTATTGGAATTAGTAAGAATCAATTGGAGAGTATCAAGTTATTGGAGGGACACTGGTCATTTCAGATTAGTTGACATTTTAAAATAATAATAATGATGTGTAGTTTAAGAAGAGACAACAATGCACGCTAATGTTTTTGTGTAATTGACCAGAATTAGATATTAATTGAAATACATTCTTGCTGAAATTCAATCACTAAGTACTTTTCTGAAATTCTGTTATTTCTCTAACAGTTAAATTTATTTATTTATTATTTTCTTTTCTCTCCATTTTTAAAAATTATGTTCTATAACAATGTCCATGTTCAAGAATAAGGTTACGACATGGCAGCTTTTGTTTGTTGTTGTTGTTGTTATGTGCTGTCGAGTCGCTTGTGACTCATAGTGACCCTATGTACAACAGCCCTAAACTCTGCTCTGTCCTGTGCCAATCGCACTGTCTCTGACACTCCCATCCCAATTATCCCAGTCACTGAATCAATCCACCTCATAGAAGGCCTTCCTCTCCTGCGCTGTCCCTCCACCCTCCCAAGCATGATGTCCTTCTCCAAGGACCGGTCTCTCCTCACAACATGCCCAAAGCATGTTAGACGGAGCCTCAGAATCCTTGCCTCCAAAGAGCCACCCGGTTTAACCCTCTCCAAGACAAATCTATTTGTTTTCCTAGCAGTCCATAGTATTCTCAATACTCTTCCCCAGCACCACAGCTCAAAGGCATCAACTCTCCTTCTATCCTCCTTGGTCATTGTCCAACTCTCTGATGCATAACAAGTGATTGCGAAGACCATGGCCTGTATCAGACGCACCTTAGTCTCCAGAGAGACACCATTGCTCTTCAGTGCTTTGGAGAGGTCCCTAACAGCAGACTTTCCCATGGCAATGCGCCTTTTAATTTCCTGGCTACTGGTGCCAAGAGTATTGACTGTGGAGCCAAGCAAACTAAAGCTGTGTACAATCTCAATCTCTTCACCATCCATCCTGATGCTGCCAATTGGTCCAGTGGTGAGAATCTTTGTCTTCTTGACATTGAGCCTCAATCCATATTGTAGGCTGTAGTCCTTGATCTTCTGCAGCAGGTGCTTCAGGTCCTCCTCAGTTTCAGCAAGCAGGGTTGTGTCATCTGTATAACGCAGATTGTTGATAAATCATCCACCAATCTTGACCCCACACATAATAAAAATGAAATTAGTTGAATCGAGGCCATAAATCTTAGTGGATGAAGACTGAGTTTTCTCACTGGTGGATTCCAGCTGCCAGAGACTCACAGCCTTTTGGCTAGTACTGTACCATATGAAGTCCTCAGTCATGGCTAGTATTTTTACGTTTGGGCTATCTCTGTTCTGGTTTGGAGTACCTCAGAAAGCAGCTCTAGCATCCCAGAGATGATTAAGGCCGATCTCTCTTCCTCTAAGTGGAGAGAGGAAGGGATGTTCTTAGGTGCCCTCCAGACTGTGACTCATGGAAACTATAAACAACAGATCGAAACCATGACCTGTCCTGCTCCAGGACCATGATCTTCCTCATGCTCAAGCCCATTGTTGAAGTCACTGTGTCAATCCATCTCACTGAGAGTCTTCCTCTCTTTCACTGACCTTCTGCCTTTCCCAACATGATATCTTTTCCAAGAACTGGTCCCTTCTGAAAATATGCCCGGAATATGAGAAATATCCTTATTTCTAAAGAGCTCTCTGGTTATACTTCCTCCAAGACAAATTTGTTTGTTCTTTTGGCAATCCATGGGATATTCAATATACTCTTTGCGAACACCACAATTCAAAGGTATCGGTTCTTCTTTCCTCTTCCCTTTTCATTGTCTAATTTTCAGATGCTTAGAAAATAAGTGAAAAGACTATGGCTTGGGGCCAGGCACACTTTAGTCTTTAAACTGACATCGTTGCTCTTTAGCACTTTAAAGATGTCCTTGACAGCGGATTTGCCCCATACGGCATGTCTTTTGCTTTCTTGAATGTTGTTACCATGGGTGTTGATTGTGGAGCTAAGTAAAAGTAAAATCACTGACAACATTAATCTTTTCTTCATCTATCATAATATTGCCTTTTGGTTTAGTGGTGAAGATTTTTGTTTTCTTAATGTTGAGATGTAACCCATTTTGAAGGCTTTTGTCTTTGGTATTCTTCAGTAAGTGCTTCAAAGCTTCTTCATTTTCCACAAATCGTGGTTGTGTCATCAACATAGCACAGGTAGTTGATGAATATTCCTCCAACTCAAATGCCACATTCTTCTTCATATAGTCCAGCTTTTCAAATTATTTGCTCAGGATACAGACTAAATAGAAATCCTCAATTTCTTCATCTTTAACTTTAGTGATGGCTGAATATATTTGAATAATATTTGTATTAATAGATCTTCCTTGTATGCCCATGGATAGTATCCTGACACAGTATTGTACTTCAGGATAGATCTTAAAATGTTCCTTTTGAGGCTAAATTTGACATCATTCCTCTCCAGTTTGGCATTTCCAGATCACAGGATTATCTGACTCAAAATGACCAATATCAGCCTACGTCAGTTCATTAATACCTAATGTATTATGAGTTCCATTTCAGTTTTTACAACTTTCAATTTTCCTAGATTCAGACTTTGTTAATTTCTTATTCCAGTTATTAATGGATTTTTACAGGTATTTCTCCTCATTTTGAGTCTTGATACATCAGCAAATGGAGATCCTTCATCGGATGAAATCTTTACTCTTTCCTTGTCATCAAGTTGTACTCTACTTTGAGGAGGGAGTACTGGTGGGTTAATGGTATGGAGATGTGCTGCCTAATCAAAGACGCTTGGCTCGAAACCACCAGCTGCTCTCCAGAAGGAAGATGGGCAGTCTCTTCCTCTGTGATTTACAGCCTCTGAAACCCTGCTGGAGGGCCAGGTACAAATCAGCTTCAACTCAATGGTCTGTAACACAATAACTACCTTGAGAAGGCAGCTTTTCCTCAGTTGAGTGCCTTGTAACCTGAATGGCTCATCTCTGGCACTATATCCAACAGTATCACTCTCTTATTCATAGACGTTTTGTTATTTTATTTCACCAGTGGGTGACCAGTTTTAGTCTGTCTTAATCTGGAAATTCCACAGAAATCGGATCACAGTTTTAAGCATACTGCTGGTAATACCTGTGGATTAGCTTCTAGTCTTACAGCAACACACCAGCCACCACAGCCCAGCAAACTGACAGAAGAATGATAGGGAATAGTGGTATCAGGTTTCAATTGACCTGACTGGTTTCTCCTCCACTAGAATGGAGAATGTATTTGGCCCCGTTGGGCTCTAAAGCGGAGACGCTATCCATGTTAAGTGTCCCCAGCCACTCATTTGTTGAGACGTGACTTGCATCCATCATGTGAGCATTTTCACTCATCTTCCCAATCTACCTGAATGTGGACTTATTTGTTCATCTCTACAGTTGGCCGTGTGTGTGTGTGTGTGTGTGTGTGTGTGTGTGTGTGTGTCCTGTGACAGTCCCGTTCCCAGCCTACAAATTCCCCAACATAATATTTTTAAAAAATTAATTTTCTTTTACATTTCCCCAGCAATTTTCTTCTTCTTGTGTCCTCTGTCCTGCTCTCCCACTGTGTGCCTTTGGGATTGCAGTGCAGCTTCTTACCGCTTGGCTACCAGAGCTTTCCCCTCAGCCCGATCTTTAGGTAGGAGGGCTGGAACTCACCTGTCCTTTAGGTTCCAGTCTCAGTCATTTCCAAAAGGTCCAAGTTATTCTTTTCCATGTAGTATTTCAGCAGAGTGAAGCTTCTGTTATAGAGTGAATCCAAGGATCTTGAAGGAAAATGAGAGCTTCAACACTTCTGCCTGCATCTTTGAAATCTCACTCTCATTCAGCTGAGCAGTCCTGGTGGCATAGTAAGGTATATGTTGGGTTACTAAGTGAAAGGTCGGTAATCTGAATTCACCAGGCACTTTCGAGGAGATAGATAAGCAGTCTGCTCTCACCAAGATCTACAGCCTCAGAAGTCAGATGGAAGGTGTCAACTAGTCAATGTTGACTCAATGGCAATGTGTTGGGTTGGGCTTGGTCTGTATCAATTAGATTTAATCACCCCAGTGTTGTTATTGTTGTTGTTAAGTGCTGTCGAGTCATAGATGACTCATAGCAACCCTATGAACCAAAGACCTGAACACTTGGGTGACTTTCTTCACTTCTTCAAGTTCATAGAGTTTCCAGAGGCAAGCTATTGTGGAATTGGATGTCATTCCTGCATCCAAGCTTGTTTTAATCAGGGAGCTCCACCAAACACTGTCCACCATGTGTAACCATTCTCACACTTTACGCATCAGTGTCACAGTGTTCAGCATCACAGCAACCACGAGTTACCTCTCTGTGCAGCAAATGGACAGATGAGTGCTACACAACCTAGAAGAATGTCTGACCAAAAACAATTAAAACCAGTATTTAAACAAAAACCACCACTGTTGACTCTGATTCATAAGTACCTTCAGTGGGGTTTCTGAGGCTGCAAATTTTACAGGAGGAGCCTGCCCATCTTTCTCCTATAAAACTATTAATGGACTCAAGCCACTGATCTCTGGATTAGCAGCCCAACATGAAATGCACTACACTACAAAGATTCCTTACCCTGCTACTTAGTGGTTTAAAACAATAATTCTCAAATCCACCAGATGCTCTGTTGGAGAAGGAGGGGGCAATCTCCTCCTGTACTAGTCAGACCTGATTTGACAGTACACATAAAAATAATACAATAAAAATAAAAAAATAATAATTCTTTATTTCTCCACAATTCCTTGAGTCGTGCCATTTGAGCATGATTGAGCAGGGTTTCAATCTATTGTATAAATAGAAACTACTGAGGCCCCCTAACAACAACAAGGGCTGGGATGTCTAGGATGGCTCTATTTGCCCTCTTTACTATGAGATGGGCTCACTCAGGCATTTGCTGTCAGTTTACTGCTACTTCTCTCACATGTGTAATAATGGGCTGATTATAAGCAGGGATGATAGGATAACTGGCCCATGCCTCATTCACCTTTCAGCAGACTAGCTCAAACTCTGTTACAGGGTGGTGGCTGAAAGGTCCCAAGAGTAGCAAGAGAAGGCAAACCCCAATGTACACACACACATACACACTCACACACCCACCCCTTTACACCCCATTATTTAAGAGTTTCTGTCAAGTCTAATAAAGAATGAGTAGACTACACACTGTCTTCAGGTAGAGAGAGTTTATTGGAGAGAAATGGAAGCTCTCAAGGGAGAAGTGGAGCAGGTTGCTTTGGCTACCCCTTCTCCCTGAGGCAACAAAGTGGCAAAATTTCATTTCATCTTAATTTTAATTGAGTGGAAGTTTACAAGTCATATTAGTTTTTCATTCAATGATTCATAGACATTTTGTTTTATAACATTATTTATGATGGATATGATTAATTCATCTTAGTGTTTAATCAACCCCTTATTGTATATTACTCTTCCTTTTATTTTTTTGTTTGTTTTTATTTATTTACTTTTTTAATGCTACTAAATCATTACATATTCAGTAATTTTGAGGAGAGTGACAAGGTTTTCTGGGAACTTGTTTTTTTAAAGCTGGGTTATGGAAATGAAGCATGTGCGCAGTCAATCTTTGAAGATGGAGTCTGTCTGGAAACTTCTGGTCTAATGGGCATCACTTCTTTTGGGATGGCATGCATACATAGTCTCTGTAGGGGGTTGTTCAAGACGTCTTCCTGGCAAGAGGCTCTCTGCTGTGTCTGGAGGGAAGTCACATAATAAACAGTTGGAGGATGGTAGATTGCATATGCATCAGGGATCAATTTGGATTGGTTTAGCTGAAAAGCTATTTAAAGGAAGTTGTTGTTATGTGATTTTGAGTAAAATTCATAGCACCCTATGCCATGGTCTTTGCAATTACATGCTATGCATCAGAAACCTGGACAATGACTAAGGATGATAGAAGAATTGATACTTTTGAGCTGTAGTGCTGGAGAAGAGAACAGAATATACCATGAATCTCTAGGAGAACAAACAGTTTTGTCCTTGAGAGGGTGAAAGCAAAGCTTCTCCTTGGAGACAAGGATTCTGATGATTCTTCTGACATACTTTGGGCATGTTTCAAGGAGGGACCAGTCCTTAGAGAGGGACTTCATGCCTGGGAGGGTGGAGGGACAGTGCAGGAGAGGAAGACCCTTAATGAGATCAATTGACTCAGTGACTGGGGTAATGGGGGTAGGTCTGTCAGAGACAGTGAGGTTGGCTCAGGATACAGCAGTGTATAGAGCTGTTATACATAGGATTGCTATGAGTTGCAGGTGACTTGACAAACCTAACAATATATGAACAACGGATCTGAACTCTGTTTTACCCTGTACCATCCTCATTATCTCAAACATACTTGGATCCATACTTGGATCCACAATCAACACCTTTGGCAAGAGCAGTCAAGAAATCAAAGATGTATTATGTAAGAAGAAGTTAATAAAATTTTTTTTTAAAGAGAAAGTTTGTTGATTCAAACTTCAGGGCTATATGTAGCAGATACAATGTGGGAGAGGCTGAGTCTGGCTTCAGCCTGCTTCATAAAGGGAAACTATCCCCATCAATAATACCATACCAGAATGAACATAGCTACTTAGACAGACATTCCACTCCTTGTGTTCCTGTACCTTTTGCTACAAATCATTGGATCTGTTTTAAAATATATTGCAAGACTCACAGAGTTTACTCATAGCTGTGAGATTTATTAGGGAGATAGATTGGACAGTCAGGGAGGCAAAAAATATCTTACAAGTCCAGGTTTAGTCCAGCAGTCCCAAGCCCCATTAACAAGGCACAGTTCTTCAGTTAGTGAAAGTCCAGGTTCAGTTCAGCAGCAAAAATGCAAGAAGTCTCTGGTTTCCTCAATCACCCAGCCAACTTTATCTTGAGCAGTTATAAGTCAGTTTTTCCAGGTTTTAGTTCAACAAACAAAACCTTTAACTGTGGCTACATCTCCAAGGTTCTTCTGGTTACACCTTGCCATAGTCTCTTCACTGCAGTGCCACAGTCGCTTCAAAATCTCTCAACCACTGTCGTCATCCCTCTTTCACAGTGGGAAAATCACTCTCTTACATTGGTCTCACAGCTGCTGCTGATCTGCAAGACTATGTGCCCACAGTGAAGATAGCTAGAGATCATGCCCTCAACAAGTGCTGCTAATACATGGCTAGAAAAGCCGGTTTTCAAGGGTTCTGACATCCTAAGGGTCAAAGGCAATTAGGACAATAATGGAATAACAAAAGAGTAGGAGGAGGTTGTTAAGGTTCCAAATCTCATTATGAAGTCATTGTAAGTCTCTGCTTGCAGCGCACTGCACTGTTTTCGACCCATTGTCCAAAGCAAGACACATGGTCCAGTTCAGGGTCATTATGGATGCATGGATGCAGGAAGGAGAATTACTGCAGTGATGTAGTGCAATCAATTTACTGTGTCCTGCATATCTCCCCAGCTTATCATGTAGATATGCACACATGCCTCTCCCATGACTGGGAACAGCTTCCACAATCTTTGAAGCAAAAGCAATTATGAAAGGAATGCTAATTTATTCCTTCTCAGATCCACCTAAATCTGGTCACTGTTTAATGGCCATATCCATGCTCATCTGGAAGGCAATGCATCCTGCAATATTGAGGACAGGATATGGCTAGTGGTTCAGCAGAGCCACATGTCTCTGGGTTCCATATCTCTTGATCCAGTTTCTGTAAGAGAACCCAGAGTTCCTCAGTGATCATCACATTCACTTGAGCTCACTCATACCTATGTGTATGCTGCTTCTTATAACTCAGAGAGTTGTGTTAGCGTTGTGGGTAGAGAGTTGAGCTGCCAACCCAAAAGATAGTTGGGTTGAATCCACCAATTGCTCCTCGGGATAAAGATGGGCAGTCTCCTCCTGTGCAACTTTCTTGTTGTTGTTGTTTGCTATTGAGTCGAGCACGACTCTTTTTCTTTAATGTCCATTAGACCCTATGAACAAAAGACCTGAAGCCTTTCTGTAACTATTGCCACTTGGTAGAGTTTTGAGAGACATGTGGTTTGAGAAGTGAATGCACTTTTGCTTCCAAACCCACCTTAAGCTTACTACCTCCAAAAACCCACTGGAGAGTCATCTGTAAGCCAATTCCAACTTAATGGCAATGAATTGAGTTGGCTTTATGACTCAAAAGTTACAGAAGAAGTGATTGAATTTGGGATATAAGGTTAACAAAGAAAACTCTTTTACCAAGTGGGATCTCATTCCCAAGTATAAGGATAAGGATAGGATCCCAATACAATTTTTTGGGGAAAGTGATTCAATCTATAACACCCTCTAAGCATAAGGTCTGAAACATTTGCAAGAAATATTTTAATGTGGATAAATTACTGAAACGGATTGTACTGAGCTCTACTGAACTTCATCCAGAGAAAAGTTTATGTTAGAATTTGGACATTTCAAAGTTATTTGCAATCACTTTATATTCCTGTGCATTATTTGAGAGTAGCTATAATAAGAATATGATTATTATATATAATAATATATAATAGTATATAATAGATATGATTATATAAGAATATTATTATGTACTCTAATTAATACATAATAATATTCTTATATAATCATATATATATTATATAATATAGGACTTTCCCACCTCCACTTAATTAACTTTATTTCTGTTATACAAAACCTACTATGTGCCTGTCACAGCTGGAGCCCGGGTCCTCTGCATAGAGAGACCTTGGTGTAGATCTTTACAAGATAATCAGTGAATTCCTGGTAGGGACATTTGGTGAACTCAGTCTCTTTCCAGAGATCTGAAGTCAATTAGCTATAGGGCTTGGAGATGGCATCAAAGGTGGCCTTGGCAAAATTTTCCAGGTACCTGTGCAGCCCCTGGCTGAGGTGTAGCAGTCATTAATTCCAGCCACCAGCAGCAGCTTCTTGGGCACAGGGGTGCAGATGATTCCAGTGCCTCGGGGTGCAGGGATCAGATGCACCAACACAGAGCCACAGCGCTGGGTCACCTGGCAAGAAACAGTGTGAAGCTTGTCTATCTTGTTCCCTCAGTAGCCACGCCAAACAGGGGCAATGGAAAGCTTGGCCAGGATAATGGCCCCACAGGTGGCAGTAGCTACCTCCTTGGAGCACTTGATGCCCAAGCCAACATGGCCATTATAGTCTCCAATGATGACAAAGGCCTTGAACCTGGTAGCAAGCTGGCATGTGTCTGCTTCTGCACAGGCATGATTTTCAAGACCTCATCCTTGAGGGGCATCCCCAGGAAGAAGTTAATGATCTCAGATTCCTTAATGGGCAGTGAGAAAAGATAAGTCTCCTCTAAGGATTTTATCTTCATATCTATGACCAGATAGGCCAGCTTAGTGAAGGGGAGCCACTGCTTGTCCTCAGCTTTGCCTCCTCGAGCTCCACGACCCTTCTCACAGCCTCATCCATGGCCACAGTCCTGAACTTACAGACCACTGCCCAAGCCTCCAGGAACCGCTGCAGGCTCCCATCCCAGGCCCCTCCCCGCCTCTACTAGCATCATCTGTCATTTGGTGTTTTCTCAGAGAAGGATATTATATAATATAGGAATATATTATACAACATGTTGTTGTGTACCATCTAGTTGGAACCGACCCATAGCTGACCTTCCAGCAGGTTTTCAGAGGCAGTTAATTGCACAGGAGGAGTTTGCCTGTCCATTACTCTCCCACGAAGTGATTGGTGGATTCGGATTGCGTGCCTTCGAGATAGCAGTGCAGGTTCGAATATATAATAATCTTATTATATAAGGGTTAGTGAAAAAGAGGAAGAAATTCAATGAGATGGATTGACGTGGTGACTGCAGCAATGGGCTTAAGTGTATCAGAGACGATGAGGATGGCACAGGAGAGGACAGAGTTCAGTTCATAGGGTCACTATGAGTCATACCGGACAACACCTAACAGCAACAACATAATAAGAACGAATGTGTCGTGAGCACAAGCTAAGATGACGTTGTAACCTCTTGTCCTGTTTTTCTTTAATGTCCATAGAACTGTGCATCAGATAGAAATCGAATACTGCCCCCACTCAATGAAAGAAAGGTAAGAAACGTGAATGTTCCTTTCATTTCCTTCTATAAGAGAGAGATTGTGCTGCAGTTCCCTGGGAATCTGATCATAGTTCTAAGTAGCACTGCAGTGGCCTCCAAGGGGAAAGCAGTGTTGTCTCCAACCCACTTTCTTCTGGACCCCACGCTGCATCCACAGGGCAGCAGCAGGCGCCATCTGCTGGGGTATGGGTGGGTTTTGTTCCTTGGCCTTTCCTTCTTAGCCCTCTCTTGGAAACAAGATACTATATGTCAAAACACAAGACCCAGTGAGCTCTGGTGGCTTAGTGGCAAGAAGCTGCACTGCAATCCCAGAGATGTGAGGTTCGAATCCACCAGATGCTCTGCTGAAGAAGGAGGGACAATCTCCTCTGGTACCAGTCAGATCTGATTTGACAGTACACACACACAAAAAAAAAATGATAAAAATTAAAAAAAACCAAAAAACCACAAGACCCTCTGGCTTTGAGCTGTGTGAGATACTGTCTGTGAGAGGGACTGAGAGAGAGAGAGTAGAATCTCCCCTTAGTGTTGTCTCTTCCAGTGTACAGAATCAAGGTGCCAACAACGTATAACTCATGCCCTCTGCACTTGAATATGGACAAGTTTCAGATCTTTTCTATTGATATATCCCATATGGTTCGCAAATAGAGAATTTCAGTACTATTAGTGATGATAATGCCCCATCCTCTCCCATTCCACAAGCAGGCACCTGCTGTGCCCTTCAGCTGTGCTGGGGTCAATGTGAGGTGGACTGCTTCATGTGAAGGTGGTGGGGCAGTCTTTAGTAGGTGACTTGTTTGCGTGACATAGCTCTTAATTTCTCCTGCATCTGGGTCTTGTCACCTAGTCCCAGGTGAGGCTTAGGGCTAGGTCTGGATTCTTAGTCACCTCTTCCTTGGTCCCATGGACTGCCAAAGAACAAGTATATCTGGGGAAAAGCACAGCCAGGGTGGTCCTTAGAGGCAAGGATGATGACACTCCCTCTCACATACTTTGGGCATGTTGCTAGGAGAGGCTATTTCTTCCACCGTGCTTGGAAAGGTGGAGGATCAGCAGAAGAGAGGAAGACTCAATGAAATAGATTGACACAGTGACTGCATCATTAGGTTCATGTGTGTCAGGGATGATGAAGTGGCACAGGATTCAGATATGTTCATAGGGTCGCTAGAAGTCCTATTCAACTTGATGTCCGCTAACAATAATAACAATACCACTATGATGCTGGGAGGGGAGGAGGGGAGAGTCACAAAGTTGAGAGGGGTGGGATTGGATGCACTATTAAGGACCTTGAATGAGAGGACCCATAAAATCTTCAAAGCTGAAGCGTCATGTGATCTAATTCTTTTACATCAGGGAGACCAACTCCATTTGTAATAAAACCAAAGAGAATAAAATATTTAGAAAGACATTTAACAAAAATATAAAATTTCTACTTTAAAAATGATAAGTGTTATTTAAAGACATTGAAGAAATAGAAAGACATACCATGTTCAAATATCAGAAGGCTTATAATGTTAAGATGACATTATTCCCAAATTAATCTATAGAAGGAGCATCGAAATCAGTGAGACTGGCTCAGGAGAGGGCAAGGGAGGAGTATGGATTTAAGAATTTGGCTTTTTATTCCTGTGACACATCATTTATGGGTGGAACTGGTAGGGCTTGGTGACTGACTACATGTGGAGTATCCTTAAGAGGAAGGGGATTCCAGGATGACATCTACATTTCAAGTTTGGGTAATGGAGAGGTATTTCTCCTTGGAGCATTCTTTGGCATGTCACACACTCTCCAATTACTCTGGTTGTTGCAAGGAGGGTCCAGTCCTTGAAGAGGGACAGAGAAAGAGAGGAAGACCATTGATGAAATGAATTGATTCAGTGACTGGGGTAATGAGAGTAGGTGTGTCAGAGACAGTAAAGTTGGCACAGGATAGAACACGTTTCAGGGCTATTGTCCAGGGGTCGCTATGAGGCACAATCGACTCGATGGCACATAACAACAACAATAACAACAACTTAAGTGCCACATTCTTGGAGAGGACTTCCTGGCCCACCCAAAGGCTGTTCTTCTCTGGCAGTTCGAATCCAGCGGAGGTTCCATGGAAGAAGAAAGATGGGCAATCTCCTCGCATGTGATGGACAGTCTCAGAAACCCAATAGAGGATTAACTGTGCATTGGATCTGACGTAGTAGCAATTAGTTGAGTTGGTAGTAACAGAAAATTCCAAAATAGCGGTTGAGTGGACACATTGGAATTTAATTTTCTTTCAAGTTCCAGAAGTCTGGAGGTAGTCAATTTGAAGTGGCACTGGGGCACCTTGATGACAGAGACTCAGGCTCTTTCCATTTTGTTTTGCTGGTTGTTTTTTCATTTCCAAGGTTACCTCATAACCCAAAAGGGCTGCTGGCTCTCCAGTCATGTCCAAACTTCAACCAGGAGGAAGGAAAAAGAAAGAAAGGGAAATGACAAATGAAGAATGGTGCACAACAGCTCTCTTAGGGAGGGCTCCAGGAAGTTGCCATGAGACCCTTTCACTCAAATCTCTTTTAGCCAGAACTTGGTCACATGGTCACAACTAGCTACAAAGGAAGCTGGGAAATATAGTCTTCATTATGTGGGCCCCGGGTTAAGTTAACCAGTGGAGTGTTTATTAGGATAAAGGGTAAATGGATATTATGGAATACCCATTTCCAGCTGTGTTAACATTCTCCTTTACTTCTCCTGACCTAATGTACATGTAATTGCTTACTTGCTTAAATCCATCCTTGAGAATGTAGACGTTTGTTCTGCTTTCCACATTTCCAGTTTCCAGAATTGTGTTTGAATAGGTTAGCTGTTTCAGTTATTTGTTGAGTGGACAAATGACAAGATGTGGAATCTCGAAGAAATAGAAGTGTAAGTAGAAGACTTTTTAAAAATTACGATTTATTAACAAAGTTTGAATACATTGTTTTTCACAAAAGATCTATCCTATTTCCTTCACCCCATCCATCCATCAAACTGTGCAACCCTATGATTAACACCCTATCTGCCTCATCCTCACCTCTCTATTTCCACCCTCCCTCCCCGCCTTGGATCCTCATTCTCATTCTACAATAATGTATTTGTCCTTGTGGTACTGAGTTAGTTCACTCAGCATAATGCTCTCCAGTCTCTCCCAAGTTAGGTAGTAATTTACAAATCATTGCTCCTGTGTGCTGTGTAGTATTCCATTGTATGAATTTACCACAAGACCTTGAGTTTTAAATGCCCACATACAGCAAGGGATGTTTATTATTGCTGTTGTTAGGTGCCCTCAAGTCGACTACAGTTTATAGAGACTCAAGAAAAACAGCTCTGAATCTTGTCCCATCCTTGCAATTTCCTTCATGTTCAAGCCCATTGTTGTAGTAACTATGTCAACCCATTTTGTTGAGGGTCTTTCTCTACCTTTTCCAGCATGATATTTTTTTCCCAAAAGATAATGTACTGGCCCCTCCTGATAACATGCCCCAAGTATCTCAAATGGTGTTCATAAGTAGTTGGAACTATGGATCTGGAGCTCAAGATAGAAACTGGGGCTGGAGATTTTAGCAAGATGATTCTTTATAAAGGACACATTGGCATAGACCCATAGCAAATCAAAAGGAGGGAGGCAGGCTCTGCCAGCCAGCTCCAGAGAATCAGATATCACTCACTCCACTGAATGGCAGGGTCACCTGCTTCCATATCACAAGCCTTTGGCTATCTGGGATGGCCTTGCTTCTTGTTTGAAGGAAAAGGCAAAAACAAGCCTGTTACCACTGAGTTTATTCTGACTCGGGGAGAGGCTGTGTGTTTCAGAGTAGGGTTGTTCTCCAAGTTTCCATGACTGTGATCTTTAGAAGCAGACTGTTGGGTCTCTGTGTGTGTATGTGTACCATCAAATCAGATTCAGATCTGAGTGGTACAGGAGGAGATTGTCCCTCCTTCTCCAGCAGAGCATTTGGTGGATTTGAACTGTGTAACTTTGGGATTGTAGCTCAGCTTCTTGCCACTAGGCTACCAGAGCCCCCCTCTTTTATATATGTGTGTCTGTATGTGTGTGTATATAAATGTGTGTGTTCATATGTGTATATATGTATGTGTGTATATACACTTGTGTGTATACACACGTGTGTGTGTGTGTGTGTGTGTATGCCTTTGAGCTGTGGTGCTGGAGAAGAGTATTGAGAGTACCAGGGACTGCTAGGAAAACAAACAGATTCGTCCTGGAAGGGTTAAACCAGGTGGCTCCTTGGAGGCAAGGATTCTGAAGCTCCGTCTAACATAGTTTGGACATGTTGTGAGGAGAGACCGGTCCTTGGAGAGGGACATCATGCTTGGGAGGGTGGAGGGACAACGCAGGAGGGGAAGGCCCTCTATGAGGTGGATTGATTCAGTGACTGGGGTAATCGGGATGGGAGTGTCAGAGACGGTGCGATTGGCACAGGACAGAGCAGAGTTTAGGGCCGTTGTACATAGGGTCACTATGAGTCGCAAACGACTGTACGGCACATAACAACAAACAACTCTCTCTCTCTATACACACACACACACACACACACACACACATTATTGATTGCCTTCTAGTCGAGCATGACTCATAGCGATGCTATGGAACTTTTATCAAACTTCATAGAGTTTCCTGAATCATGCTGTTTAGGAAGTGGATGCCACTCCTGCTTCCAAGTGTGTGTGTGTGTGTGTGTGTGTATTTTATATATATATATAAATTGTATTTTATACTGGTTTACTTACAAAGTTTGTATACATTGTTTTTCCACACTGGATCTTTCTCATTTTCTTAACCCACTTCTCCCTCCACCCATCAAATTATGTGACTCTACGATTAATCACCCTTCCCTTCCCTCCTTGGCTGTGCTCATCCCTTTGCTCTCCCCTCCCAACACCAGATCCTCATACTAGTTCTGCAATAATGGTCTTATACAGTTTGTCCTTATGAGACTGAGTTAGTTCACTCAGCATAATGCTCTCCAGTCTCTCCCAAGCTAGGTAGTGATTTACAAAATCATTACTCCTGCATGCTCCATAGTATTCCATCATGTGAATGTACCCTGATTTCTCAATCCATTCGATTGTGGTTGGGCATCTGGGCTGTTTCCATATTGTTGGAATAGTGAATAACACTGATATGAACATTAGTGTACAAGTCTCCATTTGTTTCTCAGTTCTCATTCTCTTGGGATATATTCAAAGCAGTGGAATAGCTGGGTCATATGGAATTTTTATGTTCTGCTTTCTGAGGAAATGCCTTCCAGAGTGGTTGGACTATTTTACAATCCCACCAACAGTGTGTAAGAAATGTCTCTGGGTGGTTCTAAGCTGCTAATCTACCATCTAGTGGAGTGCTTAACCATTTGTGTAACACAGATCCTCTAGTTTGAGTTTTGGGACTTGGACTCATCTGAGACTGAAGTTGCACTGGATATGGGTAAAGCAGAAAAACAAAAAAATTAAAATAAGGACAGTGTGGTAAAATGAATATTTCATCTGGTTGGAGCAGCGAGTATACTGAGATTCAGAGCACAGACTTCAGGAAGACTGCCTGGGCGAAGATTGCTTCCTTTCTACTTAGATGCCAGAAACCATCCCTGTGATTCCATTTCCTCATCTATAGATAACAGAACTGTTATTAAAAATGGCCTTGTCAGATTGTCTTAAGAATCAAACATGATAATCTAAATGAAGAATAATAAGTTCTGCCAAAACACTAAGACTAACATACAGCCATACGTTGTTTTAAAGATTTCTATTATTTTGAGAATATATTCTTTTTATTTTCCTGGGTTAACAAACTATAGAAAAGTCCTTGAAAGGACAGTCTTTTTACTGTCTGGATTAAAAGATCTTTTCCTTTAAGACAAAACTCAGACTATTTCTGAATCATAGCAACCTCATCTGTGATAGAGTAGATATTTTATTTTACTTAACTTTTTATTTTGATTTGACTGAAAGTTTTCAAAGCTGATTGGTCATTTTGTTTTATGACGGTGATAACAATCCTGCATTATAACAGCACTCGTCCCACTTCCTCCCTGTGATTCTTGCTTCCATTTATCCTTCCAGCCCTCGAATCTTCACCTCTGGGCAAATGCTGCCCTTTATGATCTTGTATGGCTGATCATTATAAGCACTGTTTATCTCCCTGGTGTTACTATCCCCCTCATAGTCCTGTCTATTGTTTGGCTGAAAGTTGAACCACCAGGACTAGTTTTTGTCCAGACTCAACAGGTAACTGAGGTCACAGTCTCAGGTGTCCCTCCAGTGTCTCTCCGGCTAGATGTCTGGCCATTTTCATGATTTTTAGTTTTGTTTCACATTTCGTTTCCAGTCTATCCGGGACTCTCAGTAGAATATAGAGTTTTCAAACCATTTGCACTACCCAGTGGCCTTAATCATTGCCATGCTGGTTTTTTACCCCATCAAGTCAGTTACAACTTATCACAACCCAATGTGTACAGAGTAGAGTTGCGCTATAGGATTTTCTTGGCTGTGGTCTTTCAAAAGCAGACTAAGCTGTCATCTGAAGTGCTTCTGGGTGGATTTGAATTGCTCACTTTTGAGTAATAGTTGAGCACTTAACCTTTTACTGGGAAGCTCTGGTGGCCTAGTGGGTAGAGAGTTGCTCTGCCAAACCAAAGGCTGGAGGGTCAGCTGTGTAATAAGTTGGTTCCAACTCCATGAACGTGAGTTGAATTTGAGTTCTAATCTTTTGCACCAACCAGGAATGTTGGAAATGAGAATTATTTAAAATAGTCTTTCTGAAAAATAAAAAAAATTAGTATCGGATTTATGTTTGTATGTTTAGTTGCATTTCCATTTATATTTGGGAGCTGAGAAAGCAGTTGTGTGCAGACACTGAAAAGAACTATTCCTGGAAACACAGGGGACGGCAGGGTGATTTGAGATTGCCCTGGTCCAATAAGATATTGCTTCCTTTGGGGAAGGAGCCTGCCTGAGATAAAGGGCAGGTCTGAGGTGCGTGGGTCGGTCCTAGCAGTCTAGTTAGCATGTCCTTCTCCAAGTCATTTTCTCAATGTAGCTTGGGTTACAGTCAACAAAATGAGGATAGAATATCCTGAAAGTAACAGGGTGTGTGTAGGTTTTCCTTTGATCATGTCTCAGGAGGGACCTGTCCTTGGAAAATGACATCTTTCTGGGAGAGGTTGAGGGTCAGTGAAAAAAGAAGATGCTCAATAAGATGAGTTGACACAGCGACTGTGACAATGGACTTGAGTTGGAGAACATGAGGATGGTGCAGGATAGGGCAAGGTTCTGATCTTATTATTGTATTCTTATTATTCTTGTTACTCTAGGGTGAGAGTCAAAGTGGACTCATTGGCACTTAACAACAGATTTTCCTTGACTCCTCTGCCCAGCATGTTTCTCAGGCCCTGAGGGATTGCCATTCCCAAGGGGCAGTGAAAGCTTCTTTAGGACAGAAGCTGAGAAGGTGCTTCTTGGGGTTATGTCCTCTTTGAGCCATGGTGAAGATATCTGAGTTAAGCAAGTGTCTGAGACTAGAGTCTTAAGGTGTAAGGCTTACCTATTGGATCTTGTGTGCGCCTTGGTTCTCATTAAGTCCCAGGCTAATACCTGAGACCTTGTATTAATAAACTCCAGTCCAAGAAGCTGAACAGTGAAATGCCTGAAGATTAAGCCTGTACTGTAAAGTGGACCTGGAATGAGAGAAGCAATCTGGGCAGGCCTAAGGAGGCAATGGCTTCTCACTTCTACCTGGTTTTACATGTGCAAAAACTAGATCTTAAAGTGAAATCCCCTAATTTTTAATGTGAGTCTCTATTAGCCAAATAGGTGAGTCAAACAAGATCTGTTCTAGGCTGTATTATAGCCCAGAGGTTGCTGTTATACAATCTCTGTTATGATGCTGCTTAATGGTGGGCAATTGATAGAGTGAGAAAGATAGCCCAAGGGGAGAATTTTGTAATCCTAGCCTTCCAGGGGGCCATCTGGGCAGTGCCTGTTTGCCACAAGGATAACCACAGAACTGTCCACAAAGTTTAAGATGGTTACAGCTCTGTTGCATCCCAGTGTGCCCCTGACCTGCAAAGACACCAGCACCCTGGGCGAGCTGTCCTCAGCATTGTCCAAAAGAAGCTGCTAAAAATATTACCAGACCATTCATTTTGTAAAATACCTTTGGATGTTTCCGTGGAAAGTCAAGGTCTAAATCAATGGTTCTCATTCCTGGCAGCACCTGAGGAAGTACATGGAGAGAAAAAAACCCAACGTATAAAAATGGAGTCTCAAGGTGATGCAAATGGTAAATCACTTGGCTAATAGTGTGTTGCATGTTGCACTCTTACCTGGGAGGTGTGTGGTTCAAATTCACCACCAGCAGCTCTATGGGAGAAAAAAAACCCAGGCAGGCTCTTCATGTTAGGATTTATAGCTTCAGAAACTCACTATGAGTTGGAATAGACTTGATGGCAATGGATTAGTCAAAATGTTGGTGGTGGAGCAAAGCACTTAGAGGCACCTCAGAAGACAGGCTTCTGAAAGACTACAGCCTTCAAAAGCCTGTGGGAAGGTCTACTTTGCATACATGGGAACTGCAATTCAGCTGCCATCTCTCGAGTGGGATGGAGGGTTGGCATTTAAAAAAAACTCAAGTGATTCTTCTGTGCAGCCAGGGTGCAGACCACTGATCAACTCATAGTAACATGGTCAGGCTCCCTTCTTGGCATCGCTTGTGTGTGTGTGTGAGTCTCAAGCTGCATTGAGGTTGCAGGCTCTCTTCCTGGTATCTCTCTCTTCTCTGTGTGTGGTGTATATGGCGGTCTCAAGCTGCATCAGGATTACAGGATGTTACAGTGGTTTGGGCACCAGGTTTCATATCCCCTTTTCTCTCTATCTTGGAGGCTTTAAACAACCTCTATAACCTCCATATCCTCATTGGGCGATTAAGTGGGACTAATGATATTTGCCCTTCTAACTTCACTGGGCTGTTATCAGGAGAAATGAGGCAATAAATAAATGAGCAACCTTTTGGTAAACTGTCAGGCATTATGCAAACATAGGCTGTTCCTCTCTGTGGGGGGTACAGCTGTGATCCATTGGCAATCATTTCTGGAAGAACATTTCCAATGTTGTAGGTCAGATGCTAATTGAAACATTCTGACTTCTCTGTAGCCTGTGTTCTCTGATAGGTGGGCATATTTGCTGGGGTGGGAGTCTCTGTGCTATGAGACCACTGCCTTAGCTTGCAGAAGAAGTATCAAGAGTAAATGAACAGAGATCCTGGGGATTGGAGGAAAGCAATTTCTTATCTGGTGGGAGAGGGAAGGAGACTAGTGGAAGTAGGAGGTCCCTTTGCTATCCTTCCTGGCCCAGGGGTAATCAGGAGGAGGGAATTTATGGGTTAATGAGAAGTTGACAGAAGAAGAATTGATGTCTTTGAATTTTGGTACTGAAGAAGAGTATTGAACATATCATAGACTGCCAAGAGAACAAACAGGTCAGTCCTAGAGAGGGTAAAACCAAGCTGCTCCTTAAAGGCAAGGATTCTGAAGCTCTGTCTCACATAATTTGGGCATGTAGACAGAAGGGACCAGTCCTTGGAGAAGGATATCATACTTGAAAGGGTGGAGGGACAGCAGAGGAGAAGAAGACCCTGGATGAGATGGATTGACACAGTGACTCTGGTAGTGGGAGTAGGTGTAACAGAGTCAGTGAGACTGGCTCAGGATAGGGCAGGGTTCAGAGCTGTTGTGCATAGGGGCGTTATGTGTCACAGGTTATTTGATGGCATATAACAACAGCAACAACATGAGCTATGGGAGGTCTCTAAGTGGCCCGAAAAAGGTCCCTTGTGACTTTCAACAAGATGTATTGCCATAGTGACTGTAACAACGGGCTCAAACATATCTGAGATCATGAGGATCGCACAGGATAGGGCAAGACTTTAACTTGTTGTTCGTAGGGTTGTTATGAGGAGTAGACAACTTGGTAGCACCTAGAAACAACAGCAGTGGCACTATGAGGCGCTTTGCTGACATAGTGTGTTGTGTTGCTAACTATAAAGTCAGCGGTCCAAATCTACCTGCCGCTCCTTAGGAAACAGATTGCTAATCTCCTATTAAGGTTATTAGCCTCAGAAACTCAACAGAGTGGCTCTATGAGTCCAGATCAATGCCACAGAAGTAGTCTAATGATGCCAGAAAGAAAGGCCTGGAGAGCTACTTCAACTTTTGAAAACTCTACAGAGAACTCACTGGTTAACTTTGACATGCATGGGTCTGTTGTGAATCAGAACCAATTTGCCAGTCAATAAGTCTGGTTTTTTAAGAGCTGTGCAGCAGCAAAATAAGACAGAAAAACTGAAAAGTGCATAGGGTGATAATCAGTGTGACAAGGAGGAGAGACAGGCTTAGTGCTGAGCCCAGAGGAGTTCACAGAAATGCAGCGTGGGCCCTGGCTTTCCCGGAAGCTGTGTGATTGGGGCAGATAAGACTAGCCCCCCAGAAGGCAGCAAACAATATCAGGCAGGCTGGCATGACTCAGTGTTACTTATCTGAGGCCCCGGCTGCAGAGAGGTGGTGGGAAGAATGAACGGAGTACTGGCCGGGTATCAGAACTGGGTCTGACCTCAACGTGACCTAGGCACCATGGCTACCCTGGTGGGTCTTGGGTTTGGTTCCTCATCAGTGAAGAGGAGGATTGGTCTAGCTCTTGATGGACTCTGAGCACAGTCCAAGTTTGCCCTGTGAAGGTGTAGAAACCTACGAGACACGGGTGAGTATCTGTGGTCTGGGAATCTGTGGGGGAGGAGGGTGAGCTGGACCTTTGCTGAAGGAGAAGTAACTGAACAGGTGGAAGTGAGGGAAGACAGAGCAAGCAAGGAAATGGGAGCAGAGGCTCCAATGGAAGGATTTGGTGGGGCCTCTCTATGCCCTAGGTAGGACGAAGAAATAAGTGGGAAAGAGTGGTGTCAGGCTACAGAAGCTCTCAGAAACCTGGCTGAAAGTTTAAATTGGCTGCATCAGGAAAGAGGGAGCTGAGGAGGAATTTTGGGCAGGGCGGTGATATGATTAGGCTGCTCTTTAGCAGAGTTAATGCAGCCTGATGCTCAGAATGGCTTGAATGGCCGGAAGCCAGCACTTGGGGAGGGCGGCTGAAAGGCTCTTGTACTATTTGTGGCATAGAGCGATGAGGACTGAGAGTCCGGAGAAACCTCGTCTGACTGTATTCAGGGTGAGGAGGAGTGTGTCACCTTGACAAACAGCTATTCTCTCAAAGGCCAAAGGAGAAAAAGAAAGCCGGGGCAGGCTTCCAGCCTCCAGGCGGAACAGCCCAGGGCAGCTTTTCCCTTGTGGCATAGTCGATTACACGTGAGCTGATGACTGAAAGGGGGCTGGATTAAAGGCATACTCTGAATTACAAGCATAATAATCTTGCCTCATGAAAGATCGATGTTAGTGGAGAGACAGCACAAAGAGTAAAACTGATACTTGACTCCCTTAAGGAGGTTCCTATTTTGTGACTTTAACAGTCACATTTACAAATAGAGTCAAATGGCACTGGAGAACAGCCATCTTGTTCTCCATCCAACTTTGCTATTTATGGCCTCAGAGGAAGTGGGCCAACAGGCAAAATCATGATAGATTGTGCCTATCAAAAGATTGAAGTTGTCAACAATTTCATTTTACTCAGATCCACAATCAACACTCTTGGTACCAGCAGTCAAGAAACAAAAAGACATACTGCATGGGGGAAACCTACTAAGGACTTCTCCAAAATCCTAAAGAGCAAGGATGTCCATTTAAAAACTAAGGTGCACCTGATCCAAGTCATGCTCTTTTCAATTACTTCCTATGCATCTGAAAGTTGGACAGTGACTTAGGATGGCAGAAGAAGAATCAGTACCTTTAAATTGTGGTGTTGGCAGAGTATTGAATATACAAACAAATTTTGAAAGAGCAGCCAGAGTGTTCTTCAGAAGGACCCAGTCCTTGGAGACAGATCTCATGCTGGAGACAGATCTCATGCCATGGATTGACAGTGACTATCAAAATGTGCTTGAGCAGGCTGAGCTCGTGAGAAGGGTGCCAGGCAGGTCAAGATTCAGACTCTTTTTTTCACAGAATCATTATGAGTATTGATGTTGACTTAATGTTTGTTGTTGTTGTTATGTGCCGTCCAGTCGCTTGCGACTCATAGTGACCCTATGTACAACAGACCTAAACTCTGCTCTGTCCTGTGCCAATCACACCATTTCTGATACACCCATCCCGATTACCCCAGTCACTGAATCAATCCACCTCATAGAGGGCCTTCCCCTCCTGCGTTGTCCCTCCACCCTCCCAAGCAGGATGCCCCTCTCCAAGGACCGGTCTCTCCTTACAACATGTCCAAAGTATGTCAGACGAAGCCTCAGAATCCTTGCCTCCAAGGAACTGCCCAGTTTGACCCTTTCCAGGATGAATCTGTTTGTTTTCCTAGCGGTCCATGGTACCCTCAACACTCTTCTCCAGCACCACAGCTCAAAGGCATCATCAATTCTCCTTCTATCCTCCTTAGTCATTGTCCAACTCTGTGATGCATAACAAGTGATAGCAAAGACCATGGCCTGTATCAGATGCACCTTAGTCTCCAGAGAGATACCATTGCTCTTCAGTACTTTGGAGAGGTCCCTAACAGCAATAGATAGTGGAAATTCTTAATGGGTACCAGGAATCTGTTCCTAGTTCATAATAATACCGTCCAAGGACAGATCTAGGTTTTGTGGGGCCTCTCTAGAAAAGAATTCAAAGTTTTTGGCAGCTGACTCACGGTAGCCCCATCCTGCAGGGGGAAATGAAATCTGCCTTATCTTGTGCCATCCCCATGATCAGTTGAATATGGACGGGATCATTGTGATCCATGGAGTTTCCATTAATTGTTGTTTGGAAGTGGATCACTAGGCCTTTCTTCCTAGTTTTGTTTTAGTCTGAAGCTCCATGGAAACTGGTGTGCTTGAGCTACACTGGCAAGAATTTAATCCTATAACTTTAATCTCCTTAGCTTCAGAGTCAATCCTATGATTGCTGTTGTGTACCATCTAGTTGGAATGGATCCATAACTGACCTACCAGGGGGTTTTCAGAGGCAGACAATAGCTTGGGAGGAGATTGCCCTTCCTTCTCTTACAGAGCAGCTGGTGTATTTGAACTGTGTGAAACTGCAGTGCAGCTTGTCACCAGTAGGCTACCAGAGCTCTCTAATAGTATCTACTTTTTTTTTTAGTATGTATTGGTTTTTGTTAAGTACATATATTTTAATTATAGTATTTAGTGACAACTAGGGTGGGTATAATTAGGATTTGCATCTTATAGATGCAGACACACTCTGTGAGAGATGACTCAGGCTGCACAGCCATAGGCTAGGGAGATGTCTGCCTTCAGGCTACTCCTTTCTTGATGATGGCAAGCATCAGGCCCCTGGGCTACCAAGGAAGGTTTTCCTGGGAGGTGAGTCACCTTCCACTCAATTCTGTTTTCTTATTGGAAGGTCTGGCCAGGTGCTCCCAACGTCTGTGACTAAGTGGAAGCTATGTACTCTGGCTCTATCAGGAGATCACGTGTGTACTCTGTCTTTCCTTCTAGGGTCGTCAAGCCTATCACATTCTTTCTCTTTTGGGCAAAGGGGTTCCAGGAATGTGGTTTATTTGGGTGTAGGGAGCAGGATACACAGCAAACTTGAAGGGTGAGGACCAGTTTCCTGGTTGCATAACTGAGTTCCCATTCCTTCACTTTTTCAATCAGGACAGTAACCATTTCTTTTTATCTTTACATCATGGTATCTAATTATTACTAGTCCTTACTGTTGCAAGAGTGTCTCTGATTTGCATAATCACTTTTGAAGAGGAATAGTTTTTTAGGGATCTTTCCCACCTCGGCAAACGTTGTTGATGTTGTTATGTGCCGTCCAGTCGCTTGCGACTCATAGCGACCCTATGTACAACAGACCTAAACTCTGCTCTGTCCTGTGCCAATCGCACTGTCTCTGACCCTCCCATCCCGATTACCCCAGTCACTGAATCAATCCACCTCATGGAGGGCTTTCCCCTCCTGCGTTGTCCCTCCACCCTCCCAAGCATTATGTCCCTCTCCAAGGACCGGTCTCTCCTTACAACATGTCCAAAGTATGTTAGACGGAGCCTCAGAATCCTTGCCTCCAAGGAGCCGCCCAGTTTGACCCTTTCCAGGATGAATCTGTTTGTTTTCCTAGCAGTCCATGGTACTCTCAATACTCTTCTCCAGCACCACAGCTCAAAGGCATCAATTCTCCTATCCTCCTTAGTCATTGTCCAACTCACTGATGCATAACAAGTGATAGCAAAGACCATGGCCTGTATCAGACGCACCTTAGTCTCCAGAAAGACACCATTGCTCTTCAGTACTTTGGAGAGGTCCCTAACAGCAGATTTTCCCATGGCAATACTGAGTGTCAAATGGTTCTCTAAAAAAAAAAAAAAGGCAGCAGCGAGGTGTCGACATCTGCATGTCCCTCAGATCCCAAAGGTGCCCAAGAGGAAGAACACAAGGTGGGGATGGGCGAGGTCAGGGTGTCTGCCCTCATGGAGAGCTGCAGGGGCGTCCCATGTGCTTTAGCAATACAAATTCGTTATCTGGAATTGAGATTGCATAAGTCGAGGTCCCCGTGGCACAAGACAAGGTGACGTGGGGAAGGGATGCGCTACTCTCGAGCGCCGCACTCAGCCCCAAGACCCAGGAGAGCTAGAGGGCGCGGTGTTCCTCGTGCGAGGACAGCACTGTCTCGGGACTATTGCTTCCGCGGGCGTAGGCCGGGCTGGCTTTGCATGCCTAGTTAGTTCTGCAGCCCACCTCACCCTTCAGCTCCGCGACCCCGATCCAGAACCGCGTCCGATCCCCTCCAGCCAGCCCGAGGTCTGCAGCCGACCCTTCCTGCAGTCCCCTCCTGCCCCGCCCTCGTCCGCGCCCAGGCGGGTTCCCTTCCTCCTGCAGCGCCCCGCCCGCCCGATGCGCGGCGCCACCACGCGTGACGGAGCGTGCCGGGTGCGTGCCCGAGTGCGTGCGGCTAGGGCCTCCGCCCGCTCCCTACGTGGGGGACGTGCAGAGAGATGCCCGACTTCGGGGGATTTCGGAGCGTCACCCGCCCAGTTTCCGGCGCGCAGGAGGCAGCAGCCGCCGCGCCCCCTTCGCCGGCCCGGATGCCACCGTCCTGTGCTGCCGAGGCTCACGGCAGCCAATGGGCGCGGAGGAGGTGGGCCGGCTCGCCACCGTCGCCCGCCCAGGGACGGGAGCGCGCGGAGCGGCCGCCGCGCCCCGGGCTGTGGGGGAGGAGTCGGGGGAGGAGGAGGAGAAGGAGGAGCCGCCGAGCAGCCGCCGGAGGACCACTGCCCGCCCAGGCTCCGCAGGAGAGACGCTGCTCCGCGCTCGCCCGCCACCATGATCGCCGCGCAGCTCCTGGCCTATTACTTCACCGAGCTGAAGGATGACCAAGTCAAAAAGGTGCGCCCCGCCCCGCCGCCGCCCCGGCCCCGCATTCCGCCGCCTCCATCCTCCCAGCCTCCCCCGGGCCTTCATCAGGGTGGACCGCAGCGTGCTGGAGAACCGTTCCACCCCGAGCCTCTCCCCGACCTTGTCTCGGATGAAGGGGCGTGTGTAGAGAGGGAGGAGAGCCGGGCAGTTTACTTGGGTGCCCTTGAAACGGACCGTGGGTGTCAGATGGACCCCCGGGCTGCGCGGGGACGTGGTTGCTTGGGGACCAGCTGGCTCGCCCGCCGCACCAGTTTGGAAGTGTCCGAGCGCCCGGCGTGGGCGTAGGTGTGATCCGGGAGATGTTGGGGAGGAGGGGAGCGAGCAGCAGGCTGGGATGGGGGTGCTGGCTAGAGGCCAGGCATCCTGTATTAGGGATTCCTGGCGGAGGGTGCTTGGGTACCCCGGGAAAGCCGTCTCCTGGGCTCTCCCCTTTACTCAAAATGAGCCGCCGCCGCGCATTTACCCAAAGACCTAGTGATCCGCCTGGCTTCCTGGAACCTTAAGTGGCTCACAGAAGCCACAGGAAACTTTGCTCATAGGCCTCGGCCCTGGAGCTGTTCGCTTGAATGGAATTTTTTATTCCTTATGTGACTTCCCTCTTAAGCTGCACTTTCAGAGAGCTGTACAGCCTTGAATTAGACCCAGTCGTTTGAATGGGATGTAGGCCTTGGCATGTAGGTTGTTGGCATGTGTGTGCCTGCACTTCCTCACATTTTCCTTCCCTTAGGTGGGTGTTGCTGCTTCTGACATCTGTACAGCATAAAACATTAACACTAGCAGGTCTTAAAAGTGTAGCTCTCCTTACTTCTGGGTCGGCTTTCGTGCTTTTAGGAAATAGTCAAGGCCTGGCACAGTTCTCTGACCTGCCCACCCACAAGTCCTGCCTGGGTGACTGCTGGGTAAAGTGGAGGTGAATGGACAAAGTCATCCTGACTTTGGTTTTCAGACAAGGGAGTGCTACCTACAGGTGGGAGGGCAGAGGGAATGACAGGCCCTTACTTTCTGATCTGCATTCCATGGAATACACCCAAGCCCACACCCTCCTGTGACACAATAGGAAATGGGGCGACTGAGGGCAATGACCTCACCAAGGTCACCCAGAGATTTGCCCTCAGTGCCGGGACTTGGACCTCCTCCCTCCCTCTACCTTCAGTTTGACCAGAACTCCTTGCTGAGATGAGATACAAATAAAGAGAGCCAGAGTCCTGAGGGGCTGCCTTGGCTGCAGTACTGGGTGGGGTTACTCAGCTGTGGGATTTCAGTGTCACTTTGCTGGTTCACTGCTCTGCAGAACACAACAGCTCTCAGGTTGTCAACCTGTGGGACATGCTTGCTCCGTGGAGCGTCCTGGAGCTTCCTCCTTGCTGTGGAGCTCAAGCACAGTGCATAGCAAAATTGCATTTCAGCGTTTTCTTCAGTGATGTAGTGCATTGATTAATTTTGCGGAGATTAAGGAGTGGGGTGGAGGGATGGCCCTCCCTGTGTTTAAGGGCCTGCTCAGAATAATCCTCTCCCCAAGGTGGTCCTTCCTACCAGGAGCTCAGGACATCAGATTTCCTAGGGTGAGGGCAGGAGGTGACCTTGGAAACCTCCATCTTCACTATCTATGCCATTCTTGTGCACAGATGTTGAGCTGAGCTGAGACTCATATTGTGTTCAGTGATGATTTACTTGATCAGGAAGTGTCTACTGTAGCCCCTGGCCCCTCCACTGGCTGGTTTAAATGTCTCCCAGGCCCCCGTAGTTATAACTTGTGAGTCATTTGGTTCTTAAATCTTTGAGGCTGTGATTCTGACAAATTCTGTCTTTCTTTCTTTCTTTTTTTTTTTTTTTTATTATTTTTGTGTGAATGTACTGTCAAATCAGATCTGACTGGTACAGGAGGAGATTGTCCCTCCTTCCCCGGCAGAGAATCTGGTGGATTCGAACCGTGTGCCTCTGGGATTGTAGTTGCAGCTCCTTGCCACTAGGCCACCAGAGCTCCCCTAATTCTGTCTTTCTTTGAGATCAAAACTTTGGTCAGATGTGATTATCTGAGAGAAGAGATGTCATTATCTAAAGAAAAGGAGATTTTTAAAATCAAGATGGCTTTCTTACCCCTGACCAGGACTTGTGCTGCTTTCTGTGGAGGGGTGAGAATGCCTCACAGAGGATCGATCCCCTCTGGCCCTGGGTGTCCTCTCCAGAAGCTGCCCAGGCCTCTTGAACACTTGGGCTCTCTTTATGATGACCTGGGCAGCTGTCCCCACCCTGGTAAGGCACATGGTAGGGGCCTGCATCTGCTCTCAGGGTGTTAAGCTCTTTTTGGAGACCAGCCCTTCCCACCTACCACACCCCTTGGGAAGAGCGGTGAGAATGCAGGACTGGGAGCCCTGTGCATCCTGTGGGGGTGGGGACCTGCCTCCAACATTGAGGGTGCCCAGTCAGGGTGGCCAGCCTAGGCGGCCATGATGATTCAGCCCTGAAGCCGTGGGCAGCTCCTGAGAGCAGTAGGTCTCCGAAGATGACAGGGAGGGCTTCCCTATCTGTGCACTCTGGCTGGGAGGTGGGAGAAGGGGGGGCTTTAGGGTGCTACTTGGGTGCAAAGGGAGTCATTTCTGTTGCCTGTGAGGCACTTCAGTAATCCGTCATCATAAAGAGGATCCAGCCCTGAAGCTGTCCAAGCCCAGTTTATAGCCCCATATTGCAGACTACCTCACCATATTATTGGCATATAAGGTTAATAGGGTGCGCAAGGCTGGGTTAAGCATGAAACATGTCCCTTTCACTCTTGTTGAGCTTTCAGAAGGAAAAGAAGACGCGTACGTGCTTATGAAAGCCTCATTCATCCCGTCTCAGACATCTGCTAACTCTGCAGCAAGTGGCTGAGTCTTTGAGCTCAAAGTAACTTTTAACCTGCCTCTGTTCTTACCACCTTCTTCCTCCCTGTTAAGTCATCAGGAGCCTGGAGGAGGGTGAAGGATTGCATTGTGCCTGTTTGTTTAGGGAAGCTGGAGAATCCAGGAAGGTCACAAGTTGCCCTCCTAAGAGAGATTGGGCCGATCTTTCTTTCTCCAAGCTGTCAGCTGAGAAGCAGACGGCAGTGGTCTCTGAGCTGGCATCTATGACAACAGGTAATACCTGTAAGCAGGCAAATAAACTATGATTTGTCCAGTGGCTGCGTCCAGGGGTTCTGCCTCGCTGGTCCAGGAAGACACTCCTTTCCTTATTGCTCAGGAATGAGAGAAAGAATGAGATTTAGGAAATGCCTGTAACCCTTATGGTCTGGTGTTGCATATCTCTGTTGATTGTTTCTCTCCTTGCTAAACCTTTATTTCTTAAACACCATTGCTGGTACCTGTCTTCCCAAGAGCAGCAACATAGCCTCATTCGGTTTGGTAATTTGGGAATGTCGTGAGGGAGTAAACTGGCAAAGCTGTGGGTATGATTGCTTTCACATCTGGCCACATAGCACTGTCACCCCACGCTTCTGCTGTTCCTTGGAGAAGGCACGGAGGCTTCCCCCTCAAAGACTGATTGAACGTGACTGGGTGACTAGTAACATCCAAGTGTGTCTACAGCCGAGATTCCTGGTGACACCAGTAGTCATCTCTGGGCTGGGCACCTCTGTGGTCTTGAAGCAGCCCTGGCCAGACTGCTTGCACCTGTTTATAAAAATTGAGAACCTTTAGAATCAAACTTGCACATCCCCTCATGAATACTCATTTCTTCAGACATGTACTGAGTTCTTTAAGTGTGTGCAAGATGCTGTGCTGGGACTGAGTGACAGCTGCAAACTAGGCAGGCTGGCCCTTCTCTCCTTCCTGGAGCTAACTATATGCTGTCTATGGTAGGCTAGAGGTGGGTTAGGTATAAAGCCTGCTGTGTTGTGAGAGCATGACTGTGTGAGAGAGGATTGGGTGCTGGGTGTTGGTCTGAGAAGTTCTTCAGAAGCTGTCTCCTTAAAATTAGTCTAGCTGGAGTAGCAGGCAGGTTTACCCGCCATGCCAACAGGATCCTTTGAAGCCACTTCTACACTGGGTGTGTTTGTTTACTGTATGGGATTGTAAAAAAAAAAAAAAGTAAAAATTCTGACTGGTAGACTTTTACTGCTAAAAAGAAGATTGATTGTTGATAAATAGTGAAAGTGTGGATAGTGTAATAGTAGGTGAGTTAGTTACATGATGCAACATAGTTTTGATTTCTGTTGCTTTTCTATTTCTCACCTTTTAATGGTTTGTTATATATCAGAGCATTCTCAAACTAGCTGGGTGTTTTCAAATGTAGGTAGTCATTATATATACAAAATTGAAAAATAGATGTAAGTAAAAATATATCATAAAAATATAACATTTAGAATATATGTTTTGAAAAACCATATAAGACAGTATACACAAATATAGTGACTGTGTGTATGTGATTTCTCTGGATCTTTGGGACACCTCCATGTGCTGGACAGGATAGCGTCTGTGTCTGCTGCCTCCCTTCTGCCTGCTAAGAAGCACAGAGGTCTTATTCACTGATATTAAAAGCCCACCCACAGGAGATAAGCAGTTTCCAGAGGGGTAGTCTTGCTCTTTTCTTTTAGGAGGGGAAACCCCCCCCCATTCTATTTTGTTGATTTTCATGGTCTACCTTGCATCTGATACAGGCCATGGTCTTTGCTATCACTTGTTATGCATCAGAGAGTTGGACAGTGACTAAGGAGGATAGAAGGAGAATTGATGGCTTGGGATAGAGACTTAGATGCTTGATAGTCTCCTGGAGAATAAAAGTGGGTCTTCATAAGACCTAGAGTGGCTATGGATCCTAAGAATATATTATCTATTTATTAATAAACAAAGTTTGTGAGTTTTTCTTTTAGAGGAGAAGAGCGAATCGGGGGGAGGGGATGGGCAGGGAGAAAAGTGCAACAATGAATGACT
>NW_006399824.1:4411959-4450528 GCF_000299155.1 Elephantulus edwardii | reverse complement strand
TAAACCGGGTGGCTCCTTGGAGGCAAGGATTCTGAGGCTCCATCTAACATACTTTGGACATGTTGTAAGGAAGGACGGGTCCTTGAAGAGGGACATCATGCTTGGGAGGGTGGAGGGACAGCGCAGGGAAGGCCCTCCATGAGGTGGATTGATTTAGTGTGACTGGGGCAATCCGGATGGGAGTGTCAGAGACAGTGCGATTAGCACAGGACAGAGCAGAGTTTAGCTGTTGTACATAGGGTCGCTATGAGTTGCAAGTGACTCGACGGCACATAACAACAACAACAGCAACTTTGAAGCCTCAATAGTTTCAGATTTCTCTCCCCTTACAAATCAATAAATGTGAGTTAATTTTTTTTTTCACCCTGATCGACGGCACATAACAATAACAACATGCAGTGTGACTGTTAATTTGTCATTTAGTTGCAATGGACTCATAGTGATCCTCCAGAGGGTTTTCAGAAGCTATAATTTGCACTGGAGGAGATTGCCCAGCTTTCTCCTATGGAGCAGATTAGAACTGCCTGCCTGAGATTGGCAGTGCAACTCCTTACCCACTCAGCCACCAGAGCCCCCTTCACTAAGAAATAAGTGCATAAAAATATTGAGATTAACGTAACAAAACCCTGTGTGTCCATTACCTTGCTTGAGAAATAAATCATTACACACAGAACCAGGGTCCCTTTAATAATACCCGTTTCCTATCCCAGTTGCTTCTTTTCATGATAGGTGACCTCTGTCATGAAATGGATATCAGTCATTTCTGTGTATGTTTTTATACTTTTGTTACATGTGCATTTACCTGTAAGGAAGACATAATTTGCTTTCTATGGTCCTACAACTCAGTTAACATTAAATGACTGAGATTTTCCCCGTGTTAGTCTTTGTTGCTCATGACTTTTAAATAGGTGTATGCTCTTTCAGTGTGTAGGTATCCCACAGTTAATTTCCCCATCCTGCTTTTGATGGGCTTAATGGTGTTTCATTTTTCAAATGTGGGTAAAGAGGCCTGTGCACCTGGGGCAAGTGTTGACCACTCCCAGTTGACAAGGTTAGGTCAAATTGCTGTCCTCCCTAATCTTCCAGCTATACTTCCATTATTTGTAGGACAACAGTCCAGAAGAGGTGCATAACAAAGTGGCCTGGGGCGGGGGGGTAGAGGTGGAAATTATGGACCGTGAATGAATATTTTTTCTTTTTTTAGATTTTTTTAATTATTATTTTATTTGTGTGTGTGTGTGTGTGTGTGTGTGTGTGTATACCTTCAAATCGGATCTGACTGGTACAGGAGGAGATTGTCCCTCCTTTCCCTCTCCTTTCCCGGCAGAGCATCTGGTGGATTTGAACCGTGCGCCTCTGGGATTGCAGTGCAGCTTCTTGCCACTAGGCCACCAGAGCTCCCCTGAATGAATATTTTTTTTTAAAAAGTGAACTGAGGGGGTGAGGATGGATTGGGGAGGGTGTTAATCATAGGGTCGCATAATTTGATGGGTGGGGGAAGTAAAGGAAAGGGGAATGATCTGATGTGAAAAACAATGTATATGAACATTGAAAATAAATCAATATAAAATGATTTCAGAAGTGAATTGGGGATAGGGAGGAAAATGTGCAACAATAAATGAATGAAAACGAAAACTTTTTTTAACTTTTCATTAAAATCCTAATAAAAATTGTATGAGTCCAAATTAAAAAAAAAGAAAAAGAAATGGGTGCCAGTTCCAATTGTTTTACCTGACTCTGCTCAAACCTCTCAGGTTTTTTTAGTTGATTAATTTGTAAAGAGTCTGTCTCTCCTGTCATTTCTATTCACATTAAGGCATTTGAGCCTAGTTTAAAATTAGCCCATTTCCTTATTTTCCTTATCACACCAAGCCGTTGCTGGGAGTAGTGCTGAGTGAAGCTGACAGCTCATCTCAGGCCGCGCCAGCTCCATTGACTGCTGCTGCACAGGGAGGGGTGTGGGCAGGTAGATGCAGAGAAAGGCTTATGATGACTCTGTGGTCCTGGTGCTCTGGAGGGAATTTTATACTTTTCTGGAAATTAAAGCACACATGTGCTTTACCTCATACCCTCTCTCTTTCCCGAGTGGACCTGACTTGGGCAGGCTTATCAATCTCCAAATGTGCAGCCTGCTCAGTTTAGAGAAAATTCCAGCTAGCAGTCTCTTTGAAATGGTCTTTTGTGAAAGGAGAGGGTGACTGTACCTGGAGGCGGGGAAAATGGAAGTCTGAAGCCCAGCCCTTTGCATACAGAGGCCTGGTGGCCCTGTGTGAGGCAGGACGTGTCACCTCGAGGGCTGCTGGCCATCTTGATTCTGTGCCTGATTATAGGCTCACCAACTGCTAAGACCTGGAGGATGCTGGAGACAGAAGCCGGATTGAATGCAATCCGTATTAGGTTCTGGTCTTTTTCTTAACAGGATCTCATTAAGTAATTAGTGGTACTAATGCTAACTGCAAAACAGCATGCAGTGTCCTTCACATTCAGTGCCCAGATAGTCTGTCATAGATATTAGGGGCATTTTGTCTTTTTAAATTTCCATAGAACCTCTGTGGGGTAGAATCCTTACTTCTGGATGAGGACCCAGAGGCTTACTAGTAGTAAAACCAGCATCCGGACTCTAGATCTAGAGTGATGTTGTATGGTCATGTCAGAACTGACTGAAGCTGACCTTGGGTTTTCAGAGACATGGAGGAGACTGCCCCTCCTTCCTTGGAGCAGCTTGTGGATTTGAACCTCGGGCCTTTGGATTTAACAGTGTAGCTTCTCACTACTTGGCCTCCTGAGTTTATATTTTAGATATAATTCACATATCGTAAAATCCATGCTTTTAAGGTGTATGATTCAATGTTGTTTAGTACATTACCAGTGTTTAGTACATTACCAGTGCTTTGCAAACATCATCACCATCTAATTCCAGGACATTTTCATCACTCCATAAAGACACCATATCCAGTAGTCTTTCTTTTCTTCCCTCACCCCAGCCCCTGGTCAGCCACTAGTCAGTCCATTTTCTGTGGCTGTGGATTTGCCGATTGTGAACTTTCACATACTTAGAATCATAATACGTGATTTTTTTTTTTTGGTCTGGCTTCTTTCAGCATAATACTGTTGATTTTTTTTTTTTTATTTATAAAAGTTTTTACTTTAATTGTGATTCTAATGAACATTAACAGAAAAGTTAGATTTTCATTTATTCATTGTTCACCAGCATGGTATTTTCAAAGTTCATCCATGTTGTAACATGTGCCAGTTTTTTATTCCAATATTCCATTGCTTAGATGTACCTTTGTTTAGCCATTCATTTCTTGATCAATGTGAGTTACCATTTTAATTTTTTTTTTAATTTTTTGCCTTTGTGAATGGCACAGCTCTGAATACTCAGACAAGTGTGCATGTGAACACATGCTTTTATATCTCATGGGCATTTGCCCAGGGGTACAATTGCTGGGTGTGTCTGGTTTTAACCACCTGGAGGGAAGGACATATCTTCCACTCCATTCAGAAGTGAGGAAATGAAAGCCCTCGAGGTGGAGGGATTTGCCTGCGGCCATGTAGTTTATAAGAGATGGGGCCATGGTGACAGCACCTTGACTCTAAAATCTCTCATTTTGCAGTTTCTGGAAGTTGGTATCTAAGGAGTGAGGGAGCTGCCAGGCCACAGAGCTGGGCCCCAGATTTCTCTCGGATGCCTGACTCTCATCTCTTATTCTTTCCTGTCATAGCTTAAATTGTGTCCCCCCAAATATGTATCAGCTTGCCTGGCCCATAATTCCCAAGGACTTGGTGGTCATGTAAAGATACAGTTGTACCCCATACTTTTTTCTGATGAGATCAGCCAATTGTAAAAGGATGTAGCACCCTGAATGACATTGTAGCCCCCATCTGATATGAGAAGAATTTCTTTGGAATATTGACTTTTATTCTTGTAAGGGATGTTGTTGTTGTTGTTATGTGCTGTCGAGTTGCCTGCGATTCATAGCGACCCTATGTACAACAGCCCTAAACTCTGCTCTGTCCTATGCCAATCGCACTGTCTGACAATCCCATCCCAATTATCCCAGTCACTGAATCAATCCACCTCATAGAGGGCCTTCCTCTCCTGCGCTGTCCCTCCACCCTCCCAAGCATGATGTCCCTCTCCAAGGACCGGTCTCTCCTCACAACATGTCCAAAGTATGTTAGACGGAGCCTCAGAATCCATGCCTCCAAGGAGCCACCCGGTTTAACCCTTTCCAGGACAAATCTGTTTGTTTTCCTAGCAGTCCATGGTATTCTCAATACTCTTCTCCAGCACCACAGCTCAAAGGCATCAATTCTCCTTCTATCCTCTTTGGTCATTGTCCAACTCTCTGATGCATAACAAGTGATTGTGAGGACCATGGCCTGTATCAGACACACCTTAGTCTCCAGAGAGACACCATTGCTCTTCAGTACTTTGGAGAGGTCCCTAACAGCAGACTTTCCCATGGCAATGCGCCTTTTAATTTCCTGGCTCCTGGTGCCAAGACTGTTGACTACAGAGCCAAGCAAACTAAAGCTGTGTATAATCTCAATCTCTTCACCATCCATCCTGATGCTGCCAATTGGTCCAGTGGTGAGAATCTTTGTCTTCTTGCCATTGAGCCTCAATCCATATTGTAGGCTGCAGTCCTTGACACTCTGCAGCAGGCGCTTCAGGTCCTCTTCAGTTTCAGCAAGCAGGGTTGTGTCATCTGCATAACGCAGATTGTTGATAAATCGTCCACCAATCTTGACCCCACATTTCTCCTCATAGAGCCCAGCCTCCGGGATAATCTGTTCTGCATATAGGTTGAAAAGGTATGGAGATAGGATGCATCCCTGGTGTACGCCCTTCCCAATTTTGAACCATGCAGTGTTCCCTTGCTCTGTTCTGATGACTGCCTCCTGGTCCAAGTATAAGTTTCGCATTAGAACGATCAAGTGTTCTGGGATTCCCATTCTTCTCAGAGTCAGCCATAGTTTGTTATGATCTACACAGTCAAATGCCTTTGCATAGTCAATGAAACACAGATAGACATTCCTCTGGTATTCCCTGCTTTCAGCCAAGATCCATCTAACATCAGCTACAATATCTCTAGTACCACGACCCCTTCTAAGGGATAAAAGGAGATAAAGTTGTCAAGAAAGAAGGGCCAGTAGCAGGATATGTCCTTTGGACTGAGGCTCCTCCTAGATCCAACAGAAGATGGAGATATGCAAGACTGCCAGATCCCCAGATGCATGGAGACAAGGATTTTCCTCAGAACTGACAGTGACATAAAGCCTTCCTCTGGAATGCCCTGCCCTCCTAACCTGTGTTAAAGTTATCTGCTTGTGGTATTTCTCCTGTAGCAGCACTAGATAATGAAGACACATCCAGCACTGGATTAAACTTAAACAGCACTTAGCTTAAACTAGTTCTGTGCCTAGTTATTCATTGTTGACTAGCTCCCTCTGCTTTGGAAGGAAATGGGCCCAAGAAAATGATCTGCAGTGAGTGATGCCTCTGTCCAAACCTCTGAGCCAAAAACATTATAATCTAGCAAGTTAACACCATCGATCCACAGAAACACAATCTGAGACACCTTTGGCAGCAAATGAAACTGGTGAAATGAATTTTAATACTATAATTTATTTAATTCTATATTTAAAATATTTTTCAGCATGAAATGAGTATTTTTAAGAACAATGCGACAATTTATATATCTGTTGTCAAAGCATTTGAGTTTCTGTGTGTATGTCACATTGCATGGCATATCTCAAATCCCACTTGCCATGTATCAAAGCACTCAACAGTGACTGGTGGCTACTGTGACCTGGCCAGTGCAGCTCCAGCATGTCAGACACGCCCATCAGGGGAGCCTTGGGTGGATAGTCTCCACTGGAAGCCCATTGTCCATAGTGGAGTGAGCCATGAGCCCTGACCCCTTTATAAACCTGAAGCTAGCTCTGGTTCTGATGCACAGTGTTCGCTGGGGTCAGACAGGCCTGTGTTCACATCCTGGCTCTGCTGCTTTCTGGCCATGGTGCCAAGGCCACAACAATTCCACCTGCTGTTTCTTGCTAGTTAGTCACCCACCACAGGGGTTTAAGATTGTGAATCTTAGTAGGAGGAGATTGTCCATCTTTCTGCCAAGGTAGGTTCGAATCGCTGGAGATGAATAAATGATTAAGCACAGCAACACATTACATAGTCCCTCCACCCTCGTAAGCATGATTTCCTTCTTCAAGGACTGATCCCACCTTGCACATGCCCAGAAAGAGGCCCATTTATAAGATTTAATTAAAAAAATTCCAACCCTTGGCACCAAACGCACTACTTTTGGGTTGATTCCGACTCATCATAATCCTCCAACTCATTGCAAGACTATAAATCTTTGCGAGACTGCCTATCTTTCTCTTGAGAAGCAAGCAGCTGGTGTATTTGAAACACTGACCTTTTGGTTTGCAGCCCAAGACGGAAGAGTTTATGTCTTTGTTCTGCAGCGTGATTCGTTCATTGCTGTCTAGTCAGTTCTGACTCGCAGTGACCCTCCACTGGGCTTCCTAGACTATAAATCTGTGTGGGAGGAGAAGGTCCATCTTTCTCTAGTGGTGCAGCAGTTGGATCTGAGCCACTGACCTTTTGTTTAGCAGCATCACACATAACACTGTACCACCAGCACTCCTTTTTAATCTATCAGTTGGGTAAAAAATTCCTGCCTTGCTGATGTGCCCACTTAGTGTGAGCATAGGCAGTAAACTGTAGGTTATATTAACTAATATAACCAACAGGTTGTATTGTGGGTATCATCAGTAATGTCAGATAATGAAATGTATGAATGGTTGAATGACAAACCGATTTGCTTTGTAAGCTTTCATTCAGACCACCTGCACGGACACCCCTGAAGGAATGCCAGATATTATTCTTGGTCATCCAGAATACATTCATAGTTGATGTCATTGTTGCTGTTGAGTTAGTGGGTCTTGGCAACCTTATGTGTAAGGGAATGAAACATCCTGTCCTGCGTCATCTTTAGGGTCCTTGGCGTGCTTGAGTCCCTTGATTTGGCTGTTGTATTAATCCACTCCGCCTCATGGAAGGCTCCCTTTGTTTACACTGACCCTCTGCTCACCAAACATGAGTCCTTTCCTGATGATGTGTCCACAGTGAGGAAATCAAAGTGTCTCTTTCCTTCCTTCAAAGGAATGTGATGACTATATTTCACTTAAAACAGAAAAGTTTTTCCTTGAATAGCTAGATGGGGAATTGCAACATAGTGGCTGTAACAGTAGGCTCAATTATATTAGAGATGATAAAGATTGCACAGGACAGGGCGGGGTACATAGCTTCTGTCCATAGGGTTGCTGTAGATTGTAGTCAACTCCATGACACCAAACAACAGGTAACAGTGAGAGGGATTAACACAGTGACTGGTGCGATGGGCTTGAGCTTGGTGGAGATCAAGACAGTGGGACAAGATCGGGCATAGTTCCAGTCTGTTGTTTATATAATATGAGGCGTACTCAACTTAACACTGTCTAACAGCAAAATGACAGAAAACAGGAGGTTAGTGGCTAACACCCCAAGCCAGGGTACCTGTTCTGCCTTTTGTGAGCCATCTGCATGTCTGTTTTGTCTTTGGCTAAATGGACATGGATTTCAGGAGAACCTGTGTTCTGAGAAAGCCTGTGCCTTAGAGCTCCTTTGTCCGTGGAACCTGAGGCTAGGAGGACCGGCTTCCCTGACTTCTGTGAGACTAATGTGAAACCACTGAGATGGAAGCGACTTGCTCAAGATCACAGGGAACGGTAGCTGGAGGACGCCTCAGGACTTCTGACTTCTAGCTGGTGGGGTGAGGAGTGAGCAGTGTTTGTATTTGGGTTTGGTTTTCTCATAGTGAAAGTAAAACTGTGTGCTTAAAACGTCTTCCTCTCCCCAGCTCCTGGAAGTCCCTTGGAGTGACCAAATCTGGAGGCTGAGAAGGAAGCCTGTTGTTCCCGCTGTGCCACATTCCAGGGCTTTCCTTCCCTTGAAGAGAGGGTGCCTCCTTTGGTTTTAGCTGGTTCAGGGTGACATATTTGTCCCCGGGTGGGCAAGCACTTAGTCACTTTCACTGGCTAGGAAGTTCCTCCTAGTGGATGGCAAGGTCGCTGGGAGGACCTTGGGTTGTAAAAGCAAGGTCCTGTCCTTGCACTGGTTCTTATAATCTGAGGAAGGGATTACTGAATTTGGGAGATGCTAAACTGGTGATGGGAGCTCTGGTGGCCTAGTCTAAGGAATCATGCTGCAACCTGGGGTCATGTGGTTTGAATCCACCAGCTGCTCCAGGGGAGAAGGATAGGAAGTCTCTTCTGAAGATCAACTTCTCTGAAAGCTGGTTGGACGGTCAGCTGTGGGCCATTTTTTACTTGATGATAAACAAACTGATAGTGGTATGGGGTCCGTGGTGGAGTTCTTGCCTTGCATGTAGGAGCCCTCTGTTTGATTCCATGCCATTGTACCTCCTGACAGCCTCCACTCCATCAGTGGAGGTTTGCAAGTTGCTATGATGCAGTGAGCTTCTAGGCAAAGGTAGAGTAAGAAGAAAGGCCTGGCAATCAACTCCCAAATATCAGATAGTGAAAACTGGGTCATAGTGGTCTGATCTGGAACCTGTCATGAGATGGTATGGAATCGGGCCATATTTCATTCCGTTGTTTGTGGGGTTTCTGTGAGTTGGGGCCAATTTAGCAGCAGCTCCTAGCATCAAGTCGGCCATTTCTGGGTGCCTTGGTCAGGGTGTGCGGCCAGCAGCTTCAGGCTGCTCTTCAGTCAAATGTGATAGGTGAGCCTGCCTCACACACCAGCCTGGTCCTACCCTCACTGCTATTACATCTCCATTCTCCAAACCTCATGAACACTGGGAGTCCTGTTTTCCTCATGGCATGCTGTGAGGAAACAGTTGCCATGTGAACAGTATGTGGTACTTACCCTGGGCTTAGTACGTGGTCATTAACACTAAACTAGCAGTTCAGGGGCATGAAATTATAGATAAGGCTTCGAAAGGTATGGAAGAGCCTTAAAAAGAGACTAGGAAGAGGGAAAGTATAGTGTTAGAAAGTGCCTGAGGGGTCATTTTACTTTCTTTCACATAGCTCTTTTCCCTCTGGAGCCTCTAATGTGGCATTTACTCTATAAAACACATTTTCCTCTGGTGACTTTTAACTTGGTTAGCCAGTCTCTGGGAATGGCTGGGGGAGTAAAGCTCTTGATGATCTTTATGGATTCTCTTGTTCCTCTGGACCTCAGCTGTGTTACGGAGGTACGGTGAGGGGAAGGAGGGCATTAGAAAATGCCTGGAACCTTCTGCCCCTCAGAGGGAGCCTTTTGTCCACACACATGTTGCAGTGAGGCTGGAGTGAGGAGGCGGTGCTGGGGGCAAAGGGCTGGGCCAGTGGGAGAAGGGGAGCCCCAGGTCCTTATCTGCACCAGCAAACCCTCCTGGAGACCTGCCTGAGTTAGGCGTCACCGAGGACTTCCCGCCTAGCCAGAAGCCACCCAGCCCAGCCAAAAAGCCTCCCACGCCACCGTCTTGAGGACTTTAGGGGACTCAAAGGACCTAGAAGCTATGAGCCCCAAACCCCTGTCACTCGCAGTCTAGCTGGAGTTGTGGACCATGTGCCCGCTGCTGCAGCACCTGGGAGAGACTCTCACACTGCGGCCTGTCCATCAGGGCAAGCTCATTCCTACCTAGTGAGCACCCACGGCCGAGGGGATGCAGAAGTGGAGTGGATGGCGTGGGCGGGGTGAATCATGGTATGTGCTCCCGAGGGCGTGAGCTTGGAGGTGGTCTTTGGGTAAGAGGAAGGGAAGCCATGGACTGCAGTCTCTTTTTTTTTTTTTTTAATATTTTTTGTATGTGTACCATCAAATTGGATCTGACTGGTACAGAAGGAGATTGTCCCTCCTTCTCCAGCAGATTCGGGACTGTAGTCTTTTAAGCAGCTGTAGGGTGAAGGACCATTGATTTGAGGGTACTAGGGGGAACTCATTGGATCAAAGTGGTCTCCCCTGACCACCACCTTCTTTTCTGCTCAGAGGCCAGTTGCCAAGATTGTAGGTTTCCTGACCCTACTCACCACTGAGTGGGGCCAGGCTGCCTGCATCGCCATGTGCTGGCAGGCAGGAAGGAGGCCGGGGCCTTGGTTGGCCCAGAAGAGGAAGCCGGGTGGCACAAACCACAGAGTCATCTGGTTGGGCCAGGACGTTGGCTGCTTCTCTTCACCGAAATTCCTGCCCAGGATTGTGTCAGCTGAACATATCAGACAGCACATAGCTGGTGTGACTGAGGGTGACCGAGACCTCTTACAAGTCACACCAGTGTACGTGCTGTCTGTGTAGGATCTGTGCTGCTTCCCGGGTGGATGGAGCAGTGGCACCTGTGCCTCTTGTGTTCCCGCCTCACTGCACCAGGAAACGCCTGGCTTCCGTCTTCCTGGGCTGAGCAAGGAGGGCGCAGAGGAAGGAGCTCAGAACAGGAACTGGGGAACTTAGCATCCGCCCAGCCTGCTTCAGTGATATCTCCTTGGCCATTCACGTAACGTCCATGTAATTCCTCTGGAAACTGGAAGTGCCGTTCCTTGCTTCTCCCAAGCCTGGTGGAAGGATTAACAGAGTTCTCTGGAAAAGTCTAGAGGCCATTATAGTGGAAAGTCATGGGGAGACACCACATTGACAGAGGAGTGGGGAAAGGGGGACACTGACAAGGGACAGGGTGGCAAAATCAGAAGTCAGGCCTGGGTGCGCCTATGTTGCCCATCATGCCCATCAGTGCCCATCTCCTAACCAGGTGGTGATTCTGCTGGTGAATCTAAAGTTTCAAAAGAGAAGATGTTTATGGTATAATTCTGCCTTCTTGTATATGTATTTGTTTAGCTAAGAAAAACAGCACATACAGCTATGTTGCTAACAGAAATAGCTCTGGGAAAATTGGAGGAAGAAGTCTTACTTGTTACTTTTTGTAAAAAAATTTTTATTCATTTTAATGAAAGTTTACAGAGACTTTGGATTTCCATTAATACATTGTTGCACTTTTCTTCCTGCCCAACTTCCTCCCTCCCCAATTCTTCGATCTTCTCTTTGAAAAAGAATAGAAAATTTTTTTCACAATCCCTCCCCGGAAGTCCACTCCACTATGCAGCCTGGTTTCTGGACTCCTGTCATGACAATAATACCTCATCATATATCCCATTTAAACAGTTCTCTCCTTCATCTGTTTCATTCCAGTATTCATAATTATCCCATCTTTCTCAGTCTCCTCCAACCCCTGGGTCAGTCCCAATTTACAGCTATGGCACTATGCCTTATTTGTCCTTTGGTGACTGAGATATTTCACTCAGCATATTGTCCTTTAGAGTCACTCATTTTTTATCATATTGCATGAGTTCCTTATTTTTCAATGCAGCATAATATTCCATTGCATGAATATACAGAGCTTCTCTATCCATTTGTTTGTTGATGGGCATTTGAGTTGTTTCCAACTCTTTGCTGTTGTGAAAAAAGCAGCATAAACATGGGTGTGCATATATTTATCTGCTTGCATGGCGCTTATGGTTTCTTTAGGGTATATTCCCAGTAGTGGAATTGCTGGGTCAAATGGTATTTCTATTTGCAACTCCCCCCCACCCCCCGAAAGTCTGTTTTAATTGTCCAGTTGCCACAGTGCTTGTCAAAGCCAGTTCTGCTTAATCTCCTTTGTCATTGTGTCCTTTGCCGTTCCCTATCACTCCTCCCTGAGAGAGACTTCACTGTAATTCATAAGGAAAAGGGGACAGCGTATTCTCTTAGCTACTTCCTGCTGAAAAGGGATGCTGTAGGTTTCAGGGTGAAGATCTTCTCTCACTACTCTAAAGGGCCCCTTTGGCAATAGGAAACACATAGACTATTATGGAGATTGATTTTGGAATTTATCCATATATGTGTTGTTATTATATGCCATCGAGTTGGAACTGACTCATAGGAGACCCTCTAACAGATTCTCACAGGCTATAAATTGCATGGGAGGAAAGTGTTCATCTTTTTTCCACATAGTAACTAGGGGATTTGAACAGCCTGCCTTTGAGTTGGCAGTACAATTCCTTACCTCATAGGCTACCAATTAGTCAAATATATATTTTATATTATAGGTGGAATGCTTCTATCGTTCAGGGGGAGAAAAGCCCTAATTATACAGTGCTTTTTATGTTTCTAAGCACTGTTTAGTGTTTCTAAGGAATTTTGCTCAAATATTTCATATGGCATATTTTCTAGCAAATTGCTTTTTAGCTTTAATTTTCTCCTCTACAAAATAAGTCAATAATACTTGGCATCTGTGGAAATGGTGGAGATGTCCAGCCCACCTTGCTGAAGAAATAAAAGAACTATCAGCAGCAGCAGCAGCAGCACCAGCTCATTGCTGTGAAGCGAGTTCATACATACCTCAGGATTTTTACCAGCTCTGGCTCCAGCAGTCCCTCCAACACAGCATGCCCTGCTTCTCTGCTAGGTTTGACAAATTTTTGCAGTGAACATCCAGAACTCGGGCCATAGACACAGTTATGAGGCTGATTAGTGAAAACCCAGGTTATAGTTCAGATTCAGGAATGCTCAGGATACAGTGCTACAGTCAGCACAGCTGCTTCTTAGCAGGGCCCACAGGCAGGGCTCACTCTCTGACCCTCAAGCCTATTGGGTCAGCCAGCCTCTGCTTTGCCAAGGTGAATGTCTCCACGAATACGTGCCAAGAGACATTTTTTCCACCACTAAGCCTTGGCTTCAGCTTTCTCGTTCTGTGTGCCAGGAACCCATTTGCAGTCTCCTGGTTCTGTGTTTCCTCCTTTTTGTTTGTTTTAAGTGCCTTCTCTTGCAGCCTCAGGTCTTAATAGCTCTTTGTCTCCTGAATCTAGGAAGTTCCCAGCACAGGGATCCTGGATCCAAAGAAAATGTTCTACTCCATTCTCTTATTGGTGGTAATGTCTCTTCTTTTTGCCTCTGGGATGACTGATCTTAAGCCTAGTTGTTGTTGTTAGATGCCTCGAGTCAAATGTAACTCATAGTGACCCTATGAATAACAGACCTATCCTGTACCGTCCTCATAATGTTGTGACACATTTGAGGCCATTGCTGCAGCTATTGTGTCAGTCTCTTTGACCCTTAACTTTTCTAAGCATCATGTCCCTTTCTGAGGAATAGCCTCTCCTAGCAACATGCTCAAAGTACGTGAGATGAAGCTTTGCCATCCTTGCCTCCAAGGATCATCTTGGCTGCACTTTTTCTAAGACATACCTGTTCGTTCTTTTGATATTTAGCACTCTTCTCCAACAAACACCACAACTCAAAGACATCAGTTCTTCTGTCATCCTTATTCATTCCTCAGTTCTCATATGCTTAACAAGTGATTGAAAAGACCATGGCCTGAATCTGGCACACCTTAGTCTTCAGTCTGACGTCATTGCTTCTCAGTAATTTGGAGAGGTCCCTGAGAGCAGATTTGCCCAGTGTAGTAGGTCTTCTGATCTCCTGACTGCTGGAGATGATTGTAGATCCAAGCAAGATGAAATCATTAAGCCTAACAGATACCAAAATTGAGTGATCCGTTGCTTAGGGTTCCATGCACCTTACTGTAGGGAATCTTATGCCCACAAAGTTGCCATGCACCTTATTTACACGATTATCAAGCTGTTTAAATCCCTTGGCTGCCTGCTAGCATGTTATTTGCATGATCTTAGTCATTTGGTGAACCTTAAGACCATGGTTTGAAAGACTGCCTAAAAGCAACACTCAGAGCCCAGCAGTTGCTGCAGTTTTCTGTGTCTTTAGGGAAAAGGAAGTAAGGACGTGTGTTTAGGACTTATTTGGATGTGAGGGAGAGAAATGGTGCTTGATGCTTAGTTTGTTCTCAACACCTAACTAAACCCTCATAGCTACCCTCTGAGGTGTAGGTCAGGCTATCTGTATCTTAAAGATGAGGAAAGCAATACTCAGAGAGTTTAAAGAACTTCTCCAAAGTCACACAGCTAGTAAATGGCAAATCCTGTCTGGAGACTAAGGTGCACTTGATCCAGGCCATCGTCTTTGCAGTTAGTTGCTATGCATCTGAAAGCTGGAAAATGACTAGGGATGATAGGACAATTGATGCCTTTGAGCTGTAGTGCTCAAAGAGAAAAGTATTGAGTATGGACTGCTAGGAGAACAAACAGGTTCGTCTTGGAGAGGGTGAGGCCAGGCTGCTCCTTGGAGGCAAAGTTTCTGAAGCTCTGTCTAACATACTTTGGGCATGTTGCAAGGAGGGACCAGTTCTTAGAGAGGAACGTCAAGCTTGGGAGGGTGGAGGAACAGAGCAAGAGAGAAAGACTCTGAATGAGATGGGTTAACTCAGTGACTGACCAGCGGAGGTGGGTGTGTCAGAGACCACGAGGTTGGCACAGGCTAGAACAGAGCTATTGTACATAGGGTCACTATGAGTTGCAGGTGACTCGATGGCACTTAACAGCAACAACACATTTTTTCATAGTCTATGGAAAAAGAATGGAAATATGGGAAAGAATAGAAATGCTTGGAGAGAGACTCCAAATGAGAGATTACGAGATCTGGAGATTCTAGGTCCAGGCGCCACTTATAATCCACACGACCTAATGGGTCACTGTGTCTGCATTTCCTCCCCTTAAGTCGAAGATAATAATAATTTTCTATTAAGTGCCTACTCTGTGCCCAGCACTTTGCATCCATGAGCTTGTTTCATCTCTCACCATGGAGTTCAAATGGGATAACGTGTGAAAGTCCTTTTGTAGACAGCAGAGCTGTCTGCCCACGTGAGCTGTTATTAATAATGGTGTTATAATCACCCTGGACCTGTCCCGTCTTGAGTCATTGTGATTGAGAAGGGGAAGCTGCAATCCTTACCCTGCCCTTGTACAAGCATGCATCTTAGCCCTTCACCACCAGCTCCCATTTCCCTTGCCAGTAAGAGTCCTCACTTGGGAAGTTCATTTTCAAGACTGGCATGAACAGATTCAGCAGCACATGTTTGTCTCGGTCCCATTCGTGAACCTTATGGGAGAGCAGACAAGACTGGAGTAGAAACTTTCCATCACTGGCTCCCTCCGCACGGGGTGAAAATGCTGGCTTGCCAGTGGTTACTGTCCCCTCCTGCTCGGTCCAGCCTGTTCACCAGGGCATGTCCAGTCTTGAATTGGGCTTTTGGCTGCCTCACTTTTTGCTCCAGGGCCTATTTGACCGTGCTGTTGGGAGCAGGACATGGGGTTGGGACTGGGACACAGAAATATTTGTGAGTTTAGGTTGGGGCTGGGCTGTTGGTTCTTTTACTAGCTGGGAGTCTCAGGCCAGGGGGTGTGGTGAGACTGTGTCCTTTGTGCAGACCTCTCCTCCTCCTTCTGCTGTGCTCAAGCTTCTGGAGCTGCTGACATCTTCATGGTCCCTGAAGGGTAATCCAGAGATGTGTGTTGATGATAATTTGGCAAGGACCCCTGCCCTGCACAGCAGATCCAGCTTCTTCCTGCATGAGAAGGGGATTTAGAGAGACCCTGGTGACTGGAAAGCAATCATTGGACTACAGCATACAGGTCACAGCCACAAATGTGGTATCCAGGGTCCTGTACCCCCTTCCCAGCATGACCAAAGTTCTGCACACTCATTTCAATGACCATGAGAATAGCCCTTGGCCTGTAGATCCCACCATGGTCTGGTGGGACCTTCTGTCCTGTGACATGTCACAAATACTTGAGACTTGTAGGTAGTTGGCCATCAGAAGGACTGCTGTGTACTGCCCTCTCTGTCACCAAGATATTTGGGATGACCATAAGGTCGAAGGTTTGAGTCCACTCTCAGGTACCTCAGATGAAAGGCCTGGCACTGTACTGTGGGAGATCAGCTATTGAAGACCCCAAGGAGCACACGTGGACTTGTTGTGGAGTTGTTGTGGATTTGGAAAGACAGGGGAAATTCTTTTGGCCAGCGCAGTAAACCATTGTGCTAAGACAAGAGAAATATTGTAGAAATGTTTAAGGAAATGGAATGCGAAAGAGAGGGAGGGAGAAAAAGATTTGGATGCTGTGAGACAGAAATAGAAGGTTGCACAGATGTCACCTGAAACCCAGAAGTCTGCACTACATCCTTCCCAGGTCTCCATTCTTCTGGGCTTCTGCCCTCTCTTCAAGACAGCTACCCTCTGTCCTGCCTACCTCCTGTTAATTTTCAGTTTGTATTCCAGGTTGGCAGAGGCAGGAAGGTTGAAGAGGCTGCTGACCAGGTGCCAGGGAGTTGGACCTGAAACAAGAGAGAAATTCCATGCTCAGCACAGCACTGGGCACTCTGGGCCCTGGGGATCATCTGTGAACATCTTTGGTGTGATTTGCTCCAGTGCTTCTTGAGCCACAGTCTGTGCAGAGCATATCTGCTTAGTTCTGTACCAGGTCTAGGCCATGAGGGAATATCAGAGGGGGTACCTTTTCCCTTCACCATATATAGCCTCAGCCCCAGCCCCTATGATGCTTCTAAAGCCGCTCCTCAATACCCAAGGGCCAGTGGGAAGAACTTTCCTTTGCCCTTCCTTATTATTGTGATATACCATCAAGTTGGAATCAGTGCATAGCTGACTTTATAGTGGGTTTTCAGAGGCAATAAATCACATTGAAGGAGATTGCCCATCTTTCTCCCATGGAGCAGCTGGTGTATTTGAACTCCACTCCTTCAAGCTGAAAGAACTGAAAAACAAATTTAAGCCTTGTGTCACAATATTGTAAGATGCAATGGGCAATATATTGAATGACCCAGAAAACATCAAAAGAAGGTGGAGGGAATACACAGAGTCATGTACCAGAAGGAATTAAATGACACTGAAAAAATTTCAGGAAGTACCTTATAAATAGGAACCAATAGTAATGAAGGAGGAAGGAGAATCTGCATTGAAGGCACTGGTGAAAAAGAAGGCCCTAGGAATCGATGGGATACCAGTTGACTTCTTTCAATTAACCTATGCAGCCTTGAATGCACTCATCAGTCTATGCCAGGAAATTTGAAAGAAGGCTGTCTGGCCAACGGATTGGAAAAGGTGCATATTTGTTCCCATTCCCAAGAAAGGTGATCCAACTAAATTTGGAAATTATCAAACAATATCATTGATATCACATGCAAGCAAAATACTGCTGAGGATCATTCAGAAATGGCTGGAACAGCACATAGATAAGGAACTCCCAGAAATTCAAGCAGGATTTAGAAGAGGCCATGGCACCAGGGATATCATTACTGATGTCAAATGGATCCTGGCTGAAAGTAAAGATACCAGAAGAATGTCTGTTTGTGCTTTATTGACTATGCAGAGGCGTTTGACTGTGTGGATCATAACAAGTTGTGGCTGACATTGAGAAGAGTCGGAATCGCAGAGCACTTGATTGTGCTCATGTGGAGCCAACACCTGGATCAGGAAGTTGTGCAAACGAAGCAGGGGAGCACTGCATGGTTTAGAATTGGGAATTTGGAAGGGAGTGCATCACGGTCGTATTCTTCTCCTTATCTGTTCAGTCTATATGCTGAGCAAATTATCTAAGAAACTGGACTCTGAAGTGCAATTTGGCATCAGGATTGGAGGGAGACTCATCAATAACTTGTGTTATGCAGATGACACAGCCTTACTTGCTGAAAGTGAGGAGGTCTGGAAGCACTTGTCACAGAGGGTCAAGGAATGCAGCCTTCAGTATTGATTGCTTTCAACATCAAAATTTTTACCACTGGACCAATGGGCAGTGTCATGATGGATAGAGAGGAGCTTCAAACTGTCAACAGCTTCATCTTGCTTGGATCAACAGTTAACACTCTTGGTACTAGCAGTCAGGAGATAGGGAGACAAATTGCACTGGGAAAATCTGCAGTTAGGGACCTTTCCAATTATTGAGGAGTAGTGATGTCAGTTTGAGGACTAAGGTGCATCCGATTCAGGCCATAGTCTTTCCAATTACTAGCTCTGCACCCGAGACCTAGACAGTGAATAAGGATGACAGGAAAAGAATTGACGCCTTTAGGCTGTGGTGTTGGAGCAGAGCACTGACCATCCCATGGATGGCCAGGAGAACAGATATGTCTTGGAGATGGTGCAGCTGGAGTGCTCTTTGGAGGCAAAAATGATGAGGCTTTGCCTCACAAACTTTGTACATGTTCCTAGGAGGTGCTACTTCTTGGAGGGAAAAGTGGAGGGTCGGCAAAGGAGAGGAAGACCCTCAAGCAGGTGGATTGACAAAGTGACTGCTGCAGTGGGCTCTTGTGTGCCAGGAACTGTGTGAGGATGGCATAGAACAGAACAGGGTTTAGATCTTTTTGTTCATAGGGTCACTATGAGTCATGCTCAACTCGATGGCACCTAATAACAACGACCACCTTCATGTCGGCAGCACAGCGTAGCTCCTTAGCACTAGGGCCTTGTGAAATCCAAGAGACTCCTGAAATGGGGATTCTTTCCATGTCTGTGTCCTGAGCTTGGAGCTAGGAGACACGATGGCTAAAGAGCTACATAGACCCTACTTTTTCTGGAAGTTTCTTCCAGCTCAGCTGGCAAACCTCAGCAGTTTCACATGAATCTGTTCTGCACTGATTTGGAGACCAGCCTTCCCCTAGGGATGAGATGACTGGACTAAGTACCCTTCAGATGTAAGAACTGACTCCCTGGGCTCTGTCCTCTTCACTTCCTTGAGCCTCAGTTTCTACATCTGTAAAATGGAAAGTGAGAATATCTGTCTGACAGGGTTGTTTAGAAGATTAACTAACCCTGTCTGTGAACGCAATCACACCCAGTTGTGGGAAGCCGAATATCAGATTTAATGTTAATATTTAATCAAATGCTGCATCAGGAGATGAGGGAGGCATAGATGCAAGCCAGAATTCCCCCTGTAGCACCAAGGCTGACTTTGGGCTTCACAGAGGTTAAAGGCCAAGTCAGACCTTAGGCCTTTCCATAATTCTTAGTTTGTATTTACCAAATCCCTCCCTCCTGAGATAAGCATAAGATAAACAATGGAGAATATTCAGCCTTATTTACAAAAGATTATTCTCTCTTGATTCTCTTTTGTTTACTTCTTGGTGATTCTCAATAAAACCCCAGAAAGGCATAGTGTAGGGGCTGCAGTTCTCCCAGCTGTTAGCCCCCTGCCTTCACGCTTTCTGGTCTAACCTCCATTCCTGAGTGTCCCCGTCTTTCTGTCTTTTCCTTCGGTCAGCCATACCCAATTATTACAAGGCATTATTTTAGCATCTGACAGGCGTTAATTGAATTGTATAGAACAACACTGGGTCAGTTCCACAAGTATATAAAATATTTTTGGTTACCTGAGAACTCAGTTTGAGGAGATATGTCGCTGAACAGTTCATCATGTTGCAGAGTGATGAGGGTGGTAGCAGAACTCCATCCTTCACCCCCCCAAAAGGCCAGGTGATTTTTTTGTGTGTGTGGTTTTGTTCTTGCCCCCCCTTTATCCACCCAGCAGGCAGCTTTCATCTTTCTTTTATTTTTTTAAATTTTTTTATTGTATTATTTTTATGTGTACCGTCAAATCAGATCTGACTGGTACAGGAGGAGATTGCCCCCTCCTTCTCCAGCAGAGCATCTGGTGGATTTGAACTGCATACCTCTGGGATTGCAGTGCAGCGTCTTACCACTAGGCCACCAGAGCTCCCTAGCTTTCATCTTTCTAAAGCACAAATCTTACTACTGTATCTGAGGCCCGCCCTTGCCCTTGGGATCAAGTCTGAGCTGAGTTGGTTTACACTCCTGCACAATCTCTCTCTTCTAGCAATCTTTGCACTTTTTACACAGTCAGCTTGATCTGGACTTTTATTTCTGATGGTTGATCAAGCCATCCTGACTCCCCTTTGGCCCCACTCCTGCCCTGCCTGTTCCTGGAGGCTCGCTGACTCCATCTGTGCAGCAGTCTTCTTGGGCCCTGCTGTGTTGCCCGCATTTGCACACCCATGACCAGTCAGGCACTCTTTTATATTATTTTACTATATAGAAAAATACTCCCTGTAGGTATTTTTGAGATTTACTGCCTTTGAAAACCCTTAGAGGGTCAGCTATGGGTTTTTTCCCAGCTTTATGGTATATAAGAACAAGGTATTTACAGTAGATTATTTATTTAACTTGACTTTTTCAGAAGTATTTCTCACGGAAGAGAGGACACTCAGGCACATGACATTGAGACCCTCTCTCCCCCTGCTAACCTCTGGGCACCATGATTGCAGGAACTGCTGGTCACGTACGCACAGGGGCTGGCTTGGCGGGTAAAACAGTGGATGCCTCTCCTCCCAGGACTGTGATTCTGGCAATTTCTCTCCCAGCATGAGGTGACTTTATGATTTCCCTTTTATGTTTTATTGTATCACAAGAAAAAGGAGAAGATAGTTGAGCTAAAAGAGATTGAAGGTGAGTGGGGACAGAGACCATGTCCAGCTAAGGAGAGGGAGACCCTTGTCAGTGTCCCAACAGGCTATGAGGTAGGGAGCAGGCAGGCCCGGGGGAGCATGAGGCACGGAGACCAGAGCAAGAAGGCCTCTGAGGACCAGCATATACAAAAAGGACCTCGGGCTGATTGGGGACGCTGTGTTCTTGAGCCAGGACATGTCCAGTCACCCTGAAAAGTAACCACAAGATCCTCTCCTGAGCAGCCACGTCAAGGTCCTTTTGGGCTGTCCGGTCGTAAATCTGTCTTTCCTTCATTAGGAACTCTGTGTACAGTCCCATGTGAGTCCCCTGAGAGGCCAAGGTGAACGGAGCACTGAAAGGGGGCAGGTGTGGGAGCTGTGACCCAATGACACTGTGCTGAAGGGTGCTCAGTGAGAGGTGGTCTTGGGAGAGGCAGTGTTCAGAGATTTAGATTTAGAGTATGAGATTTAGAGGAAGACCCTCAACAAGGTGGATTGACACAGTGACTGTAACAGTGGACTCAAGTATATTGGAAATGGTGACGATGTCACAGGATAGGGTCAGCTTCAGATCTGTTCATAGGGTCACTATGAGTCACAGTTGACTTGAGGGCGCCAAATAACAGAAGACTGCAAAGAGTGAGTCAGAAGAGGAAGCGTACTTCAGGTAGAGGTGACTACAGGTGTGGGAGCACCCAGGGCACCTACCAGGAATGGTAGTGTGGTGGTTGTTATGGGCTGTTAAGTCACAGCTGACTCTCCAGTGGGTTTTCAGGGGCATTAGATCACAGGGGAGTTGATTGCCTGTGTTTCTCCTGGGGAACAGCTGGTGGATTTGAACTGTGTGCCTTTGGGTTGGCAGGGCAGCTTCATACCATGAAGCCACCAGAATGGTAGAGGTGGTTTAATGAGTTCAGAACTGATGGACACAAACCAGCAGAGTGTGATGCCTTGAAGACATTCTTGGAGAATGCGTTTTTGAGCAGGACAGTACCTTGATTACGGTTGTACTTCAGAATATGAGGATGATGATGGTATGGACAAGGAAGTAGAGAGGATGAGATTGGAAAACCATTATGTGTCTAAATAATTGATAAACCAGGACAATGGCAACCAGGGCTTCTGAAGCTGACTGGTGGCAGAAAGATAAATGGTGAGTTGAAGGGATCACTCTGTTAACTCCATGGAGACAGACATCCTGAGGACAGGTGCTTAGCTCGGGGCTAGGCAGTAAATAGCCAGTAAATTCTTTATTTATTTAATTTTCTTTTTTAGAGAAGTGGTAGGAAAATTCTATGAAGGAAAAGAACCAACAATTTGTCAGCCGAGTGGGTCCTCCCTGTCCACCTCCTCCTGGGAATCTCAAGGGAGACTCTGTGTTAGAACACACTGGGATGGGCTTTCGGACGCGTGAGGGACCTGTCTGGGAGGTGGAGCACACTGTCCGCGACGCTCAGCGCCACATCTTGGCACAGGAGCCCTGCAGGCTGAGCCTTCTGAGGGTGGTTAAGGTCTCATGCTGCCTCATTTTTTCTGGAGGATTCTAGTTCCTGGGCTGTTGTTGCTGTTGTGCCTAAAGAAATCCACAAATTACACTGTCTCCCATGAGTAATAATGGTTGGTTTTGTTCTGTTGTGCTTTTTTTTTTCTTTCTCAAAAGTTTCTGTTCAGATGTTTGAGCCTGTTTTGTTAATTGTATTAATGTTCACCATTTCTGATTTTTATTTGAGTGAAGGTTTGTAAATCATAGTTTTTCAGTCATCCATACACATTTTGTTTTAATTACATTACAGCTGTTAATATAGTGTCTTAACCAGCCCCTTATTGTATATTGCCTTTCCCTTTTTATTAACTTAACCTATTTTTATTGCCCTCTCTTGTCTTCCCATATCTGTTCCATCTATGAGTCTGTGTAAACTTTCCTTCGCTTTTTTAAACAGTGGTTTTATACTATAATTGTTTTTTTATTAGTGACTTATGCCATGTGACAGAATTTGTTCTAGATTCATCCATATCATGCAGTATTTCATGAATAATTGGTAGTTTTTTGTTACGTGTCTTGAAGTTTTTAGTTGAGGAAACAAATTCACACAACTGTCGCATGTGGGCTGGGATTTGAACCCAGGTGGCTGGTGTTAGAGGTGTTGTTCTCAAGCTGTGCTGCACCACCATCTATGTGACAGAGAGCTGGCTCTCAGCCAGTGGAAGAAGTCAATTGAGGCTGGAGGCTCCTGATGCTTGAGGAAACCACCTTCATCGAGGCTTTGTGGGCCTCAGAAGGCTGGAAGGGACCTTGGAAATCATCTATCCAATTCAGGCATTTATATCATTGGTGAGGACCTGGAACAGAGCATTTGGAAGTCTGCACTGGGTCACACGGTTAATGGCACTCCAATGTCCCCACATTTCTTTATTTTTTGTCACCTTAATGACGATGTTCCCTTGGAATGAGTTCCTTTTCCTGCTTTGCTACACCTACCCCTGGTAATTACTATTGATCAACTTTGGTCTGTACATGCTTGAACCATTCTAAATATTTTGTATAAGTAGATTCATGTTGTCCTTTTGTAGCTGACTGATTTCACTCGGTGTGATGTTCCAGGTCTTTCCATATGCCCCATTGTTGATGTGCCCACGTGGCAGCAGGAACCTGGAGAGTCTCAATCAGGACTGAGACATTGCTCTTTCCTGCCTCAGCCAGACCTGAGCTGAAACGGCCTCCTGCAGCCTCAGCTTATCCAGCTTATCTCCTCCTCGTTCTCCCCCTAGATTGACAAGTATCTCTATACCATGCGGCTCTCCGATGAAACTTTGTTGGATATCATGGCTCGCTTCAGGAAGGAGATGAAGAATGGCCTCTCCCGGGATTTTAATCCAACAGCCACAATCAAGATGCTGCCAACATTTGTGAGGTCGATTCCTGATGGTTCAGGTGAGTCTCTTACCCACAGATTGGCCTCCAAAGGCCAAATGTTCAGTGGCACTATCAGTTACTCATTTGCTCATGAATTCACTTTGTCATTCATTCTCTCTCTTTTTTTTATTAGACTAGTTTATTTACAAAATTGGAATACTTTTTCCAGAACAGATTCTTCTAATTTCTTTCAGCCCCCGACCCATCAAATTATACGACTCCATGATTAATCCTCCTCCCCGTACACATACTCATCCCTTCACTTCCACCCTCCCCCACCCCCTTGGATTTTTATACTCATTCTACAATAATGGTTTTATGCAATATTTGTCCTTATGAGACTGAGTTAGTTCACTCAGCATAATGCTCTCCAGTCCCTCCCGAGTTAGGTAATAATTTATGAAATCATTGTTCTTGCGTGCTGCGTTCCATGGATGAATGTGCAATAATTTCTCCATTCATTCATTTGTGGTTGGACATCTGGGCTTTTTCAATGTACTTGTGATGGTGAATACATCTTTCACTCTTCTGTTCATTCACTCACTCACCATTTCATCTGTCTGTTTTTCCATCATCTATCCATCCATCCATCCATCCATCCATCCATCCATCCATCCATCGTGTACTGGGCACCTGCCACCTGCCATGTGCCAGGCACTAGTGAACTCATGGTGAACTTTCCCTCTTCAGCCTGTCTGTTGATTTGTGATACTTCAGTAAGCTCAATGTTTATGGATCTTATCAATGCCGAGGAGCTCTGGTGGTGTGTAGTTCTTAGGGAATTGTGCTGCTAATCCAGAGGCAGCATACTTCCAGCAGTTTGAATCTACCAGTGACTCAAGGAGAGGCAGATAAGCAGCGTCCTCCTGTGCAAATGACTGTCTTCCAGAAACTCGCCGGAGCGTCCACTGAGTTGGTTCTGACTCAGTGGCAGACTATAGATGCTGTGAGTTGTGCTGGTTTCTCCAGAGCATGAAGACTTTTGGACAAGCAGAAGGTTCATTCCAGGAGGATCTTTCAGTGGCACCTTGGAAAAAAACACAGCCAGAGTGCTCCGTGGAGACAAAGATGGGGAAGCTGCATCTCTCATAATCTGGGCATGTTCCTAGGAGGGGCTGTTCCTTGGAACAGAGTGGAGGCTAGAGGCCAGCTTCTGTGAAGGCCCTCTGCCTAGCTGCTCACTGGTTGTTAATCTGTAGTCTGTGTGTCAGGGCCTGCCCATGTGTCATGCACAGGAGTCCATTTGGAGCTGTGTTGTGTGATCTTGATCTCATAAGGTACAGGAAATCAAAAGTTAAAAAAAAAAAGAAAGAAAGAAAAGAGAGTTTCTTTGGGTGTGTGAATACACTCCCATTATTTTCTCCCTGCTCTGGTGGCTCTTGCTTAAAGCAGTGCTTTTTGTTTGCATTTTGGAAAACAGACTTCAGGAAAACTGCAGCTGTTGGTTATAGTCCCCAGCTCATGGTCCCCAGAGTTGGCCAGGCACCAGAGTTGGAGCTGACTGGCTGCACCTGGCCTTTAGGAGCTTGTCAGAGAATGATGGTGTGCATGCCCTCTTGCCTTTGTAGTCAGTGGCCACGAGTGGGGCACCTTGACATTATATCTGAAGTTTCTTTGCCTACTTAAAAAGAAAAAATCTATCTTGTATTTTCCTTGCAGTCTTGGTTGCCATAGTTTAGCTTTTAGTAACTGTCGGAGAGACTGGGCATTGGAGTGGCCCAACTGTGGGGTACACTGGGTGTGGTTCTGCTGTCTGTCGGGGAAAAGAAGTCTTTTTGGTTCATGCTGCTGCTTCTCCAACCCTGGATGGAGCCTCCATCCAGGAGCGTTGGAGTCTTTTGAGGATTTCCCTATTTGTTTGTGTCCAGCTTCTAGTGGAGGGAGGAGGGAGGAGGAGGTGTGGACACCCCTCAGGAGGGCACCTGCCTCAGCTTTGTTTGGGAAAGTGCAGACAATACCTGATCCATGTGGGGCCCCAGCCCAGGGCAGCCGGCTCAGGTTCCTCTGGTTCAGTGGCTCCCTTCTCAGGAACACAAGTCTGCAGGGCTCGTTGTCCCTCACTCTCTACAAACCATCTCAAAGGTTGAGAGTCGGGAAGTGTGTTCCAAGTGTAGGCTCGCCACTTGCTCCCGCTCCTGCATTGGTTGCTGCTTAAGACAAAGCCTGGAGCACATATTCGTTGGGAAATACAACAGGCTCCAGCTCTCAGCATTTGAAACAGATACCAGCATACTACAGGCCAAGAAAACCTGCTGGAAGGAAAACGCCAATCTGTTTAACTCAGCTTAACCGCCTTTTCCCTAAACGGATTTGATCTTTTTCCCAAATGTCTGTTACCACATTTCATCAACTTTCAGACATGCATACTTTTTCATTTGAGCATCACTGAAATCAGCAATGTGTGGTAGTAGCTTAAAATGATCCCTGCAGTGTTTTTTTTCCTTTGTTAAAGTTACATGAACTCATGATGCCTCACAGTTAATGACATGTGGTAATATACCCGTATTAGGAAGCCCTGCCCTGGGGTTATGGAATGGGAGTGTGGGCCCTGTCTCCTCTCCTATACTCATGGAGCTGTGTATCTGAGGCCTCTCAGGACCACAGAGGAGGAGGGGGATCCAAAGCCTGAACCCCAAGGACCCACTACCAGTGCTTTGATCTGCCTCCCAATACTTTTTTTATTTAAGAAGTCTTCCCCCCCCCGCCCCTTTTTCTTCCCCTTTCTTGAATTGGATCCATCTGGAACAGGAGGAGGTTGCCCCTCTTTCTTCAGCGGAGCATCTGGTGGATTCAAACTGTGGGCCTTCAGGATTGCCGTGCAGCTTCTTGCCATTAGGCCAGCAGAACTCCCTCTCCCTACACTTTGCACCCTTTCCCTTCCTCCTCTTCCTCCCACTGCTCTTCCTCACCTGTAGCCCTCCACCTATGGCAATTGCTAATTTTTATGGGCCAGCTTAGCTCATTCATGTAGGGTGCACACTGGCCTGGGGCAGTCCCTGCAGCCACTCAGAGATGGATGCTAATATCTCCATGGCTGTGCCACATCCAGCCTGAGGCCATTCATTTCTGGAGCCCCCTCTGGAGCCCTTGTGCATCCATCACCGAGCAGGGGCACTTGTCATAGTGCAGGTCTCCTTAAAGAGTAAGTCCATGATGCTGTTCCCTTTTTGAAATGTTAATCACTGCTTCATCTGTAGTAATTAGTCAGTGACAGAATTAGTGGTAATCCCAAACCACCGAGGGTAAATGGAGCTCCACTAAATTGGAGTTCCACGTGTGAGATATTCTGCAAGTTAAGCGGTTATTGTACATCTGAAGTAAAGGGAGAAATAAGGCCTTTCTCCCCAGGGCATCTGCACCCTGGCGGGCACTAAAAGACTTGATACTAAGCTGGTAACTTTTTTTTTCTCTATTGGTTTTTCTGGAAATGGATCAGCTCGTTTCTATTATTCAGTGGTTTCCCATTTGGCCATTTTCTATGGACAGGGGTTTTGTCTTTGGTTGCTCTTAAGTAATCTTACATAGATTTTTTTTTAATGTCTCCTTTTTCCATCCTGAAGCATTTCTAGCCTCTGCAGAGCTCTCTTGATGTAGGAAAGGTATGAATAATAAATAAGAGAAGGAAACCATTGAGACCTTTTAACACAGGTGATTTGACTACCTACAAGCTCCTCTGCACACCTGCCTGGCTCCTGGGGGACAGTGGCCACCTTCTCTCAGCAGAGCCAGCTACTTTTATGTCTTAGAAGCTTCTTTTTGTTCTCACTTGTTGCTTAATATATGATAAGTACTAATTCAGTTATAGACATTTTGAGAGTAAACAGGTTGAATATTTCTTAGTGCTTAAAAAAATATTTACTGCAAGCTTGAATGGAACCAATGTCTTGTTTCATGCAAAACAGTATGATTTGTAGTGTGGTCAGGATTATTTTGGGACTTTGGATTTATGTAGTACTACTTTCTAGCAAAATCTTATTTGTATGTGATGCTGATGATGTCAGTTTCCACATTCTGTGATGTCCTGGAGAGTAAGGAGTTGCACTGTCAAACCAAAGACAGGAAGTTCGAACCCACTAGCTGCTCCTTGGGAGGAAGGAAGATGGGCAGTCTCCTCCTAGGCAGTTAAGCCTCTGAAAACCCACTGGGGGGCCAGCTATGAGTTGGTTCCAATTCAGTGTCATTGAGTGAATGACTGACTTTCCAGCCAAACCCTTGTAGTCAATTCTGACTTATATTGCCTTTATGGGACATGGGAGGGCAGCCCCCTTAGGATTCGGAGGCTGTAAATCTTTAGGCTTAGTCCATAGGGAGTTGTGCTGCTAACCACCTCTCTAGTGGTTCGAAGCCACCATTGGCTCCAAGGAAGAAAGAGAGACATTCTCCTCCTGTGCTGTTTGTAGCCTGGAAATACCATATTTGAGCTTTCAACTCTTATTTCCAGAAAAAGCAGTAGAAAAATATTGCTAGCTTAGTATGAAACCTCTTAGTGCCCATCAGGGTACAGATGCCCTGAGAAGGGAGGCCTTGTTTCTATGTTGAATTGGTTTCAACTCAGTGGCAGTAAGTTAAATCTTATGAAGCTGAGTGTCATATCTTTTTTCCAACAAAGTGTCTGATGTAATTAAATCACATACACTGGGCATGTTGTCATTAGCAGCTAAGCACTTGACCACTGCACAACAAGGATTTCTCTACAGCCAAGAAAAGAAAAAAAACTTTGCTACAGCATTTGGGCCGCTCACTTGCTTTTCTCTGCGTCATTTATCTGTAACAGTTGTTGGATTATCTTGAAAATTGTCTGATGTTCTGGAATGAAACTTTCATTTACTGACAAAGTTGAATTCTTGATGAAGGTGCCAAGTGACCATCAAATAGCTGGACTGGAGATGGCCAGGAATGCCTTTGCCCCTGTGTGCAGAATTAATTCATCAAGCAAGGCACAGGTGGACATTGCACCAGCTCAGAGCTTTTGTTTGCTCTGTATTGCAGCGCAGACCCAGACTCAAGAGTGACATCTGGGTTCATGTTTGTTTTCCATTATTTGTTGATGATAATGGCTGTCATTAGAAAGTGGACATTTGCAGGGGGCCCTTCAGATGTTTTGTTTAATGGGCCTTCTCTTGAAGAGCAGTTCTCCCAGATTTAGTGGAAATGGAAAATATGGGGAAAAGTTACAAGTAGGAGGTGGCAGTAACAAGAATGAAGGTTTTATCATTAGAGGTTTGAAGAAGAGTGTGCCCACTGCTGCAAAAGAGGCTAACTGTCTAATGCTATCTAAGTGTCTAATGCTTCTGTAACAGACGTCACGCATGAATGACTTTAACAGACAGAAATTTATTCTCTCATGGTTGCTAGTTGTTAGGTGCCATCGATTCAAGTTTGACTCATAATGACCCTCTGAACAACAAAACAAGTGTGAACCTTATCCTATCCTATACCATTCTCACCACTTTTGATGTGCTTGAGCCCACTGTTAAAGAGTAACTGTGTCAAACTATCTTGTTGAGGATCCTCTTCTCTTCCTCAGACCCTCCACCTTTCCCAGTATAATGTCTTGTTCCAAGGACTGGCTCCTGACAACATGCCCAGCGTATGTGAGACAGAATTTCACCGTCCCTGCTCTAAGGCACATGGCTGGATTTCCTCCAAGACATACTTGCTTATTCTTTTGGCAGTCCATGACATAGTCACTACTCTTCTCCAGCATCACAGTTTAGAGGCATTGGTTCTTCCTCTGTTATCCTTACTTATTGTCCAGCTTTCACATGCATAGCAAGCAATTGACAACACCATGGCTTGGATCAGGCGCACCTTAATCTTTAAACTGGCATCCTTGATTTTTAGCCCTTTGTATAGGCTCTTGAAAGCAGATTTTCCAAGTGCAACACATCTTTTGATTTCTTGACTGCTACAAGTCCAGATTCATACCAGTTCTAGGGGAAGGCCCATTCCCCTTTTCTCTGTTGATGGTAGAAGGAAGGGCTTTACTTCATTTAGCATCTGTACGTCTGACATTCACTGGAGATCCCCACATACCTATCCCTGGTATCAAGGCGCATTGTTTTAAAGGGCCTGGGTTCTAAAGTTCTGGCCTCTCAGCTCACTTTCCTCCCCTTTTATCTCTAGTAAGAAAAAAGGTATTGTGGGTCAGGCTGCCCCCTGCACGAACTCCCCTTATGTCTAATTCGGGGTTTGATGGGATTAGGGAGTATTACATTCCACCCTTACCTTCCTGCATCTGTTTGATTTAACTGGTCATAGGAGGTCATTACATATCTTCCACATTGTATCTGTGTATTTTGGAGGGGATACAGTTTAATCTATGAAGTTAAAAGAGAGGGGAGGAAAATCCAGAACACTGAATTAATTAATCTCTGGCCTTGTCATTTACTACCTGTTTGTCCTTGAAGAAGTTATCTAACTTTTTGATTCTGTTTCCCCATCTGTAAAATGAACATAATCATTCCAGTCCTATCTGCTTAACAAGGCTGTTAAAAAAAGTTTTAGAAATGAACTCATTTGTCCTCATTACCTTCATCATTGTAATTTAATAACTGACTTTGTAATTGTTCCTTAGGAGCTTCTCCTAATTAATGTAACTGGCCAGAAGACCTCTGTCTGTCAGTCTTAATATAAATGTATATGCCTAGGCCCGGGAAGAAGACTCCTGGGTGTATCAGAATTCTCTTATATTTCTGTCATGTTATAGGGGGTGAAGGCAAAGGAAAGGCAGGCTCTCTCTCCCATCATGGAACCCACTTCTGCTTCTTGGACGCCACACCTCAATCAGAGAAACCAACCTGAGATCAACATGTGGGTGATAGGTCCCCTTTCGTATGGAGGGGAAATAGCTATTCAGAAAGACTCTCTAATGAAGAATATTGAACTTGGGACCTTCTGGTCATAGTTGAAAGAAATTTACTAAAATTTAGTTTGAGCACAAAAGGAGAGTTTGATCATTGGTGAGGGGATTGGTCAGATTTTACCATGCCTCTAAGCGTGTTGTGAACCATCCCAGAGAGCAAAACTCATGACAACAAGAAAAGATATCCTTTGACCCTGAATCGCTGTGCTGAAAACTCTTTAGCCCTGGGGACAGGAGAGTGAGAGCTATAACACCGCAAGCAGTGAGTGAGAGGCGTGAGCAGCGGGGCAGCAGAACCAGGAAGTCAGCAGGAACAATGCAGCTGCCTTCCTGGTCCACAGAGCGAGACAGCCGAGCATCTTCAGACAGAAGACAGGCCTGCAAAACAGGCAAAGGCTTGCTCATGGAATTAGTGCCTCTGGACACTCATGGACAGAGCTCATCAGAGCTCATACTGAGGACCAGGAGAGGCCTGCCTGTGGACGTGACAGAACTCTGTCCTGAGCATTCCTAAGCCTGAATTGTAACCCGTGACTTCTGTTTGGCCACTGCAATGAATTCTCTAATGCAGCAGACATGTCGAATGCCTTGGGCCAGTTGGTGTCACGAGGTGGAGGCATGTCTGACCTCATTGGAATCAGCTCTGTGCTCTTGGTGTTGATGGTGGTCTTTCTTCCTGCTGATGTTAAAGAAGTGGTCTCCTGCTCATTTTTACATCATCACTGGTTTTTGTAAACTGGCTTTTGTCTCCAGAGCCTCAACAATCTCTGATTCTTTCAACTTTCATTTATGTGGTTTCATTTTAGGTCAGTCTCTCTCCCTTACTGCAAAGTCAGAGCTGGCTGTCCTAACCTGAGTTCCTGCCTCGCAGGTAGCATTCTCATTTAAGGTGGACAAGCGCACTTCTTGCTTTCTACTAAAAATAGTCAAACAAAAAATCAGTTACCACCATGTATTGTAGAGTAGATGGTCAGTGCATAAGATTTCCAGTGGCTGTGACCTTTTGCAAATTAGTCACCAGGCCTTTTCTTCCATGCTACCGTAGGTGTATTGTGACTGACAGTTTCAGTCGCCAAGTATTTAACTATTTGTACCACTAATGGCCTCCTTGTCTCTGATGTTGTTAGGTGGTGTGGAGTTGGTTTTCACTCATAACCCATGTGGAAGAGTAGAACCACTCCTAGGTTTTTCTAGGCTGTAATCTTCCTGGGAGCATATTGCCTGCTTTTTTCTCAAGAGCTCCTAGATAGGTTTGAACTACTCACTTTTCATTTAGCAGCTGAGTGCATAACCCCTGAACCACCAGGTCTCCATAAGCAAAACAAAGACATCTACTCCCATTGAGTCTATTCCAGCTGATAGCCACCCTTCTTAGGGTTTGTGAGACTGGAACTCTTTACAGGAGGAAATATCCTTTGTCCACCCTCAGAGCCGCTGTGGATTTGATCTTTTGATTGGCAACACAAGATGTAACCATGTATGTTCTTGTTTGTTTCAATGAACAAAGTGAACATGTATTCATTTTGTTGATACTTTGTGAGCACTTAGTATGTTGCCTCCCCCTAAATCTGATGGGAAGGCACAACCCTGATTCCCTTAACATAGTTCTAAGTTGGAACTGACTGATAACAGCTATGAGTATGGCATAGCGTTGTGATTTTAGAGGTTATAAATTACATGGGAGGGAATTACCATCTTTCTTTCTTAGAGATGCTGGTGGATTCTAACTTCCGTTTTGGGTTGGCAGTGCATCTCCTTACCCATAGAGCACCAGAGCTCCCGCTCAACTTTGCAGTCGTCCCTTATTTTATAGTTAGCCTTTTGTTCTAAGTGAGTGCAATGATGCTTTCTGGAATGCCTCCTCTTCTCACTTTCATCCATGTGTGTCATGATCCTCTCTGTCAAATACCTTCTCATAGTCAACAAAAGACAGTGAACATCTTTCTAGAATTCCCTACTTCCAGCCAAAGATACATCTGACATCAGCATTACTTTTCCTCACTGCTTATCTCCTGGATCCAGCTTGATTTCTGCCAATTCTCTGTCGGTGTTGCTTCAGCTGTTTTTGCGTTATATTATCATCAACAAAATCTTTTGTGTACTGTTAATGAGATAGTTTGATCATTTATGCAGTCTGCTGGATCATCTTTCTTTGGAATGGGCACGGGTACGAATCTCTTCCAATTGGTTGGCCAGTGTCTTAGGCTGGGTGTTTTAGAGAAAAAGCAGCAATTCCCTGTCTCACTAGCTGTCTATATTTCTGTAGCGAGAGATTTGAAGGAAATGGCCCACGTGCTCATCATCTCAAACTCAGCTCATTGCTGTTGTGTTGGACTGACTCATAGCTGACCCTCCAATGGATTTTAAGACTATAACTGTCAGTTTGAGGACTAAGGTGCATCTGATTCAGGCCATGGTCTTGCTGATCACTTGCTATGTATCTGTGAGACCTGAATGGTGAATAAGGATAATAGTAGAATTGATTCCTTTGAGCTGTGATGTTGGAGAAGAGCACTGACCATCCCATGAACAGCCAAAAGAACAAACAAATATGTCTTGGAGAGGGTGCAGCCTGAGTACTCTTTGGAGGCAAGAATGATGAGGTTTCACCTCACATACTTAGGGCCTATTGCTGGTGGGGGCGGGGGGGGGCATTCCTTGGAGCGGGACATGATGCTGGGAAAGGTAGAAGGTCAGCAAAAGAAAAGAAGACCCTTGACCAGGTGGATCGACACAGTGACTGTCAGAAAGGGTAGATCTGTTCTTAATGGTGTTGTTGTGGGTCATTCTAACAGCACCTAATAACAACAACAACACATCATATGGGAGGAGATTGCCCATCTTTCTCTCTGGAAGCTGTTGGTGGATTAGAACAGATAGAGAGGTGCCATCTTTGATGAAGCAGCACAGCTCCCAACCCACTAGTGACCAGAGCAAGGGAAACATCCAGGGTGATTAATAAGAGCCCAGGGTCACTGGCAAGTACGATTGGATAAAAAGTTTTGTGAAAGAGTCCATCTTCAATGAAGGTCATACCCTGAGGAGACTTTACCTATATCAGAACAGACTGATCATAGAATAGTATAATTGTCTCTAGTTCAACTATACGGAGCTCTGGTGGCCTAGTGGTAAGAAATTGTACTACCAACACAAAGGTCTGAGGTTCAAACCCACCTGTTGCTCTGCGGGAGAAGGATGAGCAGTCTTCTCTCATGCAGTTTACTGCCTCTGAAAACCCACTGAAGGGTCAAGTATGGGTTAGTTCCGACTTGACAGTACACATCAAACAGTCAAAGTGTGGGGAGCTTTAGTGGCATAGATCATAGGGAGTCAAGCTGCCCAGCCACAGGTGGTGCCACTTTAGTGCCTTGAATGTGCTAGCGGCTCCATAGAAGAAATACGGGTCCCTTCCCATGTGATTTACAGCTTCTGGAAACCCACAGGAGGGTCAGCTATGGCTTGATTCCAGCTTAATGGCAATGAGTGTGAGTGTGGATCCAACTATCTGTCTCTTAAGCCCAAACCCATAGCTGCTTTGTTGAGTCCAACTCATAGCAACTCTCAAACATGTTTCTGAGGCTATAAGAGGAGCCTGCTCTTCTCTCTTCTGTGGATATCTGGTGGATACAAACCACCAACCTTCAGGTTACAGCCCAACTCTTTTTTTGTTTTTTTAAATTTTATTTTTATTTTATTAATTTTAATGAACATTTACAGAGATTTTGCATTTCCATTAAATCATTGTTGCATTTTTCTCCCTGCCCGCCCCTCCCCCCCCAGTTCACTATTCTCTTTGGAAAGTAAAAGAATAATTCTTACATTGGTATACAGTCCCCCCACCCTCACCCCATACACTCCACTATATATTCTGAACTCTTGTCATGACCATAATACCCACTCATATATTGCTTTTAAATTGTTCTCTCCCTCATTTGTTTCAATGCAGTATACATAATTTATCCAATTTTTCTCAGTCTCACCCCAACCCTGATATCAGCCCTGTTCTACAGCGGTGGCATTATGCAGTATTTGTACCTTTGTGACTGAGATATTTCACTCAGCATAATGTCCTCCAGGGTCACCCATTTTGAATAATATTTCATGAGTTCCTTGTTTTTCAATGCAGCGTAGTATTCCATTGTGTGAATATACCACAGCTTCTCTATCCATTTGTTTGTTGATGGGCACTTAGTAGCCCAACTCTTGACACATTGCACTGCGAAAGTTCTTAACTGCTCCTTAGAATCCATTACCCATTGTTGTACATTTCCCTCAATGAGTGAATGAATGGAAATCCAGGTTTTCTGTAAACTTCCATTAAAATATCAATAAATAAATAACTGCATAATGTTAAGAAAAAGATTCAATACCTACTGCTGTCATGTTGGTTCCGACTTACAGAGACTGTAAATCTTAACGAGAGGGTATTACCCATCTCTCACTCTTAAGGCAGCTGGTGGATTCAAACCACTGGAGGTGGTGCCGCCCTTTTGGTTAATAGTGTAGTGTTCTATATTTGTGGAGAGAATGGTGATTGTCTAACTTGGGTCATGTGCCAATCCTCAACCAATCACAGTGCCCAATATGTCTGGACAGTCATCCCCTAAACCAGAACAGAGGATCACTCCCACCCACAGTAACATGGTTGAAAAATGGGGCACGAGAAGAAAGACCTAAAGAAATGCTACACATTCCATACCCCCAAACTTTCTACAAATCTTGTTGTCCTCCTAAATTGCTCCCTGGTGCTCTTTGCTCAGCAGAGCATAGGACTGCACAGAGAAGCTCACACTTGTAAGATTGCCTTTGTCTTCTGCTTGCTCATAACCCAAGGAAGATAAGCATATACATGAGGAAGATAAGCATATAATTAGCAATGGCATATTTGCCCATGCACAGCCATATTTGCAGGTGCACTGAAAGAGAAGGGAGTAGGCACCCTGGCCTGGTCACAGGTCTATCAGGAGCCAGTCAGTCAGCTGGTGTGGTTGACCCTTTCTGATTCTGAAGCCAGGAAGATGAGTTAGTATTTGTCCACATTTCCTCAACTGCAGATAATGACTTTCAGAAGGTGAAGCTTTGGGTGGAAGCAGAGTCCTTGCTCAGGGAAGGCTTGGAGCCAAGAGGGCAGCTTCTTGAGATGACGGCTTCTTACTGCCTTCAGGGCTATTTATCCAGGTCCTGCAGTCCCTCAGCCCCCACCTTGCAGGTGTGTGGAGTGTACATCTTGTCCTGACATCTCAAGCCCACCTTTTTTCTCTGGCCTTAACCTCCTGTGGTTCCCTCTCACCTGTGCTGCTTTTAAAAAGGAGCAATAGAGAGTTGGGGCAGACCACCATGGAGAGTAGATGGGGTGGAGGTCTTGGTGGAACTGTGGATCAGACCTTGGCGCTTCTGGTGCCTCCGAAGCGGGCTCTCCCTAGGACAACAATCAGGCAAGGTCACTTATCTACCTTAAAGGACTTAAGGCCTGGGTCTTGCAAAGATGCTGCCTGAAACCTGACTCCAGGGCCAGGTGAAGCCTGAAGGTGCTGGTATGCATCACCCTGTTCCAATAAGCAGAATTCCCAATTCCTGTTCCCCAGAGCTTAGACTACTTTCTTTATAATTTGATTCAGCCTGACATGAGACTTCTGTCCAGACTGGCAACAGATTAGAAAAACTCAAACTCATTGCCATTTTGTCAGAACTGACTCATAGCTGACACTGAAGTTTCTAAGGCTGTAAAGCACGCGGAAGGAGATTGTCCATCCTTGTCTCCTGGAGCTGCTGGTGGATTTGAACTGTCAGAGAACCACCACCTTGGGTTAGCAGCATGACTCCCTACAGGCTATGCTGGCCGAGCTCCTTGGCAAGAGATAGAGCAAGGCCAGTTCCCACTCTGTTTTTTAAAATGTTGATGAAAAACAAGTGTAAGTAAATAAATGTTTATCTAAATGTTAGAATAGTAAATGAATTAACCAAAAATGTTAATATGAAAACCACCATTTCATCCTAATACAGTGTTTGCTTTTGAACTTGTTTTCTTGTATACATGTAGCTTCTAATCTTTCATGAGGCTGCATTTTGATTAATAGTATTTTTTTTTCAATTTGAAAATTTTGTATTTTAATTTTTTCCATTGTTGCACATTTTCTTCCCCCTTTCCCATCCCTCCCTGCAGTGCACCTCTTCTTTCAGATTGTTGCCTTACATATAATGCCCAGTCATATATTCCTTTTGGACAGTTCTTCCCCTTATCTTATCGAATACAGTGTTCATTATCTCTCTACTCTTTACCTCTTCCTTCCCCCACCTCCATGTCTGTCCTATTTTATAATAGTGGTATTAGGCAGTATTTGTCCTTTTGTGACTTGAGGTATTTCAACTCAGCATAATGTCCTCTGGGCTCCCCCATGTTCTGTAATGTTTTATAAATTTATTGTTTTTCAGTGCTGCATAATATTACATTGTGTGACTGTACCATAGCTTTCTTTCCATTCATTTGTTGCCAATCACTTGTGTTGCTTCCCTTTGCTATTGTGAATAAGGCAGCAACAAACACGGATGAAACTGAGGAGGACCTGAAGCAATTGCTGCAGAGGATCAAGGACTCTAGTTTGCAGTGTATGTTGAAGCTCAACATTAAGAAAACGATATTCTCAACACTGGGCCAATTGCTAGCACTATGATAGATGCAGAAGAGATTGAGATTGTTAATAGTTTCAGCTTGCTGGGTACCACAATCAACACTCTTGGTACCAGCAGTCAGGAAACCAAAAGATGAATTGTATTAGGAAAATTGGCTGTCAGGGACCTCTCCAGAGTGCTGAAGAGCCAGGATGCCAGTCTAGACTAAGGTACACCTGGTCTGTGCCATGGTCTTCACAGTAACTTGCTGTGCATCTGAAAGCTGGACAGTGATCAAAGATGTCAGAAGAAGAATTGATGCCTTTGAGTTGTGGTGCTGGAGAAGAGTATTGGACATACAATGGACTGCTAAGAGAAATAACAGGTCTCTCCTGGAGAGGGTGAAACCAAGCTGCTCCTTTGAGACAAGGATTTGGAGAGTCTGTCTCACATACTTTGGACAGGTAGCCAGGAGGGACAAATCTTTGGAGAAGGATAGCCTTCCCTTGAAGGGCAATGCAGGAGAGGAAGACCTTGGGTGAGACGGATTGATGCAATAACTCGGGTAATGAGGGTAGATGTGTCAGAGACAGGGAGATTGGCTTCAGATCATAGTGGACTCAGTGGCACATAACAACAAATGTGTGTGCATTGATGAATGTCTTGAAAGAACAAAGCAAAACAAAATAACAGCTGCACAGATACATTCAGAGAGTCCTGGATGTGGAGAAGAATCTCAGAAAAGAAATGTAGACATCATTGGTGATCTGAATTCTTGCTCTGATGACATTCATGGGAACCCTTATCCCCAGGCCTGTTCGGCAGGCAGTTTTACCCTATGGCTATACATTTGACCTCTGAATTAAAGGTTTGCTTCTTCTACTTGCTGCCTGTATGTTTTAAGCAAGTTACCTAGCCCTTCCCAGCCTTTACTTGCTCCTCTGTAAAGTGGACATCATAACTATACCTACTTCATAAGGTTGAGAAGATTGTTAAGATGGTACATATGAAACTCTCAGCGATACGGACAGATTCAGTAAGTGTTAGAGAAAGTGAAACTGTTTTGGTTATTCTAGTAGCATCCTCCTAATGGGACCTTCCTTGTACTGTTTTTTGTTTGTTTGTTTGTTTTTTAACCATAGTAATATTATAAATAGCATGAACTTTAGAATCCAAGGGAGAAATCCTAGAAAACTTTAAACTGATTTGAACAGACACGTGAAAAAGTGAGGCCAAATTTCCCAGCATCCTCTCACCTTTATCCCTGATCTATTCTTGATGGATCTCAGAGGCAAGTTAAAACCAACTCCATCATGTGCTGTATTCATACAAAGGAATGTTCTTTGGCAATACAGAAGATTGAAGTATTGGTATATGCTACTGCATGCATCAGCCTTGAACACTTGTTAAGTGAAAGAACCCTGAGACAGGAGGGCCCATTGCGAGCTCTCATTTACATGAAATTTCAGAATATGCAAATCTGTAGAGACAGATAGTAAGCTAGTGTTTGCCAGCAGCTGAGTCAGAGGGAGTTATAAGGAGTGGCTACTAATTGACAACAGGATTTCTTTTGGGGCTGATGAAATGTTACAAAATTAGATGGTGGTCATGCTTACACAACTCTGGATATAGTTGTTGAACTGTGTATTTGAAAATGGATTAATCTATGTGTCTGTCATTGTACCAGTACCATGCTGTCTTTACTACTACGGCAGTGTAGTAGGATTTGAAATCAGGGAGTGAGATACCTCCT
>NW_006399824.1:4397192-4399169 GCF_000299155.1 Elephantulus edwardii | reverse complement strand
AGTCCCTTCAGAAAATATCTTCCATTGTCCAACCCATGATGTGACAGTTTGTATCTTAAGCTTTCTTGGCTTCTGTGATTCCAAAAACGTTGACTGCTGACAGCACAACACACATTATATAATATATAAATTATAGGGGACACAGCTATGGAAACAGACATGTGGCCCAAACACAGTTCATAAAGATGATTCTGTCCTTCCTAGTCTGGTGAATAGCATCTGAGATCTTCAAAGCTGGCAGGTTTCCGTTAAGAAGCACCTGTTGGTCTTTTCCCACCTGGAGCAAAGGAAATGAAAGAAAACCAAAGATTCAGGAGAGCACTTAGTGCAGAGGAACCAGGTGGTGCTCACTAGCCATGCAACACGCTAACCAAGGCCACAATAGGCGATCCTGGTGAGGATGGCGGAAAGGTAGAAAGAAATGAAAATGTGAAAAAGAAAAGGACCAGATAGATCTGAAGGAAACTGGTGCTGTAAGACAATGATCCAACTTAAAAGTGCAGACACTCCCAGAGGCTGCCTTTCAGCCAGTTCCTGGATGGGTCTGTGAAATAAAGTTAACACCCGGGAGGAGTACACTTCTTTGAACCGTCGTTGACCCAATGTGGGAAGATAGGAAGGGACGGGGCCCCCTACAAATGGCAGCGGTGGGAGAGGAGGGGAGTGTTGACACATTGCAGGCTTTTAGCCAAGGTCACAGAATAATCTCTGTATGAATTACTGATTGGAAGATTGATTTGTTACATAAACTTCTATCTAAAGCACAATTGAAAAACAAAGGAGGATAAGGGGGCTGTGATGCAGCTTCTTGGTCTGGCATGGCCTCCCACTTGTTGTTCTGGCGGTCATGGTGTCTTAGCATCTTTCTTTTTTTCTCAGCCCCTTTGAGGTCCGCACCAGTTTTGCTGCACACAGTGGACCCCAGAGACAGTCACAGCAGCCAGTTCTATTCTCATGCGACCACCAGGGACTTCTCTGATTAACACATGCACTAGGGAATGAGTGGCAGAGTGGCCTGAGGCTTCGCTAAGACAGGGACCAAGCTGGGGAGAGACCTCACAGTCTTGGTTGTCTCGGGTAAATCAAAGCTCCCTGCTTTGAAGTGTGGTATTTTTGGTTTAATTATTTGTGAAATGCTGCACATGGAAAGGAACGGAGCAAGGACTCTGAGAACAGATCTGTCGGGGATTTGTACTTAATGTCTGGCTCTCCTGCCCCTGTGTTTGGATGTGAGACTGAGATTCCTTGAAGTGATTTCCGTTTCAGGGGACCAGCTTTCTCCTGCCCATGGCCCAGTGAGGGTGGTGGTCACCTGAGGTTTGTAACAAAGCCTTTTGTGATCCAGATTTATGGCAGAAGAGGAGACTGAAGGACATGGGCCCTACAGTCAAGGGGGCCCAGCGTGTGGCTGTCTCATTACCCTTGATTCTGATGTGTTGTCTGTTATCTTCCAAAACAGAAAAGGGAGACTTCATTGCCTTGGATCTTGGTGGATCTTTCTTCCGGATCCTGCGAGTGCAAGTGAATCATGATCAACATCAGAGTGTTCATATGGAATCAGAGGTGTACGATACTCCTGAGAACATCATACATGGCAGTGGAAGCCAGGTGGGTCCCTACTTCCTGTGCACTCACCCCAACCGGCCAGGTGTTGGGCTCTAGGTACCCTCGAGGAAATGAGCCCCGGAAGGAAGTTGAGTATTATAGCGATGTGCACTCCAAGATAGGGGGTGGGACAACTGGGTGGAAGTGGAGTGCTTCCTAAAGTGAATTCCACCTGGTGATGCCTGGAGTGGGCCCCTTAGACCTTTGCAGTGTTGGGGCATGTGAGGCAGGACACCCAGCAGCCCTGTTGAGTTAATACCTGCTAAGGATCCTGGAGGAAAACAAACAGATTTGTCCTGGAGAGGGTTAAACTGGGTGGCTCCTTGGAGGCAAGGATTCTGAGGCTCCGTCTAACTTACTTTGGACATGTTG
>NW_006399824.1:4393225-4396290 GCF_000299155.1 Elephantulus edwardii | reverse complement strand
ATAGGAAAAAAAAAAAATGGATTAATCTGCTTCATGTTTAACAACCTACAGAAGAGTCTTGAATGAATGGGCAGACATGGAACTAATCTCTGATTTATCAACCACCAAGTTTTTTTTACTGAGCTGTCCTGGTGCTCGGAATACAGATCTAGAGAATTTCATGTTGTCCCACGGACTTGAGAGAGACACTAATGGAGGCAGTCAAATTCAGTGCAGGAGTTCTTTGATTTGTTTATTTCTTCATATTTTGTTTATTTGAGCATGTATTTGTTGAGCTACTGTTTGCCAGACATTCTAATTTCCTGAAATTAAATTTAAGCACCATGTCAGAACTTAAAGCAACTGCAAACAGGTGTCAGTTTTTTAAGAGTAAACTTTTGTATTTTAAAGCAACAACCATTACAGAGAGAGAGAGAGAGAAATTGACAGGAGCCACAACAAGTTTGAAAGTAACACTTCTCAATTTCAAAACTTACAGAAAGTACCAGCGATCAAGACAGTAAAATACTGGTGTAAAGGTAGACATAGAGAATCAGTGTTTGATATAGAGACTCAGACTTGAGAGTCCACAAAGAAACCCTTTACATTTAGGAACAGTTTATTTTCAACAAGAGGTCTTTCAGCAAATGGTGTAGGATAAGTGGATAGTCACATGTAAAAGAATCAAGTTGAAGCCCCACCTCACATTATAGAGGAAAACCAACTCAAAATGGATCTCTCAGCTACATGTAAAGGGTGAAACTCTTAGAAGCAAGCAGGTAAATCCTTGATTTGGCAGTGGCTCCTTAACTATGACAACAAAAGCACAACTAGCCTTAAAAGATAAAAAAGTTAGACTTTATCAAAATGAAAAAAAATTGTATTTCAAAGGGACACTACTAGGAAATGAGGAAACAATATAGAGTGAAAGGCAAATATTTGCAAATCATATATCTGATGAAGAACTTATCTCTAGAACTCCATAAACATCTTACAACTTAATTTTTAAAAAGACAGCTGGTTTTTTTTAGACAGCTAGTTTTTAAAATGGTCAAAAAGACTTAAATAGATATTTCTCCCTTGAAAAGATCTGAATAACTAAAAATCAAAATCCCAATTTGCTACCACTTCATACCCCCATATGGGTAGTAGCTACAATAAAGGGGTTGGTAAAGGCATAGGGAAGTTGGAACCCTTATACACTGCTGATAGTACAGTGCAGTAGTAGTTCCTGGAATTTAAATGTAGTTACCACTCAACTCTTCAGTTCCGTCCTGCTTAAAAATACAAATAATTCCTAAGTTACAGTGCAGTTCCATTCTGATGCCTCCATCCTACGTCAGTAAGTTGAAAGCCTCCTTTTTTTGTTTCCATTATCATTGTATTTAAAAATCTGATCTTTGAATATCTGCGTGTGAACACCTGAGAGTGACATCAGCAGCTTACATACAGCACCATTGTTTGTAGTAATCACTGTTAACGATAAGATGTACAAAAACAAAGCCAGTGGGGTTTATTGTAACTCAGATGCATCCTAAGCTGGAGAGTCCCTGTATACCCAGAGAAATGGAATCGTGTCTGCACGAAGGTGGATGTTCATATCAACAGCATTCATAATAACCAGAATATAGAAACTACCCAATGAATAGATGAGCAACATCTGTTGGAACATTGTTTAATGCTGAACAGAATGCTGATTCATGCTACATACAGTATAGGTAAACCTTGGAAACATTGTACTAGGAGGGAAAAAAAAGTCACAAAAGGCGAATACGGTGTGGTGGTCCATTTGTGTGAAATGTCCAGAACAGGCAAATCTGTAGAGACTGAAGCGAGCTCTGGGCTTTCGTCCTTTGGGAGTTACTCTGCAAACCGAAAGGCCAGGCATCTCTGGCAGCTTAAATGCACCAGTGATTCTTCAGGAGAAAGATGGGCAATCATCTTCCATGCGTTTCACAGCCTCAGAAACCCAAAGGAGGGTCAGCTGTGTGTCGGTTTTGACTTTACAGCAATAAGTTTAAAATGTAGAGACAGAAGGTGGTTGACTGAGGTCGAGAAGGAGAAACTAGTGGTGGCAGCTAAGTTATTGGTGCTGACACTTTGCACAACAGAATGGAATGCTGCCCAGTGCTGCACCATCACTGGCCCAGGCTGCTGCGATCCACTGGGCTTTCACTGGCTTGTTTGCAGATGTAGATTGCCAGGCTGTTGTTCTAGTACATCTTAGTCAAAAAGCTCCACTGAAAAAGCAAGGCATTCAGTGATACAATGGATTGATTGTATGACGGATGAATTACATCTCAGTGAAGCTGGAAGTAGAAATACATTATAACTCAACAATCTTGCTCTTTGGTGTATATGTTCATAACCATATTTAGCACAGTATTATTCACAGAAGCAAACATAGAAACAACATAAGTGTCCATCAGATGAATGGATAAGTTGGTGCATCCATACAATGGGATACGTCACAACCATAAATGAAGATGTATCTGTGAAACATCTCCCATCTTGATCTGGAAGGTACTATGCTGCATAAAATTAGACATTTGGAAAAGGTCAAATTTGATAATGGTATAAGACCACTATCATAAAATGTCAAGAAGCAGGAAAATGATTTGATGGTTCCAGGGAGGGGAACAAAAATCACTAGCTAGATAATAGATGAGTGTTAGTTATTGTGATGAAGCAGTTTACAATATGGGTGAAGTCAGCACTGCAGGATCAAGGGACGGGAAGACACTAAGAGAGATGTAAGATTAAAGAACAGCAAAGGGAAAAGCTGTAGCATACATTCCTCCACCCATCGTAATAACAGTCTTTGAGCAGATGCACAGGTAAATATGTTTGCTGAATGGGTGATGGGAGCTTACAGGAATATATCCACATACAAGTAGGACATAGTTGTAGATATTTTTATATGGAAATTTATAAATACTGTATATATACTTTCTCCTTCTGTACGGCTGTTGGTTCTGACTCGACAGCACAACATGTTGTTATGTGCCATCGAGTCGTTTCCGACTCATAGCGACCCTATGCACAACAGCTCTAAACCCTGCTCTATCCTGCGCCAACCGCACCGC
>NW_006399824.1:4362894-4387850 GCF_000299155.1 Elephantulus edwardii | reverse complement strand
AGGACAGAGCGGAGTTTAGGGCTGTTGTACATAGGGTCGCTATGAGTCGCAGGCGACTCGACGGCACATAACAACAACAACAACAAGGATCCTGGAGTCTGGTTCTCCAGCAGAGGTTTATCAGAACCCATGGGTGTAGACATCTCTTGCTCTGAGCCATCAGCCTCCTCACCCAGCCCACCGAACTTGGCCTTCACGGAGTGTAGAATTTGAGTTTGCAATTCCAGGGTCAGTGGAGGCCACTTGGCAGCCTGATTGGGTGACATTGTACACAGACACGTTGTACACAGTAACGATGTGCGTAGACAGCCTGGCGGCAAGGAGGTGGGCAGAGGCATGCTGAGGTATCACCCCCATCCTCTCACATTTAGTACTGAAAGGAGTCCCTGGGAGGACAGTGGAGCTGTGAATGTGCTCGAGAGGCTCTGCCACCCAGCTTCTGCCCATCTGGTTGCGCTGCGAGGCACGTCCCCAGGACCCACTGACCTCCCCCATGCTGTGGTCTTTGGTTCCACGCACCTGGCTGTCCTGGAGACCTTCTGGCTCCTCCGGTTTGTTGCTTGTCTCCGGAACAGTGGCTGCTGGCCAGAATCTTTATTCAGAGGCTGCCAAGTATTTGCTTTAGGGAGGGTGTGTTCGCCACAGGGCTTGTGACTAAATTTCCAGAGAACCTATTTGTTCTGGAGTGATCTTTGAAAGCCTTCTCGTGCTTTCTGTACTCTGTGCCTCAGTTAATGTGGGCAGAATAGGTCTGTGAACTGCCCCTCTGCCAGCACACCAGGGCTCCTCCTGGCCTGTCACCTGCTCCCGGCCTTGGGGGTCAGCTCCTTAGACCCCCTCACAGCCAACCTTATCCCCATGGAGATGAACTGCAGGACAACCAGCTGCTGACTCTGGTGCATCCATTGGATAAGGGCCTAGTGGCCTGCCTGCAGGTCCCTCCCTCACCTCTCTGTTCCTGGTCCGTGGGAACTGGGCCCCTCATCTCGGGTGCTGTGAAGGCTGCTGCTGGTAGCCTCCTCGTAGTGCCCACATTGGCCCTGGTGCTCCTTTTTCCAGGGGCCCAGCAGTCTCAGCTTTTTGGCATCTGCTTTTTCCATTCAGCAGCACTCACCTGTCACTCTCTTGGGTCCTTGAGTTGAGCCATTGCTGCCTTTACTATTGAGACTCATGCTTGCTGGGTCTGACCCTTAGAAGCAAGATTTGCAAATTAAAGGAATATTTGCTCATCCTCACAAAAGCACACCCTGATAAAAGTTCACATCTGATAGTGTTCTTTGTGCCCCTTCTGGTGACCACTCTTCTCCACTTCTCCTGTCTTCCTCTCTTTTCCTTCCATAAATACTTTGTTTCCCGTGGTCTCTGTTTATTTCTCTGCCCATTCCAAGTAGAGTGCAAAGAATTGTTGGTGGTTATAATAATGTAGTATTATTATAGCACATACATAGCATTTGTTGTATGCAAATCACTGAGCTAGCTACTTTTTCTGTAATAACTCATTTAATCATTAGAGTGAGTGTGTGTGAGGATTATTATTCTCATTGTACAGGTGGGGAAATTGAGGCTCAGGGAAATTTGGTGGTGTCAACTTTAGGAAGTTGTGTTACTAAACTAACCCAAAGGTGATGCTTCTCTGGTGGTTCGAATTCACCAGTGGTTCCTCCAGAGGAAAGATAAAGTCTCCTCCCGTGTGACTTAAGCTTCCAAAACCCGTTGGAAGACCAGCCATGAGCTGGTTTAGCTCAATGACATTGCATTTGAGTTGAGTTTTTTATATTAAGTCCCTACCTTCTGGGTCACGCAGCTTATAAGTCAGGAGCTGGGATTAGAATCCATCTAGTTCCAGATGTTACTGTTGTAGCAGCATGACTCTTCTCAGTTGGGCTTTGTCTTCATTCTTTTAGCTTCTGGTTTCTTAAAAATTTTTTGTGTTGAGAAAATTTGAGGGGAGGCAGAGGGTCAGAAATGAAAACTATGCATCAAACAGGAACCTTTTCTCTAAGTTTGGTGTGAAGTTAGTTAGAAAATACCTGCCATATTGTGAAATCTCTTAGCAACCTGGTAAGCCAGGTGCCGGCTCACAGATGATGAACAGTGGTGAATTCTCGGGACCCTCATCTTCTGTACTGTTTGGAAACTTTGGGTACACTTTAGACTTTTCTTTTGAAATAGACATTTAAGACAGTACCAAGGAGCTCTAAGGATTCCCTTCACCCAGCTTCCACAGGTTAATAACCGTTAGCTTTAGCTTTTTTCTCTCACTGCTGTCCCTAGTGCCTCTTTTGTCTCTTTGACACATACACACACACCCCCCACACATCAGTGTTCTGAAAATCTAAGTGCAGTTTTAAGTTGTACTACAGAAGCCTCAACATACTCAAATTACCATTTCATTTCTTGGGGGAATTTTGAATGAGAAATTTTCCCAAGTATTGGTTTTAGTCATTGTCATCTTTAATCAAATTCTAGGAGAGTGAATAGAATGCTTTAAAAAAATTATCTTGTCAGGAAAGGAAAAATGGAAAACATTTGTTAGGCACAGAAAGTAGAGAGGCTGGGTGATGTGCTTCGTGGGTTGGTGAGTGTACAGGGAGGAGCCCAGGTTAGCCCAGGATTGACTTCCTGGCCTTGTGTACATTTCTTCCTGGAGCGTTCTCGGGAAACAGTGTTGGCCAGGCTCCTGGCGCTGGCTCAGGGCCCCGTTGGTATGGACAGCTTCTGTAGCCTGGGCTGCCCTGCTACTTCCTGTGATAGCCCCCTCTGCTGACCCTCTCCCGGGGCTGCTGGCGAACCTGGAGCTTCGGCGTGTGGATGACGTGGGTGTGCCGAGGGACTTAGTGTGACTCTGTATCCATCCAGAATCTAGGTCACAGGAAGCTTAGCCAGGGAAGGTGGTCATGTGTCCCATTAGCCCCAGCCTGAGTAACTGTGACTCAGGGAAAGAGGCTTCTGAATCAGAACTGGCCACGTTTGTCTCAGGCTGTCAGGAATGTCAGACTTCCAAGCTGGGTCTGGGACGTCAGGGAGAAGATGGGATGGGGACTGATGACTCCTCACCCCTCACTGGAGTGACCTTGCAAGGAGAGTCTTACAGGAAGGCCTGATCTACATACAGGCTGGCTGCCTCTTTTGACTCTGTGGTTTACAGATGTTGTCTTTTGGTGTTGATGTCTCCCTTACATAAACAAGCTGGCTGATGGTGGAAGTCCAGGGCAGGGCGATGGCAGCTCCTCGTTGTCCTAGGGTGGGTGGCAGTGGGAGTGACAGCAGGAGATGTGAGGGGTGAGTCTGATCCTGAGGCTGTTGTTAATCTGTGTGCTGGTTACACAGGTGTGTGAGCATCTAGTCAGCTCTGCATGTAAGACGTGTGGACTTTATGTTTAAACATTATACTCAGCAAAAGGCAAAAAGGCGATACAGTCTGAAGGTTGGTGCTGGAGGCTGTAGAATCAGCTGTATTTTGAATAGAATCTTTTGGAATTTAAAGGTAGAGATATGAGGAGTCAGTCATTCCCCCGGAAGAATAGGGTGAGCACCTGCTGACCTGCATGTTACAAAGCGAAGGACCTGCCCATCTTTACCTTGAATTTTTTCAGTACCCGGACATTGCACACTAGAGACAGTGAGAGACCACCCTAAGAGCTAAGATGTGTCTGTTTTGGACTGTTCTTGATCATTCATATAGCTGATGGTTAGCTTGGGTTCAGTTCTAGTCACACTGACCACCCTAGTTTGTGGTGACCCTGTGTGTATTAGAATAGAGATGTGCTCCATAAAAAGCCAAAGTCTTTGCTGTAGAGTTGGAACTGACTCACAGCTGACCCTCCAGTGGCTTTTTCAGAGGCTGTACATTACATGAGAGGAGAATGCCTACCTTTCTCCTGAGGAGCAGCTGGTGGATTCGAAATGCTGGAGAGATGTGGTCTTTGGTGGTGGTTTCTTGATTTTCTAATTACTGAGCTATTTTTAATACTTACGGGTGGGCCCCACAGGAATTAAAAAACAAAACAAAGCAAAACAATGCACTGGGTAGGGGTCACTCCCTTACCCCATGTGTGCCCGAGGGGAAGGAAGCACCAGAGACCCACTGCAAACTCAGGCTGCAGGACACACTCAGCGCTGGGCTCGGTAAGCACAGCGGGGAGATGCCAGCAAAGTGGGACTGGCCTCATTTACACAGGTCGTGGACAAGGACCAGGGTGCAGGATGTAGCCACAAACCTACCTGTTCCTCCTCCTCTTCCTCCTTTATCTACCCCCACCCCTTGATCCCAAGTCTGTGTTTGTGGACATCAGCAGAAAGTCCTTCATGTTGCCATTGTTCCTTAATCAGGGAGCTCTGTTTTTTACTTTTTTTTTTTTTACACATTCTTCTGGTAGGTGACTTCCTGCTAGTTGGCACAAGCCATGGTGGCAGGAGTGAATCTGGCCTCTCTCAGTTGTGTCCCTTGTTCTGTCTCTCCATGGGCTTTTTAATGACTAGTCTTCAGACGTAGGTTCCACAGTGCCTCTGCGTGAACTGAAACCTCCAACCTTGTGGTTCACAGCGAGCATGTTAAGCGTTTGTCCCGCTCAGCGTGGTGGTTGTTGGCTGTGTGTGGGAGGGAATGCTTTCCGTTTTTTCCTCCTGCATGACTGCTGTCTCATGCCTCTTGCAGCTTTTTGATCATGTTGCTGAGTGTTTGGGTGACTTCATGGAGAAGAAGAAAATCAAGGACAAGAAATTGCCTGTGGGATTCACCTTTTCCTTCCCTTGCCGACAATCCAAAATTGATGAGGTAAGGACGGGCGGGCTTTCCAAGCGCTGTAGAATTCACCTGGCAGAAAAACGAAGAAACTCATTTTTCTCTACACATTTTTTCCCATTTCACTTATCAGATAGGTCTTGTGTTTTTTTGAGAAGATTGCTGAGGTTTTTTGCCAAAAATTGATAGGAGGTGCTGATTTTATTTTTTCCATTAGTTGCATATTTTTGGAGACAAGTCATGAAATTTATGGCTGGGAGGTAGAAAGGATGCGTTATGGAACTCTAGCACTTGATGAGATGTATTAGGTGTAGGGGTGGTGAGGCTGGGACACCCCTGGAGTCGCACAGGATGGTGTTTACCTGGGAGCCGGCCTGTGACAGCATTTCTGGGGAGGCTCTGAGTTCCCTTGCTGACTTCTAGATGGTTTGTTGCACCGACCTTCTTGTTTGTCGTTTGTTTATTCATTTATACAGTTAATAAGGAGATACTCAGTCCTAGCAACTTCTGAATAGACTCCCGAGATCAGGAATTCCAGTAACATTGCTGAGTGCCCCCCATGTGCCAGGCAACGTTCTGATGGATGCACCACAGTTAGTTCATGCCATCTTCAAGCATTCCATCTGTGAGTTAATCCCCATGCTCCAGAATGGGAAACAGGCTGAGAGGGTTAAAAACCTTGCTCAGGGTCACAGAATCTGGGTGATCTGGGCAGCCTGGCCACAGAGCGCATGCTCACTGCTCTCACCTTTGCTGCACGGTAGTAACTTAGGGCAGATGGTGCCCTCTAGGCTTCCTGGAAGCACCCTTGCATCCCTTTATCAGTAAGGTAAATGTCCTCTCCTGGGCACTGCTTTAGCTGCCAGGCCCTTATATCTATATATCTGTATTATTAGTACTATTTAGGATATTGTGTTTATTTTAGTGTTCGAGCAAGGAGGAACCTGAGAGCTCAGTAGTCATGTCTGCAGTTTCACAGAAAGCCTCCCCATGGTCACATTCTTACAAGAAGATCTAGCACTAGGATCCCAGACCCCAGCTCCCAGCCAGTGGCCTCCTACCTTCCAGCCCATCTCTATGGCCCAAGGTGTTGCTGTCTCATCTCAGAGCCCCACTTTTGAAGCCACTTTAGGGACATGCTATTTCCCACAATGCCCGGGTAAGGAGAAGAAGAGGATGCAGGTGCCTCAGCTGTTAGAGGAGATTGGGCTCTGGATCTTCTGTTCCAGATCATAGTCCCCAAGATCAAGATAGAAGGAGGAGGATTTCTCATTGCACGCACACCTGAACCTTGAGTGGGCTTCTGGGGAGTGCTGGGCTGAGAACATGCTTCACAAGGAGTGTTTGGATGGTGCTGATGGTCTGTTCCTCTCTTCAGTAACAGCCCCAGAGGAAGACATATTTAATGTGTCCTCTCTTGAGCACTGTTGCCTGCTGTCATTGGGCCAAGAGGGGCTGTGACCTGGGGGAGGTTCTGGGAGGTGTTTCTGGGCCGCATTCCCAGAGAGTTGGAGAAAAGGCCTTTCTGCAGACCACAAGGACAGAGATTGGTGGAGGGAGAGGAGCTGAGATAGCGAGGCGGGGCTCCCTGGGCTCTTCTTTCTCTTCAGGGCTCTCTCTGTCTCTCTCTCTCTCTCGGGCTGTTGCACCCCCAGGAGAGCTCAGACCAACTTGGCCTCAAGGGTGTTTTCCCCAAACCCTTTCACAGGGACCTGGCTTTTGAGAATGAGGGTGTGATAGTCATGCTTCTCAGGCAGATTGGCGGGAGAGGGTGGATAATGAGACCATGGCCGGGCTGGATTGGATGGACAGCAGCAGCTGCTTCCTGAGTGCTGTATGGCTGCCCTGGACTAACCCTGGAGATGGGCTTGCAAGTGTGTCTGTCCTCCCAGGAGGCAGGCTTCCAGGGGGAGTTGCTTTCAGGAAAGGTGAGGGAACAGGAACCCCCACGGGGAGAGTGCCTGGGAGAGGCGTGCAATGGACAGAGGAACTGAGGGCCGCAGCCCCAGGTGCAGGCCTGGAGAATGTCTAAGAGGGTTTCCTTGACTAGGGCATACTTCTTGTAGGAAGCCAGGGGCTTATCCACCCAGAAGATTGTCCATGCAAGGTGCCTGTGCCCACTCCTTAGAGCTGCCTGCAAATTTCAGGGCCAGTCTAATCTAGAATGAGTAATCTAATCTAGAGTAGCTCCCTTTTCTAGAGAGGACCACAGCCTCAGAAGAGTGAAGGGAATTGCCTGCAGGAATTGCACAGAAGTTGTAGAATAGGACTTTTGGTTGTTATGAGCTGTGATATACTGTTGAATCAGAACAGACTCAACAAACTCCCAGTGGGGTTTCAGAGGCTGTAAATTACATGGTAGTTTACTCCTTTTCCTTCTGAGGACCAGCTGGTGGATTCTACCACCCACCTTAGGATGGCAGTGCAGTTCCTTATCCAGTAGGCCACTAGAGCCTCCTAGGAATAGGGCTAGGTCTCCAGTCTCTTGATTGCCAATCCTCTATGTTGTCTGAGTAGTGATGGAGTAGGAGAACATTGGGAGAGGGTAGTGTGACCAAGGGTGTTGGTGTGCCTGGCCTGGCTGGGAGAAGGACCAAGTCTCACCAAGACACCCCTTCCCAGGTTCTTACAGGCAGCCCAGGCTGCCAGTGGAGGCAAGGGCAGTGTGTGCGTGCAGGATCCGCATCCCTGTGGCACCCTCGGAGATACTGAACCAAGAATTCTCCCAACTCTGTTACGGCATCTTTAGCTACTGTCCCTGTTTGGAGGAAGACATTTAAGTATTCATATGTTTATTGATATCTTAGATTTTTAATACTTTTTAATGAATTTTAATGAAAGTTTACAGAGACTTTGGATTTCCGTTCATTCATTGTTGCACTTTTCTCCTTGCCAACCTCTCCCCCCCCAAGTTCGCTCTTCTCTTTGTAAAGTGAAAGAAAAATTCTTTCATTGTTATACAATCCCTCCGCCCAAGTCCACTCCACTATGCACCATTAATATCTTAGATTTTTAAAAGGTACAAAAGTAATATGTAAACCTATTAAATAATATAAAAAGTGTAAAATTCCCACCCACCACTCCACATTTCCAAGTGAAGAATAATTTCCCGTCTGTCCTTCTTATTGTTTCTCCATTAAAAAACAAATAGAAATATGATCACAGTGTATGTGTAGAGTTACAACTCTCCAGAGGGGAATTAAGATCCAGAGTTGATGAATGAGGCCTAAGCTCTGTATGTCCAGGACCTGACAGTCCTGACTCTTAGGAGCTCAGCAGCCTGAAGGCATTATAGCGTTTTCTTTCTCTTGCCAATTTCACTCTGACTTTCCGTCCTTGGCACTGTGGGAGCTGAGAGCTGTAGGGAGATGTGACCAGGTAAGAACAGGATTTCTCCAGGTCTCTTAATGGGTTCTGGCTGTGCATTGGCGGTCCTGTGAAGCTTTATGCTGAATGATGTTACTGTATTGGTTGGCACTTGCCTTATTCTGGTGTGAGCTGAATTTTGTAGGTTGATTCTTAATCCTTGTGATCCTCAGAGAAATGCATTTGGTGAATGGAGAGGACATGGAATGGAGTCCAGCTCTATCTCCAACCATGATCTTGGCCAAGCCACTTGGCACCCTGGACCCCTCTTTCTTCACTGTCCTTGAACCTCCTCAAGGACCTGAGGGCTCTGGAAACTTCCCACTTTGATCTCAACCCGTTTGTTTTGTTTTGCAGGCTGTTCTGATCACCTGGACAAAGAGATTTAAAGCGAGTGGAGTAGAGGGAGCAGATGTAGTGAAGTTACTCAACAAAGCCATCAAGAAACGAGGGGTAATTTCTCTCTGTTCTGCAGAGGTCCACCGTGTGGGAGAAGACTATGTTTTGAAACACACCAAGGCCTTTTCCAGACAGTGGTTGAATACGCTGTGGTCTGAGAGTGCCTTGGTCTTATGCATTGAAAATCTGAGCAGGGGAGTGGGGAGCATCAGTGATCCAGAAGACAGGGGTGGCTCTACATAGAGCTCTGAGAATTGCCAACTGGTGGAAACTGCCCAAAGGATCCAAAGCCTCAGGCAGGCGGCCACCTTCCTGCTGTGAATAGAAGGGCACAGGCCGAAACTGTAGTGCGCACAGTGAAAAGAGGTGAATTGTAGGGTATCCTGGCTCTACGAATAAAATCCACTCTGAAAAGGATTTGGAACCAGATAATTGAGGACATTATGCAGTTTCTAGAATATAATCCCTATGCCCTGATCCAATTAATGTGAGCACTAGTAGTAATGTAACCAGCACCACCAGCAAGAGGAGGTATGATCATTAAGACTGGCACTCTGCTGTGTGCAAGTAGACAGTGACAACCTGCTATCTGTCCCCAGGACTATGATGCCAACATTGTGGCTGTGGTGAATGACACAGTAGGGACCATGATGACCTGTGGTTATGATGACCAGCACTGTGAAGTCGGCCTGATTATTGGTAATGTCATCCTCGCTCAGCTGACCTTTCTAGACCTGCTTTCTTTGGTGCCACTGAGGTCACAGCTTCCTGTCTTGTCCCTCCCAGGCACTGGCACCAATGCTTGCTACATGGAGGAACTGAGGCACATTGACCTGGTGGAAGGCGACGAGGGGAGGATGTGCATCAACACAGAGTGGGGGGCCTTCGGAGACAACGGGGCTTTGGAGGACATCCGCACGGAGTTTGACCGAGAGATAGACCGGGGCTCCCTCAACCCTGGGAAGCAACTGTGAGTGTCCGACTGTTTCCTCACTCGCCATGTAGATAAGATGATGATGTAGTTGAATGCCGTCAAGTTGGAGTTGCCTACAACTCATAGTGACCCAATGAATGGCAGAGACCCTCGCCCTAACCTGTGGCATCCTCAGTCTCTGACGTAGGGAGCTCTTATCACAGATTTGAGGGAGGAAGTACAAGAGACCTAAAGCCAATTTTTTGCTAACCTGAAGCCTGTGTCCCTCCGCCATTTGACTCCACCACCCGCTCTGTAGGAGAAAGATGGGCAGCTGCTCTCCTGCGGCTTACAGTCTCCAGAAAACTGCTGAGAGGCCAGCTAGGAATTGCTTCAGACTGCACGGTGCTGAATTGAATAGTTGTCCTTAGTGCTGCCACTCAGCGTGAGGAACCCACGTGATGTGTGGGGTGTCTGAGCAAGAGGAGCATTGTTTCATTCAGCATATAATTCTTAAGCTCACAGGTGTTCTGAGCTCTGTGGTAGGCTCTGAGGATACAAAAAGGGGCCCTCTTTTCCAATATTGACTCCGTAGGTAAGTCATATATGCAGATACCCACAGTGCAGAGGAGTGGGTGATGACCATGAGCATAAAGATCAGGCCTTGATCAGACTGAAGTGTGGAGAAGCTGCCCTGTCAAGTGTAGGCAGATGGGTCAGAGGTGATGGAGGACATCAGCAAAGTTGTTATGGGCCCCGTGGGCTTGGGATTTTAGTGGATGTAATGTGACATTATTCAGGCTAGAATGGGTACATTAAGATTCAGTCAACTCATTGGCAATGTCTTTGGCAGTTGGATTGAGTTGTGGTAACATCAAAGAACCACAATTTGGATGACTTACAAGAAATGTGTTGTCCTAAGGATCTGAACTTAGAGGGTTCACAAGCTTAGTTCCTTCAGAAGGCCCTGAGGAAGAATCTCTTCCATCCCTGTCTCTTAGCTACTGGTGGTGGCTGGTGACATTGGTGTTCCTTGGCTTAGAGATGCATTACTCCAGCCTCTGCCTTCATATGTCCCTCATCTATGTCTCTTCCCTACTGGAGTCCATGAAAATTTCAAAGTCTGTCTGCATTGTCCCTCTTTTGATCTGGATTCTCCTCTTAAATCTTAAAATGTTCCATAATGGTGGCCAAGCATCATCTAGTCTAGCTAGCTTTTTTTTCTTTTATATTTTAACCATCCTCTGTTTAGGGCTCTTGTACATAGGGTTGCTCTGAGTTGCAAGTGACTCAACAGCACATAACAATGGAGTGAAATGGTATCTCATTGTGGTTTTGATTTGTGTCTCTCTTATGTCTAAAAATGCATCTTTTCATGTGTTTAATGGCCATTGGAATGTTTTCCTTGGTGAGATATCTGCTTGTCTTTTGCCTGTTTCACGATTCTTTGTCTTTTTTTCCCATTTTCATTGGTTTGTATATGATTCATATACATTATGTTTTGTGAATATAGGTTTTATTCATATACATTCTTTTTTCAATTTTTTAAATTGTGATTTTACTGAAAGTTTACAGAAAAGTTGGATTTTCATTCATTCATTGTACACATTTTTCTTCCTCCCACTCCCTTCGTCTTCCCCCAGCATATACATTTTATTTTTTATAATTAATTACCAGTAATTTTTCGCTCTTCCCCTTTTTATGCTCCCCTTCTCTCTTCCTTTTTGAACATTTATGCATCTCTTATTCAGTTGTCTATTTTCACAGTATTGACCCACAATATTTGTCCTTACGTGACTGATATATTTTACTCAGCAAAATCCTCTCTAATCTCTCCCAAGTCATATAGTAATTTATGAAATCATTGCTTCTTTAGTGCTGTATGGTATTCCATTCTGTGAATGCACCACAATTTCTCAGTCCATTCGTTTGTTGGTGGATGTTTGGGCTGCTTCTATTTTCTTGCTATTGTGAATAATGCTGCTATGAACATAGTTATTTACCTTTTTATTGTTAAGTTGTCAAAGTCATATACATATTGATTTACTTTAACCACATATTCTCCCAGTTGGTAGCTGTCATTTCAAAAGTCTTCCGAAGAACAGAAGTATAAAAATTTTCATGTCTCTTTTTTTGGTGTTTGTGGCCATTATCATTCCATAATCTTGTATTTAAAGATAGATCTGATAGTATACTCCTGTAATTTCATCTAATAATTCAACTTTAATTTGTACATCAGGATTCTCATCCATATTGAATTTGGTTTTGTGCACAGTCACTTTTCTTTTCCTGCATGTGGAAACCCCGTTTTCTTAGCACCATTTATTGTTTCTTAACTGGACCTAGTAACCATGGCAGAAACCAGTTGACTATAGATGTATGCGTTTATGTCCCTTCTTTCGCTTTTAACTCTTATTCTCCTTCTCTTTTGTCTTCGTGGGCTTTCTGCTTTTGTGTCTGGAGTATTGAGTCCTAGTGCCTTGAGATTCCTTATGTAGCACTTGGGGGCTCTGGTGGTGGTGTCTGTAACATCTTGCACGGTTAACAAAAAAACTGCTCAGCTCTGGCGGCTGAAGGAGAAAGATGGACAGTCTCCTCCCATTAAGATACACGGCTCAAAAACCCAGAGGAGGGTTGCTGTGAGTTGGAATCAACTGGATAGCAGTCAGTTTGAGTTTTGTTTCTTTTTTTTTTTTAAGTTTTCAAAGTATAAGGAGAAATGGCCCCCAAATCAATAATACCATTGCAGTCCAGGAGAATTCGTTGGCCTGCATGGTGCTAAAGTAGCCGGGTACGTTTTCCAGTCAACGCCAAATGCTTTTTCTTATTGCCACTCAGCTCAGACTCTCTGTGGCTCCTGTCGCTCGGCCACAGACCTCTCCCCTCCTTTTCTTTCTCCTGACTGCTGGCCAGAGCCGACCCTGGCTGCCAAGGGAGCTGACTCCTCATTGGTGTGCGAGTCCTTGCTGTTGCGCATTGTCCGAATCAGCTCCGCCACCCTCTCTTCCCAGCCGGCTTCCCAGGACCTCACCCCTGGCTGTGCCCCCAGCTGACGGCGAGCTGAGCCCCATGGTGCTGCCTCATGCTGTTGGCTTGAGCCTTGGTGTCTAAGCAGTGAACAGAAGGGAAGCACATGGGTGGAGAAGGAGCCCAGCTTGTCTCCAGGAGCCTTGGCTGGGACAGAGAGGCTTGTGGGAGGTGGTGGTGCTATGTCCTTACCCTCCAGCAGGGGTCTTAGAAGCAAGGAAGAGAGCAGACAGCCCTGTGCCCCCTATTCCCATTCCTCTCCTGCCCCCCCATCCCTGCCCCTGCCCCGTCCCATTCTGTCTCCCCCCGACTGTTGCTGTTTGGTACTGTCACGCCGGAACTGACTCATAGCCAAGCCTCCAATGGGTGTTCAGGGCAGTAAATCAACAGGAAAAGATGGCCCATCTTTCTCCTACAGAGCAGATGATGGATTCAAACCACTGGCCTTTGTGTTGGCAGTACAACTCCTTACCACCAAGCCACCAGAGCTCCCTTTATCTAAAGGACCTCTATCCAAAAAGAAGTGTCAGGCTGGCTGTGTGTAGATGTTACAGAACATACTTACACCACGTAGAGCAGGAGACAGGCCTTTCTCGGTGTCCTCTAGAAGACTAAGTGAGAAGATGAAGGTACTGGAAGGATTTAGCTCATCTTAGGCTGGGCAGCCTTCTTGTTGACAGGCCTCTGGTACAGGCTACTCAGCCTGGGGAACAGGCTGTCTGGAGAGGGCAGGAGCTGAGATAGATCAGCAGAAGTTGGGTTGGGGGTGGGACTTGGTGTCCCTAGTGTGATTGTTAAAAGTGGTATGTGGGCAGGGAGAAAGGTGCAACAATGAATGAATGGAAATCCAGAGTCTCTAAATTTTCATTAAAATTAATAATTAATAATAATAATAAAATAAAACTTAAAAACCACCCTCCAGCCCCCCAAAAAAGTGATACATGACAGTGCCCATGAGGGGACAGAACAGTACAGTGGTCCCAGGAACAACCTCTGATGCAGATTTGCATCTTACTAGCTATGATTTCAGGCAAGCTAAGTTAACCTTTTTGTGCCTCGATTACCTTATCTATGAAATGGGGATGATAATGCCTATGTCTTTGAATAGATTTGTTGTTGTTATTAGGTACCATTGAGTCGAGGTCTCATAGTGACCTTGTGCACAATCAGTCTGAACTCTGTCCTGTCCTCATCCTTTCTGACATACTTGAGCCTATTGCTGTAGTCACTGTGTCAGTCTATCTGGTTGAGGGTAAATTAACTGATGTCTTTGAGTTGTGGCATTGAAGAAGAGTGCTGACTGGACTGTCCGTGGACTACCAAAAAGGACAGGCACATATGTCTTGGAGAAAGTGCAGCCAGAGTGCTCCTTGGAGGCAAAGATGGCAAAGCTTCGTCTTTCATACTTCAGACAGTGTAATTAGGTGGGGCTATTCACTGGAAAGGGACATAATGCTTAGAAAGCTGGGGAGGGGGGTGTCAGTGAAAGAGAGGAAGACCCCCCAATGAGACAGAGTGACACAGTGGCTTCAGGAGAGGGCTTGAGTGTTTCAGAGATGATGAGGATGACACAGGATAAGGTAGGGTCCAGGCTGGCTGTTGGAAGGGTTACTATGAGTTGTACTCAACTTGATGGCACTTAACAACAACAAGGGGTTTTGAGAAGTGTTGACATATAGGAAGGGTTGTAAGTAATTTATTATTAGCTTGTAGCACTTTAGGGAACCTGGTAGCAGAGTGCATTACATATTGGGCTGTTAACCCAGCATGTCCACAGTTCAAATCCTTCTGCCTCTGTGCAGCAGAAATAGGCATGTTGTCCTCCCTTGAAGATTTACCACCTCAGAAACCCAGTGGAGAGTCTCCATGAGTTGGAATAGACACTACAGCAAAGATTCAGGCTTAGTTTCTCTCACTCTGTTATTAGTGGGACTGGCATTCATAGCTGACCCTCCAGGGGGGTTTCCTAAGGTGGTAAATTGCAGAGGAGGAGATTGCCCATCCCTCCTGGAGAGCTGCTTGTGGATTCAGGCCACTGGAGAGGATTGGCCTCTGCGTCAGCAGCACAACTTCCTGGACTATGCCACCACAGCTCCCTTTAGATCCAGTACTTTACCTGTGTTACCTCTATAAACAGACAATATCATTATCCCTATTAAATAAATGGAGAAGCTGAGGTGCGGAGAGGTGAGTACTGAGATCTGGTTTGGGGCCACTCAGAAGCTGTTCCTGCAGGTGCTGGGGTGATGTCTGGCCACTCAGACCCTGAAGGTGCCCTCCTACCAGTCTTTCTGACACACTCTGACTGGGTCAAACCTGTATGGTCCTGTCGGGAGTTAGAACAATGAGGACCTATGTTTCTAATGAGATCAGAAGTTGCTGTACATCCTGGGTTGAGAGGACGGCAGGGTGTTCAGGTCCCAGCAGAATCGTTGGCTGTGGGGCCAACTCTGGCTGGAACAGATTGTTTACTGTGTTGGAGCCAGCTCTGAGTGTGCCAGCTGGGCTCAGGCACAACAGAGGTGGTGCCTTGTAGTGGGACCTGCCTCTGATAGTGGGACCTGCCTCTGATGTGCTCTGTCTAGGGACTCTCAGGTCCTGCAGGTCTGTCCTTGCCAGACAGCTTTGGACCTGGTGCCCTCTCCCTGTCAGCCGGGGCTCAGAGTGACGGCTATAGTCACAGAGGCCACACCTCACACACACTCCACAGCAGGGCAGAGAGCAGCTCCATCTGTAGCCTTCTCATTCTTTCTAAGCCGAGAAATACCAATAATATTTCCTAGTCACCTCCTCAAGGTTTGGGACGTCTCTGGTGTGCTAATGGATGGGAAAACCCTTGAAAAGTACAGCATGAAGTTGTGTGGAAATGTCAGAGGTTGTCTGCTCCTGAGCATTTTCTGCTCGTTTCTTTCTGGAGGCTTTTCCCATGCCTGCCCTTGTGGATCCTGTTGTTGCCCTCTCTTCCAGGCAGCCTTTCCCTGCCTATTTCTGCACAGTGATGCTCTCCAGGGTCTCTCAGGTTCTGCTGCACCATCTGGGCAGTCCAACCCAGTCCTGTGTTTCGAGAGCCTGGCCTTCTCTTAATGTGACCATCACGCTATGAAGGCCTTCTCTCCTCTGTGACTCTTCCACTCTTCCCAACATGGGCTGCATTTGTAGGAAGAACCTGAAATCCCAGCATGCTTGTCTCCTGCAGGTTCGAGAAGATGGTCAGTGGCATGTACATGGGGGAGCTGGTTCGACTGGTCCTGGTCAAGATGGCCAAGGAGGGGCTCCTATTTGAGGGACGGATCACCCCAGAGCTGCTCACCAAAGGGAAGATCAACACCGCTGACGTGTCAGCCATCGAAAAGTAGGTCCTGCCCCGTCAGGTGCTTCAAGTTTGGCTGGGGGAGAAGAGCAGTCAGTCCTGTTACCTCTTGAGTTCTGGTTTGGTGGACCCGCCCCTCAAGAACATACAGGCACCCCTTCTTTTACAGTATTTTATTTCACTTCACAGAGAAGGTGAGGTTGGATTTTTTTTAAAAAAATAACAAATGGAAAGTTTGAGAGTACCTTGCATCATGTAACTCTTAACCTTCCTATTTCATTGTTACATTTTTTACAATTCTTAAGAATGTTTCCAAAAAAAAAAAAAAGAATGTTTCCAGCTTTTTCACAATGCTAATACACACTCTTACTAGAGTATAGCTATACTGTAAACATAACATACATTGTTGTTGTTGTTAGGTGCCATCTGTATTCTTTGGGAAACTAGAAATGTCTGTGACCCACTTTGTGTGACACTCATTTATTAAGTTATTGGTACCCATGCCCACAGTGTCTTCTGAGTTCACCTATATATATATGTGGGATCAAGCTTGTCTTAAAACCAACACCTTACAAAGGCAGGTTTTTAAAGTGTTCTCTTTAAATCTGTATGAAGATAATCTAACTAGTTTCTGTTCAGCTTTATACTAGAAGTCCTAAATCTTGATGAAAAAATAAAACCAGAGAGATATTAAAAGCATAAATTTTTTTTAAGTAAAGAGGAGGCAATAAAACTATCATTGATTATGAGTGATAATCTCTGTGAGGCAAACTCAAGAAGCACAGAGAGGTGAATGGAAATAATAGAGGTTAGCATGGTCTCTGGGGATAAAAAAACAAAAGTCAGTTTTATTTCTCTAGATGAGCAATCATAAAAATATGTGAAAAAATGTATTTAAAGTTTTTACCTTAGGAATAGTTTCAGCATCCCAGAAAAGTTGTGAATACAGTTCCACAAAGGTCTCACCCACTTTGCCTCCATTGTTAACATGTACTGTTCCTGAGGTACATAAAATAGTGTGGGTATACATATTTGCAATATATATGATTTTTTTAAACAAAACACCATTTACATAGAAACCGAACTAGACATACCTCAGAAAGAGTGCATCTAACAAAAGGTATGCAGACCCTTTATGCAGAGAATGTAAGTTCTGGTACCTTCCTGGTCTCCTGAGCACTGGGCCTGAGGGTCTCAGGCAGCTGTTTTTCCATCTCTGAGTAGAGGCTATGTGGTTTGGCTGCATCCCCTCATGCATCTGACATGCTGTAGCCCAGAGCAGAGGGGTTTCTCCTGCCCACTGTGCCTTATGTAGAACTCTGCCTTCCTCTTCAGTTCAGATGTCTTAATCCCATGACCTCTGAGCTTTGCACTGCCAGCTTCCACTCTTATCTCATGGAATGTTGACCTCTAACTTCACAGGAACAAGGAAGGCCTCCACAATGCCAAAGAAATCCTGACCCGGCTGGGAGTGGAGCCATCAAACGATGACTGCATCGCAGTCCAGCATGTGTGCACCATTGTCTCCTTCCGCTCAGCCAACCTGGTGGCAGCAACACTGGGTGCAATCTTGAACCGCCTCCGTGATAACAAAGGCACGCCCAGGCTGCGGACCACGGTTGGTGTCGACGGGTCTCTTTACAAGATGCACCCACAGTGAGTCTGCCCTTTGCTATAATTGACATTCAGTTCCCATCTGGGCCAAGGACCTTCTCCACACATCAGACTTTTTATACCCAAGGAGCATTTTTGGCAGACCAAGCCGTATGTCTCTATGGACAGAAAATTTTAGTAATAAACAACCAAAATAACCAGTAACATGCAGCCAGGTGGCCTCAGAAGCCAGAACTGGCAATATTCTTATGTTGAGGTTTGTTGTTCCTTTGTTGCCAATCTAAGAAATTGCATAGCCCACTGGAGGAGAACCTAGCCCCCTGCTGATTCTCACTGGTGTGGTGGCACTGTAATCTCTCTCCATTTAAAATAACCTTCCTAGAAATTTCTGTATCTGCCAGAAATGCTAGGTGGAATGTCTGATTCTTCAGATCTCTTCTTATTAACATGTCATCAGCATCCTTCATTTTCTGGATGGTTTGAGTCAGGGCTGCAGTGTCCAGCTTCTTGTGTTTGAAATTCCTGTTGGGACCCCCAAAGGCTTTTCCCGATGGTCAGCTTGTTGACACTTTGCATCAGAGAACTCAAGACAAGTTAGTGTGTCATTTGTGGATTTTGGTCCAGGAAAACCCAGGGATTTGCAACAGCACATCTTTTTAAAAAAACTTTAACTACTGTTTTAGTTTTGTTTTTTTTTAAATTGATTTGCTTACAGAGTTCATGTACATTGTTTTTCACACTATTCTTAATTCACATTGTGTTTCATACAGTCCTCATGCATTATGTTTTATAAAGTTGTAAGTTCTTATTGCAAAATGAGAATTACAACTGTATATTTATTTATTTATTTATTTTTTGGGAGCGGTTTTTTAAGACATTTATTAATTTTAAAAACTGTCATATGAAAACAAACAAACAACAAAAAAAACACCTGTCATATGAAGGGAGCTCTGGTGGCCTAGTGGCAAGACGGTGCACTGCAATCCCAGAGGTACACAGTTCAAATCCACCAGATGCTCTTCTGGAGAAGGAGGGGGCAATCTCCTCCTGTACCAGTCAGATCTGATTTGATGGTACACGTAAAAATAATACAATAAAAATTTAAAAAACCTGTCATATGAATCAAAGTTTACAAAGCAAGTTGATTTTCAGTTAACCACTTATACACATATTTATAGCATAATTACCATATCTACAGTGTAATCAGACTTCCTGGCTGTTAGGTTTAACTTAAAGATAGGGTAGTGACCAAGTGCTTAATCCTGGTGCCACCAAGGCTTCTTATAGAATTGTTCAATGAGTTGCTAAAAGTAAAAATTTAGGTCCTGACCGATCCCTATACCCATCCCCAATAACATACCTCACATATACTGACTCTGAATTCCCAGAGCCATTACCTCAAGCTTCCCTTCTCTGCTCCTACAGATTCAGAGCCTGTAGGGGAAGGCTGGTCAAGCCCTGGTGGAGAAGTGTCTGTCCTGCACTCCAGCTCAGCCAAACGCAGACACTGGGCGTAAGGCAGGAGGAAATCCTTCTTGTCTGGAGAGCTGGCAGGGACATCCATCCACCCTTCAGGGCCCTCTTGGTTGATCCCTACAGCTCAAAGCTGGGGTTCTCCTCAACTGAACTTTGTTTACCCTCTTTTCTAGCCCTGTCCATTCTCCCTCCCGTGTTCACTTCTTTTTTTTTTTAATTTTTTTTCTATAATTATATTTTATTAATTTTCATAAGCATTTACAGAGATTTTGGGTTTCCATTCATTCATTGTTGCACTAACAACTGTATATTTAATATAGTAACTTTTTTTGATACTTCAGACATTACAAAGAGAACAGAAGTCATTCTTCGGCCACTCTGTTTTGATCACGCATCATAGCTGGGAGTTTATGACAGGCAGCCTTCCATGCTGAAAACACATCATAGACTTGTCTTATGCATAAGACACAACAGAAGACAGAGCAGACTGCCCCATTTTTGGTGGTTTCAAGCTGCCATCTCTTAGTCGGCAGCTGAACACTTAACCCACAGTGGCACTAGGCTCCTCAGAATAAAAAGCAAGAGTGATTATATATGGAATTTTTACTCAACTCCAACTGCTAAACAGAATTAATTCATTTCATTTCCCCCTCATCTGTGTCCACCAGATACCATCAACCTTGCTCACTCCAAGGTTAAATTACAAGCTCAAGGTCGTCTAGTTTTCAGACACTGCTTTTGATCACTGTGCTGTTGTTGTCTCCCTGTCCTGTGGAGGGCCAGAGTATTCTGGACCCAGAATTTTTTTTTAATTTGGTATATTCATGTAATAATGAAGAACTCTTACTGTGTGGTTTTGGGGGATTTCCTTTTTCCTAGTCTGCGTTAGGGAGCATTGGTGGCACAGCCCGCAGGGAGATGAACAGCTAACCCACAGGTGGTGCTTTCCTGTGGTTCGAATCACCACTGGCTCCACGGGAGAAAGCTGGACATTCTGCTCCTGTGTCACTTACAGCTGTGGAAACCCCTGGAGGGTCAGCTCTGAGTTGATTCTGACTTGAGGGCAGTGAATGGATGAAAAAAATGAAGTCTGATAATGTTCCTGTCATGGATGTACATGACTCCATGATGGGAATGTAATGACATTCTTGTATAAAGACAAGAGGGAAGTGTTGAAAATGGAATTGGCGGTCCAGAGATGCCAGCAGGTGACTCAGTCCTGTTCTTATGACTTGTCGCCCCCCCACCCCTCCCTCAGATATTCCCGGCGTTTCCACAAGACCCTGAGGCGCCTGGTGCCCGACTCAGACGTGCGTTTCCTGCTGTCGGAGAGTGGCAGTGGCAAGGGGGCTGCCATGGTGACTGCGGTGGCTTACCGCCTGGCTGAGCAGCACCGGCAGATCGAGGAGACGCTGGCCCACTTCCGCCTCACCAAGGAGAAGCTGCTGGAGGTGAAGATGCGCCTGCGGACAGAGATGGAGAATGGGCTGAGGAAGGCTACAAACGAAAAGGCCACTGTCAAGATGCTGCCCTCGTTTGTCCGGAGCACTCCCGATGGGTCTGGTGAGGGCCCCTCACACGTACACCACCATTCACGGTGCACTGACGCTGGGTGGATTTGCACCCGGGACCTCCTTTTTGACTGAGGCCTCCCAGTGGAACAGCAGCTCTGAGATCTCCCGGTCATGCCGGTCTGGATCCAGTAGTAGTAGCTCTGGAATTGATCTGCTTCATGGGGACCTGTAGGGTCACACTGTCCTCTATAAGGTTTACAGTCACCAGTTTTTTAGAAGTCTATTACCAGGTCTTTCTTCCGAGACTGCTCTGGGTAGACTCAAACCTTCCAACTTGCTGGTAGCAGCTGACCATTGTAACCTTTTGCACCAAATGAGAACGTGCACTTTAATGAAACAAGTTGGCAAATCCTGCAGTACTCTTCCAGGAACATGGTTAACCAGGAGAAAGACCACCAAGGAAATCCAGACCCGTCCCGACCCTTTGACCCAATGCATGCGGCAGACGGGCCAGGGCATTTGCACAGCTAGGCAGGGTGGAGAACAGACTCCCACCCCTGACACTATTCCAGCTGCTTCTCATGGGAGCTGAGCACTGTGGGGACTCTCAGGTGCTCCGTGGGTGCGTCCTTTTAGTAATGAATGCTCATAATATGAACATGCCTGATGTTTGAGTTACTTATTATCACACTATGAACCTCCCTCAAATGCAGTGGCTTAGAACAGCAGCCTCTGATTGTAGTGCAGGTCTAGGGGTCAGAAGGATGCTGATTGCCTGGTGCAGGCTTGGTATCTCCCCTGGACCCACCCCTGCACCTATGGTCAGTGGGAGGATGGTCCCAGGTGACCTTCATGTGTCTGGAAATGATCCCTCTGTCTACTGGAGTGGCAAGGGTGCCTGGCCATCCACCTCCCCCTTCAGCCAGTCACCAGGCTTGTGATGCTGGCAGCATGGTCCTGGAGGGAAGAGGATGAGTGGCCAAGCCACTTGAATGCCTAGGCTAAGGACTGGCACAGCTTCACTTCTGTCCCTCTCTGTGGGCCGAGCATGTCATGGGACCTGCCCATTCAAGGGACTGTCCCAGCGGTCACTAATTAACAGGCTTGACAGCTCCCTGGAAGGTTGGCAGTTTGGACCTACTCAGAGGCAGACCTAGAGACGTAGTCATGAAAAACAGCCTTGAAGACCCCGGGGAGCACAGGTCCACCCTCATACACATAGAGTCCCCACAAGTGAGAATCTGGTGCATTCCAGGGAGGAGAGATGACTCCACATTTTGATGGATGGAGTTTGAAAGCTTATTGCAAACAAGACCAGAGGCTGGGGAGGAGTGATGGTGACTCATTACAAACAGTCCATACACTGACAGCAATCACTACTGTTCGAGGAGCCATTCATTATTAACCTTGGTAGAGTTTGTTCACTGTGATAGGTGGTTCATGTCATTCAAGGGGTGTAGTTGTGTAGTGGACGGGGATTTGGTGCCACCCCTCTAGACAAGGCTGCCTGCTGGACGAAGGTGTCACTATTGTCCCTCCTGGAGGACTTGCAGCGTCTCCCTTGTATTTCATGTAGAGGGTCCCCACTTTGAAAGTCTGAAATCTTGGTGTCCTGGCATCCAAGGCACTGTGCTTATGTTCTCTGTGTTCTTGGCTACAACAGAGCACGGTGACTTCTTGGCCCTTGATCTTGGAGGAACAAATTTCCGTGTCCTGCTGGTGAAAATTCGTAGTGGGAAAAAGAGAACAGTGGAAATGCACAACAAGATCTATGCCATTCCCACCGAGATCATGCAGGGCACTGGGGAAGAGGTGAGGCACCTGTACACCACGGGGCGAGGGCGGGCAGTGTGCACCTCTCACGCGGTCGGCGGGCTGTGTGTCTCCCAACCCCGCTGGGAGGGACCACAGCTGTACGTTCATGATACCTGAAGCACCAGTGTTCCTTTCAGCCATGCCTGGTGTGTGACAGTCATCGGGTTGTGACAGTTGTGGATAAGGGAGAGTGTGTGTGTGTGTGTGTGTGTGTGTATACACGTGTGTGTCTTTGTATTGTGGGTACATATATACGTGTGTGTCCATTGTGTATATGTCTACACATAAGAGTGTTTGCCTTTGTGTTGTGTTTATGTATATATGTATGTCCTTGTGTTGTGTATATGTATATATGTGTGTGTCCTTCTATGTGTTGTATATATTGTGTATATGTATATATGTGAGTGCATATGTATTATATGTATATGTATCCATATGTTGTGTTGCATGTATGTGTATATGTGCTTCTGTGTTGTATGTACGTGGGAGTTATATGTATGTATATACATGAGTGTATGGTGTATATGTATACATGAGTGTATTGTGTGTATATATGTATGTACACACACACACACACACACACACGAGTTTCTGTATTTGTGTGCAAATGTGAGTGTGCTTGGCCACATGCCCTGAAAGCTTGCCACCAGATCAAGCATGGGCGATGACAATCCCGTCTTTTCTCCCCCAGCTGTTTGACCACATCGTCACCTGTATCTCGGACTTCCTGGACTACATGGGGATTAAAGGCCCTAAAATGCCTCTGGGTTTCACGTTCTCCTTTCCCTGCAAGCAGACAAGCTTGGATGCGGTGAGCATCTCTCCTCTGGGCATTGAACCTTGCGCAGCGCTGGCTCCATGGCCAGGCTGGACAGGCTCGTGGCCTCTCCTTTGTTCCACCCCTCCATGTCTGGGACCAGCCCAGATGTTGCAGGCTTTGTTTCACCACCTCCATGTCTTTACACATATCTCTCTTCATTAGCATGTAAAAGTTACCTCATTTAGAAACCTGGTCCTTCAGGGAAAGAAAAAAAAATTGCACCATCTTCTTGTTGCCTTTGATTTTTTTTTTTTGGCCTGGTTATAGCACTTCTAATACATTGTTTATGATTTTATCTTGGTTTCCTGCTGTGTTGTCAGCTCCTTGACCAAACCAAACCCAGCCCCCAATGAAGTTGGACTCTTGGTGAAGTTGGACTCTTGGTGACACCCCCCCCAATTGGGTTTCTGAGGTTGTACATCATTACAGGAGGAGACTGTTCAGTTTTCTTCTGGGTAACACTGGTTGATTTGAACTAGTGACCTTTTGGTTAGCAGTACAGTATGTCATCAGTGCTCCTTTAAGCTCCCAGAGCAAGGGTCCATTACACTCACTGCCATTACCCAGGATTGGTTCTATCAGAGGAGATATTTAGTAACTATTTGAACAAATGAGGCCCTGCTGAGTGCTGAGTACAGAGCTGAAGGTTTATTTCCTGACCCAAGGCCCATGATCCAGTGAGGGATCACAGCCTCGCACTGGTAGTTCCTGCACCACACAGGTGAGGCCGAGCTGTGTAAGGGCTCGTTCCTGGCAGTGGGACCCAGCTGTACAGAGTCATGAGCAAGATGGAGCCTGTTGTGTTGGAAGAGCCTTGACTGGCTCTGCATGTCACAGGTGGGGTGTGGCCTGGAGGTGGCCTCAGATTACACAGGGCCTTAGGCCAGCACTCAGGCCACGTGAGCCTCAGCTTGGAATGCTGTGTAGGATGACTTGCTTCTTGCAAACCAGTTATTCCAGTCTTTTTTAAACTGTATACCCTACCCTTTAAGATACCAGGAACAGAATCCATAGAAACTAGTTTTTCAGATTTTACGAAGGTCTGGGTGACTTTTGAAAGGGTTCACCTATTATCTACATTGTTCTCATAATGAAGGAAGCTCCTGTAGCCTAGTGGGAAGGAATTACCCTGCCAACCCAAAGGCTCACGGTTCAAATCTACCAGTCTCCTGTGTGATTATGCTTTTTAAAACACGCTACAGTGTCCACTATGGCTCATTTCCAACTCTGGTGCACAGCAACTCATGAGTGTGGGCTCAGAGCGCTTTCCCCCAACAAGTGTAGAGCTCAGTCTGATAAGTCCACGGTGCTGCTAAAAGTTTGCATTCCTTTGTGTGTGCTGTCTGCTCACTTGTCTGCAGGGCACGTGGTTGGTTATCCCAAGAGCTCTGAGAATCGAGCAGCTGTGAGACGGAGCGCATAGAGTGTGCGCTGCTCACCAAAAGGCTGCACCTCTCCTTGGTGGCTCGAACTGACCAGCACAAGAGAGAAGGGGCAGACTCCTGCCCCTGGAAACGGGACAGAGGGTCACTGTGGGCTGGAACTGTGAATGAGTGAGAACCAGAGGACCCAGGGTCTAGTCCTCGCACTGCCATTTGCTGAGCCAACTTCCAAATGCCTTTTACCCTTCTGTATGTCAGTGTCTCTGTTTCCAAGATGAGCTTTTAAACCAGATTGATGTGGGGTGAGTGCGAGCCTGGGGAGGACCGAGGCTCTTGCTTTTGTCTTGGTTTGAGCCTCTGGATGAGCTTGGGTGTCACTGTAAGTTTTCAGTACTTGTGGACTCAGGGAGGGTGTGAAGTTTCATACTTGTGGTCAGCTAAGTACACTTGACTCTACCTAGGCCTTTTTTTTTATCTTTCAGGGCATCTTGGTCACCTGGACAAAGGGTTTTAAAGCAAGTGACTGTGTGGGGCATGATGTAGCCACTTTACTAAGGGACGCAGTGAAAAGGAGAG
>NW_006399824.1:4352791-4354794 GCF_000299155.1 Elephantulus edwardii | reverse complement strand
AGGTTTGAGAAGATGATCAGTGGTATGTACCTGGGAGAGATTGTCCGCAACCTCTTAATCGATTTCACCAAGAAAGGATTTCTCTTCCGAGGGCAGATCTCTGAGACCCTGAAAACAAGGGGCATCTTCGAGACCAAGTATCTTTCTCAGATCGAGAGGTAAGAGGTCAGGCTGGGTAGAGGGTTGGGGTGCCAGGGGATATTTTTACCTCTGTGAGGGTGCTCCTGCCCTCTGCAGGGGGAGCTGCAGGCCCTCAGCATTTGTACATTCAAATAGTATGCCTTTATTGTGAGTTCTTTTTCCTTCCTTTGGGACAATATGTTGATTTGTTTCAAAATATATTTTTGAGTGATTTTATGGATTTTGCTTTGGAGGGAGTTAAGGGACACTGAAAGGAGCCCTGGTACACAAATTATTTGACCACGCGCTGCTAACCCACCCAGCTGCTCTACAGAAGAGTGACCTGGCAATCTGATTCTGTAAGATTGCCACCAAGAAAACCATAAAGGACAGTTCATCTCTGTCTCATAGGAACCCTAGGAGTGGAAATTGATTTGACAATATCTGATGGCAACAACATTAAGAATATTTGTATTCAGGCTAACAGCCGAAAACCACTGCCCAGCTCCACCCCCCATTCGGAAAGGCAGTTTGGGCCCATGTCCTGTGCAAGAGTTAGGAACAAACCATTCCACCCCTGCTTTTGTTGTCTTCAAAGGACAGGTGTGAGAGAAGGTAGAAGGTGCTCCTGGAGTGCAGAACCAGGGCCTCCTTACTTATTAAGGGCCGTGATGCGGATTCTCTCTTTAGCTCAAGCTTATGGAGCTGTGTGTTGCCTTCTCCCCCAATGGCTGTCTCTAACCTGCACATAAATCCACCACCCACCAGTGAGCCTTTGGCTGAGGGTCTCACCCTTGGCCGAGGGTCTCACCTTTGGCCGAGGGTCTCACCTTTGGCCGAGGGTCTCACCGCAGAGCTTAGGACGCTGGAGGCCCGAGGAGAGACAATGCGTTACTGCTGGGCAGGAAGTGAGTGATCACCTCCTTTCTCTTAACTGTCTGGATGGGTCAGAAAGCTAATTGGGGAAAACAAGAGCCACAGGAGAGTGGGAAGAAGGAGCAGTGATCTCTGGGTAGGCGCAGTATTTTTAGTGGCAAAGAAAGAAATCGTAAAAGACAAACTGCCAAGTTCAATTGCAGTATAATGTAAATGTCTGTAAACTGGAGAGAAACACTTTACTAAACTTAAAAGGCAAACCGTAAACTGAAGAAAACACTCAGCCTGACTCGGTATGACAACACACAGAGTGTATGGTGGTCACCAGTTCAGGCAAGTCTAGATGAAGACTCAGTGCTGCCTGTGCGCACAATTCTCTTAGCCTCAGTTTCTTCATCTCTGAAATGGGAATACTCACACATGCATTGGCTAGTTGCTGTTGTTGTTTGTTGTTGTTATGTGCCATTGAATCGCTTGTGACTCATTACGACCCTATGTACAACAGCCCTAAACTCTACTCTGTCCTGTGCCAATCGCACTGTCTCTGACATTCCCATCCCGATTATCCCAGTCACTGAATCAATCCACCTCATAGAGGGCCTTCCCCTCCTGTGCTGTACTTCCACCCTACCAAGCATGATGTCCCTCTCCAAGGACCGGTCCTTCCTTACAAAGTGTCCAAAGTATGTTAGATGGAGCCTCAGAATCCTTGCCTCCAAAGAGCTGCCCAGTTTGAGTGGTGGAAGATCAGTCAACAAACTGCATAATGCAGATGACACAACCCTGCTTGCTGAAACTGGAGAGGACCTGAAGCGCTTGTTGTAGAGGGTCAAGGACTGCAGCCTCCAGTAAGGACTGAGACTCAATGTCAGGAAGACAAAGATTCTCACCAAGGGACCAATTGGCAGCATAAGGATGGATGGTGAAGAGATTGAGATTGTTCACAGCTTTAGTTTGCTTGGCTCCACAGTCAACACTCTTGGCACCAGTAGCCAGGAAATTAAAAG
>NW_006399824.1:4346261-4352691 GCF_000299155.1 Elephantulus edwardii | reverse complement strand
GGGCATCTTGGTCACCTGGACAAAGGGTTTTAAAGCAAGTGACTGTGTGGGGCATGATGTAGCCACTTTACTAAGGGACGCAGTGAAAAGGAGAGAGGTAACTGTCAAACAGATATATTTTTAAATCTTTTTTGAGGGGAAGGGGATATTATAAGCATTAGACTTGTTTCCTGTAAAGAATTCTAACACTGAAGAAGCTTGTGCCCTGAGTAACACAGTTTGATTTCCTCAGTTAACTTTTTAGCAGTAAAACCAGGATCAACAGTTTTATCTTGCTAAAGGCGAGTATTTGATTTTTGTCTTTTTCTTTTTCCAAAGGACTTGTTTATTATGCAGATTGCCCCCCACTTTTCCTTCATTGACATTATGTTTCATGCAAGCATTCCTATATATTGTGGGGGTCGGGGTTTTTTTTTCATTATTATACTAGATTATTTACAAAATTCGAATACATTATTTCTCACACCAGTTCCTTCCCATTTCCCTAGCCCCACTCCATCAAATTGTGCTCGCGACCCCATGATTAAAAAAGAAATGATAACTCGTGACTCCTACAAACTGAAGAATAAAGCAGCACTTGACTGCCAGAGCTGGCCTGTGTGTACTACTTGGAGCTGTTGTTGGGACATAACAATGTCACACAGCCCTAACACGAGACATGACCACTCTGCAACCACAACAGAACAAGACAAAGATGAAACCACTTGTGTCAGAAGGCCACACACTGTGTAGACACCCCTCTGTCCTGGCCAAGCAAGTCATGGCTGCTGCTTTACTAAATTTACAGCCTTAGACTTGCTTCACTCCCCTGCCTTCTAGACAAGGTTTATTAAGTTAGTCAGCCTTACAAAATTGTCCCTGCACCCAGGCAGCACACAGTGCCGAGCAAACCCTTCACTTCTTTGAGCATGAGTTCGAATACATCCCTTCTGTCCGGGGTGACACACAGTGCCCCCTGGTGTGTGTTCTCCCATGTCGCAACGAGTCAGTAAAGGCAGTGTGCTTCTGGTGGTCTTTGGCTGGGAGGACACTGACAGACTATAAAGTGGAAAATGCTAAGGTTTTCGTTAACTCATTGATTAATGAGGGACTCTAAGGAGTAAAAACAAACAGGTCGGTTCCAGGGACAGTCCAAAGAGCAGACAAATACATAGGCAGTCAGGAATGCTGAGAGGAATGTGCTCGGGATAAATGACTGAGGGTAGGGACACTTCATTTGCATCTGTGTGAATCAGAATAACTTAAATTACTATCCATTTTCTACAATTTAAAAACTTCCTCTATAAAACAGTTCAAAAATTATGAAAGTCATATAGACTTTCATCTATAAGACTCCAAGAAGCTGGAAGAATATGCTAGGCAGCATACAGTTTTTCACTGATAAGGAACTTGTAGTCCGTTTTACAACTTTGTATTAGTGTATATTTTTCCAGCTTGCTGTATATGTATACACACACACACATGCGTGCTCACACATATACTTTTTATAAAAATGGAAACTATATGAAGTTGCTAACAGTTACAGCTTGCTCAGCTCCACAGTCAGCACTCTTGGCACCAGCTGTCAGGAAATCAAAATTACATTAGGTTAATCTGCTGCCAGGGACCTTTCCAGAGCACTGAGGAGCAGTGATGTCAGCCTAAAGACTGAGGTGTGCCTGATCCAGGCCATGGTCTTTGCAGTTACTTGTTAAGCATCAGAGAGCTGAACAATTGACTAAGGATGACAGAAGAAGAATTGATGCCTTTGAGCTGTGGTGCCAAAGAAGAAACTTGAACATACCATGGACCATCAAGAAGACAAATTAGACTTTTCTTGGAGAGGGTGAAGCCAAGTTTCTCCTTGGAGGCTAGGATTTTTAAGCTCCATCTCACATACTTTTGGACTGTGTGTCCAGGAGCCCTATCCTTGGAGAAGGGACATGATGCTTGGAAGGGTGGAGAGACAGGAAGACCCCTGATGAAATGGATTGACACAGTAACTGGGACAGTGGGGGTTGGTGTGTTGGAGTCAGTGAGACTGGCTCAGGACAGGGCAGGCTTCTGAGATGTTTTATATAGGGTTGCTATGAGTCACAGGTGACTTGATGGCACATAACAACAATACTACATGTACACCATTAGAACTTGCTTTTCTCATTTAATATATATAACTCGGGCATTATTCTTGCACGAGATTCCACACTACAACTGCACCGTGGTTTCCTTGACCCCTCTTGGTCTATGTTTGGACGGTTTGCTCCATAGTAATTACAATCATGGTTCAGTGCATCCAGGTCCTGGTACAAGGTCCCTTGTGCCACAGCATGGCTGCTTCTGAAGGAAGTCTCCCCCAAATGGGCTTGATATTTCCATTTTACCCTCTTTAAAAAAATCTGTAATACTTTAAATTCCCAGAACAAAGACTATTTGGCCCTTGTTTCTTGTATTTTCTCCACTCATTGACTCCTCCTTGGCTGTCACCCTGGTACTCAGTACTGTCTGTGATTGGATATAATATTTCCCCTTCCTTCCAACTCCACTTTCAGATACGTCATTACTAGTAGGCATCTGGTCAGTGAAGGATCATTTGATTGTTTTTAGTAAGTGATTAGAAGATAGTTTCGGGCTATGCTCAGTGGCTTTCTGGCAGGTGTGCAGCAGTGAACTGGCAGGATTCAAGCCAGGCAGAGCTTTTCCTCCCCTCAACCTATGTTCCTTTCTTTCCCAAGGAGTTTGACCTGGACGTTGTAGCTGTCGTCAACGACACGGTGGGCACCATGATGACCTGTGCTTATGAGGAGCCCAGCTGTGAGGTCGGACTCATTGTAGGTGGGTGTCCTGGTGGATTCTCCTGAGGGGTGGGCCTTGACCCAGCAGTACTGTCCTCTCATCATGTCTGTTAGAGTTCCCAGCATTCCCGTGTGCTCTATTGTTTGGGTAAAATTTTGGGCTCAGACTGCCGGAGCCTGGGCTCTCTCTGAGAATGAGGCCTCAGAGGGACCACGTGGTTTGGTGGATGGAGTACCTGGAGGTAAATTGGCCCACAGGACAACACTTTTTTGGTTTGTATAATAAGTCTTCTAACAAAAAGATCCACAGTCCAAATCCACCAGTTGCTCCAAGGGAGAGAGATGGGCCGACTCCTCTCGTTAAGATGTGCAGCCTCAGGAACCCAGTGCGGGCGGAGTCACTAAGAGTTGGAACCTATGCAGCAGTGGTTTTTATGGGGGTTTCCGGACAAGGCTGGGAAGAAGGCAGAGCCCCCCTCTCTCCTAACAGCACCGAGAGCAGCAGAGGGAAAGTGTGGGCTCGGGTGTCGTTTTGTATTCCACACTCAGATCTGTGAGTGACCCTAGCCATGGCCATGGGTCCCAGGGGAGGTGTGGTTACATTCTTAATCCTTCCAGAGGTAGATGTAAGTACACTGTACACTGGATTGATTTGTGCTGTTCCAGGTGTTAGGAGATGCTGGGGAAAGGCCCAGTTTCTCAGCCAGCACCTCCAGACTCTACCTGGAAACAAGGAAGGTGTCACGCCTGGTGGGTGGACAGTTTGCTGAGTGTTGAGACATTGGGGTAAGGCCCAGTAAGTGGAGAACGTTTCATGTTAAGCCACACTTGGCTCCAGTTGAAATTCAGAAAGCTGAGGAGCAACTCTAGGAGAGAGGGAGGTTGGGCTTGGATTTCCTCGCTCCACCCAGCCCCTCCCTGTGAAGGGGCTTAAGGATGAAATGCAAAGCTAGGGTGACACAGCACATTCTCCTCCTCCCCCAGGCCTGCTCCCCCAGGCGGCCTGAGGTCAGGCCCGCCCATGCCCACAGCCCATTAGGTGATTAGCTCTCTGCAGGCACCTACCAGCCAGGCTCTCCCACGACATTCCAAGCCACTCTTCCTTCTTCCCTCAGGGAATGTCTTTGCTTCCAACTCCTAAGGCTCCCAGAGTTTCCGTGCTTTGGCCTGTTTGTCTTCCTCTTCATTCTCAGTTTTACACTTAAAATAAAAAGGAGTGAGAAAACAATAGAAAATCCAGTTATATTGTCAGAAATATCTGCAGATTCTACTTGAGTTTCTCAAAGATACTCCAGAGCTCCTTTGGTGGTGATAGTGAGAATGTTCCTTAAAAAACTGAAAAATTCACTGCTGTCAAGTCAGTTCTGACACACAGTGATCTCCGCTAGGTTTGCAAGGCTATGAATCTTTATGGGAGAAGATTGGCCAGCTTTTCTCCCACAGAATAACTGTTGGATTTGAACTACTGATGTTCCCATTTGCAGAGCGACACATAACCAACTATGCCACCAGAACTCCCTTCTGTCCCTAAAGATGAAGACATCTGTTCCCAGCCCACCTAGGATGGGTCTCCAGTGCAGTAGGGGGACTGTGCAAACTGTGGTCTGTGGCCCAGTAACATCTGCACAGCCAAGGAGCTTGTGAGGATTGCAGGGTCTCAAGTCCCCCCAGACCTCCTAGTCAAAGCCTGCCCTGGCAGTCACGTGCCTGTTAAATAGCTGTGAATAGAACTTCTGCTTAGTTTGATTTCCAGTAATTCAGTGAGCCAAGGCTAATGATCTCAAGCTTGAATATTATGAGAATTAAAATGACTATAAAACTTCTAGGATGATTATTGTCAAATAATAAGAAAACAAACAACCCAATTATAAAGTGAATAAAAGATATGGACAGACACCTCACCAAAGAAGACAGACAGAAAATAAGTATTTGATTTGTGCAACATCCTATGTCAGTAGGGAATTGCAAATTTAAACTACAATATAATTACCCCCCTATTATTGCTGTCATGGACCACTGAGTCTGAACTGACTCATAGCTGGGTTTTCACACGGGAAGAGGTTGCCTATCGTTATCCTGAGGAACAGCTGGATTCAAACCACTTACCTTTGGGTTGGCAGCACAATTCCTTACCACCAAGCCACCACAGCTCCCTCCCCTGTTGTTGTGTACGGCTGAGGCTGAGTCGGACTGACTCAGAGCTGACCTGCCAGCAGGGTTTTCAGAGGCTGTAACTCTCATGGGAGGAGACTGCCCTTCTTTCTCCCAAAGACCAGCTGGTGAATTCAAACCTTTGGGACTGCAGTGCAGCTTCTTACCACTAGGCCACCAAAGCTCCCTATTTGAATGGCCCAAATCCCGAACACTGACACTACCAACCTTTATTCATTGCTGGTAAAAATGCAAAATGGAGCTACAACCTTTTAAGACAGCCTGACAGGTTTTTTGTGTATAAAACCACAGAAATTATACATCAGTTTACCATCTGGTCCAGCAATTGGCTGTTTATACAAATGAAATGAAAACATAGGTCAGTGTCACACCTGCATGAGAATGTTTTGGCCAGCTTTATTTGTAATTAGGAAGCTCTAGTGGCATTTTTCCATCGGGGGTTGTGCTGTTCACCCAAAGGCGTCTCTGGTGGTCCAGGGCAGAAAGATGGGCCTCTCCTCATGTTGGGTTTACAGCCTCAAGAAACTTGATGCTGTGTGTTCTGCAGTCTGAGAAACTGCGTACAGTATAATCCCAAAGAAGGAGCTCTGGTGGCCTGGTGGGTAAGGCATTGTGCTGCTAACTGAAGGGCAGGTGGTTCAAATCTACCAGCTGTTCCTTCAGAGAAAAGGGGGCAGTCTCCTCCCATGCAATTTACAGCTCTGAAAACCTTCTGGAGGGTCAGCTTTGAGTTGGTTCAAAGCTCAGCAGCTGTGAATTGAGTTTTCATTTTGTATGGCAGATGGATGATGGATGGATGGATGGATGGCTCGCTGGTTTGCTGACTGACTACAGAGATTGGGTGCCAGAGGTTTAGGGAGGAGAGAGGCTGGATAGCTGGAGCACAGGGCATTTGGGATGGCAGTGTGCCTATTTTGTATGACACTGTTATGATGAATTGACACAGTGAATACATGACATTGAAAATTTGTCAAAACCTTAGAGCTGCCCAACACCAAGAGGAGCCCCTGTGGGAACTGCGGACTTCAGTTAATAATGATGTGTTGGTACTGGTTCATCAGTCATATAAACACACCACAAACCTGTGAGGTACTTAGAGTAAGAGAAATTGTGCAGGGGAAGGCGCATGTATGGACTCTCTGTACCTTATACATTATTTTTCCGTAGACTTAAAACTTCTCTGAAAAGTGAAGCCTATTAAAAACCCCACCGAGCCTCCTCTATCTGTGGTCCAGGCTGCAGCCCCAGCTGCCTGGCTCCTGGATAGAGACTCAGCACTTGATGCCCCTCCTCTGTTTCAGGCACCGGCAGCAATGCCTGTTACATGGAAGAAATGAAGAATATTGAGATGCTGGAGGGGAACAGTGGGCAAATGTGCATCAACATGGAATGGGGTGCCTTTGGAGACAATGGCTGTCTGGATGACATCAGAACGATCTATGACAAAACAGTGGATGATTTTTCTCTAAATGCTGGGAAACAGAGGT
>NW_006399824.1:4300841-4342505 GCF_000299155.1 Elephantulus edwardii | reverse complement strand
ATCACTTGTTATGCATCAGAGAGTTGGACAGTGACTAAGGAGGATAGAAGGAGAATTGATGCCTTTGAGCTGTGGTGCTGGAGAAGAGTATTGAGGTTACGTACCATGGCTAGTTGCTAGGAGGAATAAATGGAGTGATCTTTGTATAGTGCCTGACATGTAGTAAGTCCTCATAAAAAAAGCTGACTGCTGTTGTCATTGTCCTCATCCTCGTCTTTGTCATTGTCGTTATCATCCCTTTTAGTTTAATGAGACAGAATCAAATACCCCAGGAGAAAAAAGTCTAGGAACATAAGTAAATTTGTAGGATCAGTTTTGTTAAATGCAGTCAAGTCCGAGTATGACTCATAGCAACCCGATAAATCATACATCTGAACCCTGCCCTGCCCGGTGCCGTCCTCATCGTCTCTGACACACTTGAGCTCATTGCCGCAGTCACTGTGTCAGTCCAGCTCATTGAGGATCTCCCTCTCTTTTGCTAACCTTCCACCTTCCGAGCATGATGTCCTCCTAGCAGTATGCCCATCATATGTGAGATGAAGCATTGTCATCTTTGCCTTCCAGGAGCACTCTGACTGTACTTTTTTCCAAGACACTTCTGTCTGTTGTTTTGGCAGTCCATGGGACAGTCAGTAATCACCACAACTCAAAGGCATCAGTTTTCCTTCTGTCATCGTTATTCAGTAAGGTCAATATGCAGATGGAGCAAAATAGTCCTTTTTATTAATAGGATATTAAACCATAGTACAGCGCCACTCGTAATCAGATTGTCAGAATTTTTAAAAAGTGATCGTTTTCAAGTGAGCAGAGGTGCATGGAGACAGGTGCAGCCACATACATGGTGCTCTCGCTTGCTCTTGTTGAGTCGGTTCTGACTCATGGTGATACACACCCCCTCCCCGCCCCCGTCAGGCTTCTGAGGCTGTAAATTGCAATGGGAGGTGATGACCCTTCTCTCTTCCTCAGAGCTGCTGGTAGATCCAAACAGCTGGACACGCAGAGCCTTTAGATTAACGTGCACCTTGCTACCAACTGTGTCATCAGAACTCCAAAAAGTACTCAGCTAGAGAAAGTGATAGAACTTGAAGAAATTGATCAAACTCTACTGAAAGGCACTTAGCAATGCATATCCAAGCCCCTTTGACCCAGCAAAGTATCCAAAGGAAAAAAGAATTGCTCAAAAAAGGTTCATAAAGAAGAAACATTTCTCATAATAGCAGAAAATGGCAAATAATCTAAATTCCCCTAAATTGGCTCACTTCCCTCATCTTTCCAGTCACTTGCTATATATCTAGAGTTGGACAGTGAACAGGGATGACAGAAGAATTGATGCCATTGAGCTGTGGTGTTGGAGAAGAGTGCTGAATATCCCGTGGACTTCCAAAAGAACGAATTCTAGGACTTGGAGAAAGTGCAGCCAGAGTGCTCCTTGGAGGCGAAGATGATAAAGCTTAGAAAGGTGGAGTGTCAGTGAAGGAGAGGAAGACCCTTAGCCAGGTGACACAGTGACTACTGCTGCCGCGGGCTCAAGTGTATCAGGAAGTGTGACGATAGTGCAGGATAGGATGGGGTTCAGACCTATTGTTCATGGGATCGCTGTGGGTTGTACTCGATGGCATCTAACATCAGCAAATTAGCTAAATTATGTGGCATCTCAGAATGAAACAAGAGCAGCTGTTTGCAATCCTGTTCTCAGAGAATACTGTCAAAAGCTGGGTGCTGCATAAGCAGGTCAGAGAAGAAAAGGCAAATGTATTCCACTACTGCAGACTCCACTACTGCGGAGTGATAGAAAAGCAGTAAGGCAGCACAGCCAGCTCACGTCCTCTCCACTTCCTGCAAACAAGGTTGTGTGCTGCTGTCATCCAAGCCGCCATGAAGACAGCAGCACGCTGACGAGGGTGGGTGCGACGGAGGAAACCCCTCCAGGAGCACGTCAGTGGGCCAGTTCAATTTTATTAGGGGTAAAGTTCTATTTAAACTTTTAGTCACATGTGGGCACATTGCCAATAGGGAGAGAACATATATCATAGAAGTCATAGACACTAGCCCCTGGGGGCCAGTTTGGACACACAACTTGTCGGATGTGCTGCAACAGCTTTGTTAGTGAGGAAGTGTGCTCCGCTCACTTGGGTGCACCAAATAGGCCCTCACCCAGCGGGGGCTGCCACAGGGTCCATTTCCTCCTTGTGCATGTCCACTCACAGCTGTGTTATCTGGATAAGGCAGGTTGTGGAGTCTTCCTCTGATCCTATGCCTCGTTCTTCCTCATATAGTCCAGTTTCTCGAATGATATGTTAAGTGTACAAATTGAATAGGAGAAAGGATATAACTCAGCTGCACACCTTTGGTGATGTTAAACCATTCAGCATTCCCCTGTTCTGTTCAGGCAGCTACTTCTTGATCTGTGTGTGAGTTTTGCATGAGTACAATTTAAGCATTCTGGAATTCCTATTCTCAACGTTACCCTTAATTTATTATAATTTACATAGAAGATCAAAGGCTACAGCCTTCAATATGGGTTACATCTGAACATCAAAAAAATAAAATAAAAAAACCAGCACAGATCCCCACCGCTGGACTAATCAGCAACATTACGATGGAGAAAAGGTTGGGGTTGTCAACTATTTCATTTTACTTGGATCCACAATTAACACTCGTGGTAACAGCAAACAAGAAATCAGAAGATATGTTGTATTGGGGAAATCTGATGTCAGGAAATTGTCCAAAGTTCTAAAGAGCAAGGAAGTCAGTTTAAAGACTTAAGGTATGCCTGATGCAAGCCATGGTCTTTTCAGCTGCTTCCTATGCCTCTGAAAGTTGGACAGTAGATCAAGATGATAGAAGAATTGATGCCTTGAGCTGTGGTGCTAGAGAAGAGCATGGACCATCCCATGGACTGCTAGAAAAACAAGTCTATCTTAGAGGAAGTGCTCCTTAGAGGCAAGGATACTGAAACTTCATCTCATTACTTTTGGAAGGTCGTGGGCCAATGAAAGAAGGAGACTCTTAGCCTGATGGATTGACATGGTAACTGTAACAGTGCGTTTGAGCGTGAGGGAGATGGGGAAGATGGCACAGGGCAGGGCAGGATTCACAGCTGTTGTTCATAGGATTGGGAGTTGAGTTGACTCCGTGGCACCTAAAACAACAGAAGCAGCAACATTAAGTAGAGGGAGGAAGTGATAGAAAAGGATGTATGAAGGATGCACCCATTTTGTAAATAATCCTAAAATTCCTAACAGTATTTTATAACATAAAAAAGTAGATGTAACGATTATATAAAGTACATTTTCCTGGTTGTTGGGATTGTGAATACTTGTAATTGTCCAATTTATATTTTTCTAGATTTGCCAAATTGTCTACAGTTTTGGTTTGTGTTTTTTTTTTAATTTAATCCACTTTTATTCTACATACATTTTAATGTAACAATCATTTTACATCTTAAGTCATGAAAACAAATTAATAAAAAAGCATAACTTTTAGTTTCTTGTTTTTTGGGTTTGTTTTTGTTTTTTCGTTTTGTTTTTAACTTAATTCACTTTATTGTTATACAAAATCCACTATGTGATGGCCACAGCTGGAGCCTGGTCCTCTGCATGGAGACTCTGGTGTGAGTCTTTACAAGATGGTCAGGGAATTCCTGGTTGGGAGACTTGGTGAACACAGTCTTTTTCCTGAGATCTGGGGTCAGTTAGCTGTAGATCTTAGAGATGGCATCAAAGGTGGCCTTGGCAAAGTTTTCCAGGTAGCTTTGCAGCCCCTGGCTGAGGTGTAGTAGTCGTCAATTCCAGCCACCAGCAGTAGCTTCTTGGGCTCAGGGGCCGAGAGGATTCCAGTGCCTTGGGGATCAGACACACCAACACAGAGCCACAGCGCCCAGTCACCTTGCAGGGAACGGTGTGAGGCTTGCCAATCTTGTTCCCCCAGTAGCCACACCACAAAGGGACAGTGGAGAGCTTGGCTAGGATAATGGCTCCACGGATGGCGGTAGTAGTCACCTCCTTGGAGCACTTGACACCCAAGCTAACGTGGCCATTACAGTTTCCAGTGACGACAAAGCTGGTAGCAGCTGGCACGTGTCTGCTTCTGCACTGGCATGATTTTCAAGACCTCATCCTTGAGGGACATCCCCAGGAAGAAGACAATGATCTCAGACTCCTTGATGGGCAGGGAGAAGAGATAAATCCAAGGATTTGATCTTCAAATCTTTGACCAGACAGTCCAGTTTGGTGATGGGGAGCCACTCCTTGTCCTCTGCTTTGCCTCCTCAAGCTCCATGGTCCCCCCATGGCCCCGCCCACAGCTGTGCCCCCAACCTCATAGACCGCTACTGAAGCCTCCACAGAAACCACCGCGGGCGCCCATCCCAGGGCCTCCAGGTCCTCCCGCTGCACCCGTGTCATGCACCATTTGGTGTTTTCTCAGGGAAGCAGCAGTTTTACTTTTTTTTTTTTTAAAAAAAAAAAAGAAAGACAAACCCAAACAACAAAACACCACAACTCTGGACTGTTGAAAGGAATTTGTAAAATCGGGAGTACATTTTCAAAAGGCAATGCTGAATTTTCACCAGAATTTTTGGTGGTAGAATTCTAGAAACCTGGTGTTTTGCTTAATGGAATGTAGGGTGAGCTTTTTTAAGTGTGTGTTGGGATGTATGATATGTATCTTAGTCACTTTTGAGGCTTTTGAGTGGTTTGCTCTTTGCTCAGCTTTGCAATTATCCAAAAAACGAAATCCTTAAATAATACCAAGAATTACTTCATTGTGTAAATAATATTCTTTTTAAGAAGGGAAAATTACTTTTTCATCATAAAACAATACCAACATTTGAAAATTGGACTTTGAAAATCCAACTCCAATAGTAAAATTGTCTACAGTTTTAATGTGTAATGCTTTTGTGGCATTTAAAGAAAGTAAATGATCTTTTGAAGGAAAAAAAAGTAATGCTCATGGGGACACAGTGATACGGGGCCGGTCCTGGGAGGTCAGCTCTCAAGGGTCCGGTTCCATCCAGCCCCCTGGTTTTGTCCCCTGCAGTGACCGGTTAGCGCTGCTGCAGGTCCGAGCCATCCTCCAGCAGCTGGGGCTGAACAGCACGTGCGATGACAGTATCCTCGTGAAAACTGTGTGCGGGGTGGTGTCCAGGCGGGCCGCGCAGCTGTGCGGTGCGGGCATGGCTGCCGTGGTGGACAAGATCCGCGAGAACAGGGGACTGGACCGTCTGAATGTGACAGTGGGTGTGGACGGCACGCTCTTCAAACTTCATCCACAGTAAGTTGGCTTCAGGTTTGACGGGGCCGAGCTTCCAGGAGCATTGGGATCCTTTCAGGGGCGATTTCCTCCAGGCAGAAGCAGCTCGAAGGTTGATGGTTTCGGGGAATTAGGCTTGTCTGGGATGAAATGATGAGGAGTCCTGAGGTGTCCGAGCGTCTGTCAGGCCCTGGCCCTTCCTGCAAATAGCCTGTCTTTGGTGTTTCAGATGTGCCCGCCTGTTGAAATCACAAAGAAGTAGACTTTCAGCTCAGCCTTCTTCAGGAAACCTTTTGAATGGCCCACCCATCTCACCTGCCCTCTCTGTGGTTCCATGCTGTAGCATTTCACTGGGTCTGACACATCTTCTCATTTTCTCTCCCTCCTTTCCAACCTTGTCCTGTTGTTTTGCCACATTTAGCTTCTCCAGAATCATGCACCAAACCGTGAAGGAACTATCACCAAAGTGTAACGTGTCTTTCCTGCTGTCAGAAGATGGTAGCGGCAAGGGGGCTGCCCTCATCACAGCGGTGGGCGTGCGGCTCCGCGGAGAGGTACCCCCGAGCAGCTAGGAGTGAGGACCTGGCCTGCCGCCCTTCCAGCTCTGCCCCTCCAGCAGCGGCCCCAGTTCCTCCCAGTGAGCCAGGCTGGGAGGTACGGGTGCAGGAGCCTGCCACCGCGGCACGAGGAACACACACCCAGCTCATGGCATAAAAAATAGGGTACAAGATAGTGTGTGCCATTGGTAATCTCTCACCTCCAGATTTCTCCTCACCTGCCCCACCACTCTGCATGGTTTGATTTCCACCTGGTCGTACGTTCCCCAACGTGTAAAGCCTAGTGACATCCACTTCTAATTTATGCATTCATTCAACCAAGTTATTTATTGGCTCGAGATGAAAAGTCACATTCTCAGACAGGTCCTGGGGGCTGCTGACGCCCGTCCTAGGGGACACATCCCCCTGTGTAAAATGTATTATCACCAGCAGACACTGCCGGGACTCCGCCTCCCTGGGTGCCCTGATGGGTGTGTGTGGACGTAGCACTAGCCGCTTCCTCCCATCCCGGCGCCCTCTGCCTGCTGTGTGGCATCCCAAGGCCCCATCAGGATGTGCCAGTGCCACCAAATTGTGTGTCCGTGAAACCCGTCATCGCTGCATTGTGACCGTCTTGCATTCTGTTTGTCTTGTGAGGGGAGGTGGCAGTCCCAGGGGAAAGTGTCTTGTCTCCATTTGGGTAAAAGGAACCAGCCACCCACCAGTGCCGTCACTGGAATCTCCCATCGCTTCTGTGAGCCATGTTGTATGACCTAGTAAACTTTGTACCAACATGGAGTCTGAGTAATGCTTCCTGGCCGGGGAGGGGAGGGAAGTGGGGAGCGAGCTGGAGACCTTGCTGGGATGGTCATGGTCATGGTCATTGTCTGGGCAAGCCGAAGACTGTCCTTGAGATGCGTTCACCTCAGATGATGCTTCCCTAGAGCCATATATGGAAGAATCCTCCCCTTGTCTTCCAGGACCTGCCCTTACCCCGAGTCCTACCCCATCAACAGGCCCCCACAACCCCACCCAAGCACCTGTAAGAGAGAATAGGACCATTGTGTCTTTTCTAGACTTGTCCTCCTTACTTGCTATTGAAACAGAATGTCAGCTCAGCTTCCAGGGGCATTTTGGGTGTAGTAAGAGGACAGCACCACATTGGCCCTTCCCTCCCCCTCCCCCGATGCAGGCCCTTTATCACCTTCTCTGCCAACTCTGACAACAGCTTACATGGAATCTTCTGCCTTGACAGAATTTGTTTCAAAACAGCCCAGGGTATTGGCATTTGCTCTATGGACCCCTTCTTAATCTTATTCTTCCTGACCCACTCTGTCTGAGCCCTAGCCTCAAACATCTTCAGCTTTTCCACCCATGACCACAATTTTACATCCCTCCGCCCCAGCCCTTTGTTGGACTAATGATCACATCACATTCTGATGATCACATCAATCATATGTGTTCCATGACTGCAGCATCATGTGAGTCACCCAAGCTTCTGGGCCCTCCAACACTGCCTGCCTGCAGAATCATTCAGTTCAGTGACCTCAGTCTCTTTATTTAAGGCATTGGCAGTGAAGGTGACCTCTGTGGAGAACACATGATATTAAATGTTTTTGCTGTGCATTTGCGATGTAATGTGGTTCTTCTGGAGGAGCACTGGGTAGGTGGGAGAGTGGATAAGCAGGTCGAGGTGCCCCCTGGGTGGGCTGGACCAGGCTTGCTGGGAGTCAGGATACTTGGTGTTCTGCCATCTTGTGGAAGTGAGAAGGGGAGCTTCTGTGGCATCATGATGATAAAAGTCCTAGCTGTTTCTTGAGCAGTTACTCTGGCCTGCTAGATTATGGGCATTACCTCCCTGGACCCTGACCATATCCCCGGGAGAGGTTGTCTCTGACAGGGGAAGAGGCTCAAGTTGAGGGTGTTTTGCCTGTGGTAACACAGCTGGGAGGCAAGGCTAGTTCCTTTGGACTCCTGATTGCCATCTTTGAGTTCTTAGAAGCAGAGAAAACCAGTCAATGGGCTTTGCAAAGTAAGGTTCCTCTTTTGTGTCTTTAGTTTGATCCTTAACTACTGACAGGGTTGTATGCTGCCCACTGAAGTGTTTTATTTGGCTTACCCAAGGTTTATGAAAATGTAAGCCATGCTTCGAGATATTTTTACAAGTTTGGATCTCTGGCTTCTCTTGAAAAATTACAAGATCTGGCAATAATGGACTTCCGTTCTCACATAGCAACTTTGTCCATAACTAAGCAGCAGGATCTGTCTGTCCCCTTTGGATAGCTGTTCTTCCCAGTTTGCCAGTCCTCACCATTCCCTATTTTGGGCCAAGGAGTCTGTTGCCTTCTATGATGTTGTAGTTCTTCTTTCATGCTTGACCTAATCAAACATTGGCCTTCTGTGCCTGGCCCCAGTAGGGCATGTGAGCTTGCACCTCCTGAACAAAGAGTCTGTTTACTGGCCATCTCGGACCAGATCCTCTCAGGTGCTCTCTGGATTGTCCCTTTAAGAATCTGCATTCTCTAGGGTTCGCAGGTCCATCTTTGTACTAATCTGATAAAGGGTGAAGAGTGGGCCTACTTCTCACTCTTATATTCTTAACTAGCTACTTCTAAGAGGGGATCCGGTTCATCCCACAACTCAGAGTTCAGTGGGCACCTCAAAGTGGCCATCTGCCGGCTGCCCATTGGTAGCCTCTGATAGAACCATGAAGACAATCTCCTTAGTGTGACACCTTTTCACCTTCATCGAGAGGGATGGAGTGTGAGTCAGCTCGAGCTTGTCTTTCTCGGTTGGTGTGACCCACGGGCAGCAGCGGAAGGCCAGCCGGAAGCCAGAGCGGAACCTGGGGGTAGACGGTCATGGTGAGCATGGAGCGGGTGTGGCTGCTTCCACCTCCGGAAGCACCTCTTCTCCACATCAAACTGCTGTCTCTTGTCCAGTATCCTTGGACAATTCATCCTTTGTCCTTGAGTTGAACCACCTCATTGCTATCTCCAGGGGGTTTTCAGAGACCGTAAGTCACACAGAAGATTGCAGTTGTCCATGTTGTCCTGAGAGTGACTGGTGGATTCAAACTGGCATGGCCTTTGTGTTAGCCACTCGACTCCCTGTGGACTACACCACCAGAGCTTCTAGTTGTCCCTTAGTGGGTTTGATTTTATTTGGAAAAAGAAGTAATATGGAGTCAAATCTAGAGATTGGAATGGGTGAATAAACTGATTCAGACCATTTGTTTATACAAACAAGTATAATGATAAAGGCAAGCAGATTGTCTTGTCTAAACTGGCCTGGTGGCAAAGTGTTGCATTGCCAACCTAAAGACATGCAGTTTGAATCCAGCAGCTGTTCCGTGGAGGAAGGTGGACAATCCTGTGTGATTTACTGCCTTTGATAACCCACTGGACGGTCAGCTGTGAGTGGGTTCTGAATCAATGGTACATAACAACAACAGCTTGACTGTTTAGGGTTCTGGCAATGTTAGATCAAGGACAGTCTCCCAAGGAGACGATGGTGAAAGAAAACACTACATTGTTAGTATATTAAACACTTCTGCTCTGGACACACTAGCTCTTCTGTGAGGCAGTGTAGTCCCACAAGTGTCCACAATGTGGCGCCACATGGTTTCCTTCCTCCACACTCACCTTGTCCCAAAGCCAGCTCCAGATTCTTCTCTCCTGAACAACTGTCCCCCTCCCCCATACCCAGTGAGTTCTCAAAAAAAACCCAAAATTTTTTCACTTCCTTTTGACTTAGCCCAGGTAGGGAAAACGTCTGAGCAACATAGACTTTAATGGCATTGTGAGTGGCCTGGCACCTAGATGGAGGACTGATCAGAAACAGGAACAAAGCTGTCCTACAGTGCTCAGAACACAGTGACCATGCCTCACCTCTTACCTGGACCTACCTCTGGGTTTGCCAGGGCCTGAGACACATCTGCTCTGGGTGTGGCCCTTCTTCCAGTCATCCCCCCCCACCCCCCACTGTGCCCTAGAAACAACTTGTTCCTCTGAGACTCCACTTCCCAGGAGGCGAGGAGACAAGAGGCACACAGGAGGGAGGGCTGCTCCCTTCCTCCTCACCTCCTCACCGTCTCAGCCAACGTCCCTTCAGGCTACGCCAGGAAGGCGCTGGAGGGCAGCAGATTGACTGTGCTTCCCCTCCAACCCCAGAAGTAGAGGGCCCGTGGGTCCTGACCCGTAGTCCTGGCCCCAGCTCTGTGGGGTGAGTGCTGCTCACAGAACTCCAGGAAAAGCCTTGGAGTGCTTCTTTACTGCAGTAAGCTCTTAAAATGACAGGGCTGTGTGTTTGTGTGGATGCATTAAAGCCCACCATCAGGGTTTGTGAAGTACAGACCCTTCACGAGCCCTGTGGTGCAATGGTTAATCGGGGAGCTCTGGTGGTTTAGTGGCAAGAAGCAGCACTGCAATCCTGAAAAGGATCGAGGCTGCCAGCTGCTCTGCGGGAGAAGGATGGGCAGTCTCCTCCCTTGTGATTAACTGCCTCTGAAAGCCCACTGGAAGCTCAGCTATGGGTCGATTCCGGCTCTACGGTATACAACACCACCACTAACAGAAAGATTGTCAGTTCAAACCCACCTGTGGCTCTGCAGGAGAAAGACCCAACAATCAGCTCCTTGAAAGATTACAGGCCAGAAAATCCTGTGGCATTGTGCCAAGGTATCCAACAGTGGGAGCTCTGGTGGCTTAGTGGTTAGGAATTGTGTTGCCAACACAAAGGTATGTGGTTCAAATCCACCAGCTTGCTCCATGGGAAAAAGATGGATACTTTCCCCCTGTGCAATTGACTGCCTCTGAAAACCTGCTGGAGAGTTGCACGGGGCTGGTTCTGACTTGACAGTACACAAAAATGACAACAGCATGGGTTTTGAAATTTGCATAATCATGAGTTGTAGAGAATACTTTCACCATCCTAAAAGTGCCCTGTGCTATATCTGTTCACCTCTCCCACCCCAGCAACTACTCATTTTTTGGTCTCTTTTTTTAAAAAGTTTTATTATTTTGTGTTTGTACCATCAAATCAGATATGAGTGGTACAGGAGGAGATTGTCCCTCCTTCTCCAGCAAAACATCTGGTGGATTTGAACTATGCACCTCTGGGATTGCAGTGCAGCTTCTTTCCACTAGGCCACCAGAGCTCACCTCCTTTTTCATAGTCCCTTTAAGTTCCCTTTTGCAGAATGTCATACAGCTGTAGTGATATAGTATGCATCTGTGCAAACTGACCTCTTTCATTTCACTCACTCACTGCCGTCAATCAGAACCAACTCATAGCTGACCCAGTAGCAGGCCTCTTGAGCCTGCGAATCACACAGGAGGAGGAGGTTTTCCATTTTTCTTACAAGGAGCCACTGGTAGATGTGACCCACTAGAGAGGTGCTACTTGCTACATGCTGCACTCCCAGAGCTCTCTTCTTTCACTTGCTGCAGAAGGTCAAGGACTGCAGCCTTCAATATGGACTGAAGCTCAACATCAAGAAAATAAAGATTCTCACCATTGGGGCAACTGGCAGCATCACTATGGAGGGTGAAGAGATTGAGATTGTTAACAGCTTTAGTTTGCTTGGCTCCACAGTCAACACTCTTAGTACCAGCAGCCAGGAAATTAAAAGACAAATTGCATTGGGAAAGTTTGCTGTTAGGGACCTTTCCAGAGTACTGAAAAGTAACAGTGTCAGTCTAAAGACTAAGGTGTGCCTGATCCAGGCCATAGTCCTGCAGTTTCTTGCTATGTGTCAGCTGGACAATGGACAAGGGTTGATAGAAGGAGAATTGATGCCTTTGAGCTGTGGTGCTGAAAAAGAGTATTGATTATACCATGGATTGCTAGAAAAACAAAGGTTCATCCTAGAGAGTGTGAAACCGGGCTACTCCTTGGAGGCAAGGATTCTGAAGCTTCGTCTGACATACTTTGGACATGTTTAGGAAGGATCAGTCCTTGGAGAGGGACATCATGCCTGGGAAGGTAGAGGGACAGCACAGGAGAGAAAGATCCTCGGCGAGATGGATTGATTCAGTGACTGGGATAATGGGGGTAGGTGTGTCATGAACAGTAAGATTGGCACAGGACAGAGCAGGGTTTAGGGCTGTTGTACATAGGGTCGCTATGAGTCACAAGTGATTCGACAGCACATAATAACAATAGCTCACTTGTTTGGACTGCAGTGTTAACAGAAGAAACAGGAAGGAGATAAGGCATATGAGGCTCCATGTGAACAATTTTTCTGTAAATCTAAACCACCCAAACAGTAATAAAATATGTTTTTAAATTGGAGCACCGTCTGTACGGAATTTTTCTGCTAACCCAAAGGCTTTCCTCTCTGGTGATTCAAATCCGTTAGCAGATTGGAAGGATATGGATCCACCAGATTCTCTGCTGGAGAAGGAGGGGCAATCTCCTCCTGTGCCAGTCGGATCTGATTCGATGGTACACAGCAAGAAAAACCGACCAACCAAACAAGACAACACAACACAAACTCCAAAGCAGATTGGAAGGAGAAGAGTGGATGCTCTCCTCCTGTGGACACTCTCCTCTTGTGTGATTTACAGCCTCTGAAACCCAATGGGTGGTCAACTCTACAGTCCACAAAGGTGATTCTTACTCAACGGCAATGAGTCTTTTTAGCTTTTAAAAATGAATAAAGTGAAAAAATGATCAGGACAGAAATACATTCCTCCTTTTCTTTCCCTTTCCTCCTTTTCTGCCTCCCCCCCTCCCTCTGTTCCCTCCTTCTATGAGACCCCAAAAGAAAGAGCAGACAAAGTGAGATCTATGGCTTGGGCGGTTGGACAAAGCTGTGAGCAGAAGGTGAACCTCAAGCTAGGCTTCCCCCACCAGAGGATTGTGCCGTGGGCCAGCTAGGGGGACTGTGTTCCTATGTGTGGTGTGGGGGTGAGGGGGTGGCAGAGAGGAGCAGAGGCTCAGACAGGACCCAGGTGGCGGTCTAACTGTGCAGGGACCTGGGTGAGGCCAGGCTGTGGAGCCCTGTGGGCTGGCTGAGGGCTGGCCGGGGGCTCACCTGCGGTTGAGGCAGCAGTAGATGATAGGGTTGTACATTGTGGAGCTCATGGCCAACCAGAAGAGAGCCAGGTAGACCTGCTGGATGAACTTGTGACAGTAGATGTCCTCCTGGAAGTTGCCCAGGATGAAGTAGAGATGGTAGGGCAGCCAGCAGACTGCAAATGTCACCACCACCAGCACCATAGTCTTCACAAACTGGCCAAGAAAGGCTCAGGTTATTCTTTAGTCTCTGAGTCCTAAGCCCCCAGCCCTTGTGAAGTCAAGGCAGGGGGTGCCCCTCAGGCCAGGCTCAGGAGGCTCCCACATTCAGGCCTCAGCTTCTTCCACCATCTCAGCTTCCCAGAGCGTTTCTTGACTAGATACTTCTGTGCCTCCACCTCAGGGCCTTTGCACAGGCCCTGCACCCACATCCCTTTAAGCTCCCATCCCTCAAAGCCCAACTCAGCTGCCACCTCCTCCGGAGGGTTTGCTGGATCCCTTCACTCATAAAGCAACCTTTCCCTCTGAAGAGTAGCTGAGTTCTTTAACACTAACCTCAGGGGAGGAGGCCCTGTGTCCACTCTGTGCCCTCTCTCCCTGAGATCTGTGTCTGCCACAACTATTCTATACACAGGCAATGAGATGGCAACCAGGAGCCCCCCTCTGTCCAGGAGCAAGTCCTGCAATGTCCCCTCCTGCATGGCCCTGCACCTGAGGGAAAGGAAGGACCAGAGAGGGCACAGGAAGCTCACCTCTCCCTGAGGATGGGCACCCAGGAGATTAATGTCCCTGCCCAACTACTTCCCTGAGCCACGCCTAGTTAAATCCCTAATGGCAGGTACAAAGCCCTGACCTTACGGGATCAGATCCATGATGTGGTTAACCCATTACTTCCTCTGGCTGCCTCACCAGTAGAGGACATGGAAAACTCCCTACCCACTGGGTTACCAGACCTTTGGATGTAGATAGATAATATATATGCACTTTGGTGGGGACAGGTGGAGGAGGTCTGGACATGAAATGTTCCTGGGAACCTAGAGGAGGGGAGGACATCGACAGCTCCAGGTGAGTATGTCAGACTTGAGGAAGCTGGACCACAGGGTGGTCTCTGTAACCTCTGATACTGCACTCTTGGCTCTGAGGGTTCATCTGTGGTTCTGTGGCTATGAAGTTTTTGCAGTTCTGGGCTTATAAAGTTATGCTGGGTGTGCAGAGCATCTGCTCTGTGGAAAAAGGATGGACAATGTCTCCTCCCTCCTCTGAACATCCGGTCGAGGGTCAGCTATGAGCCAGTTCAGACACACACATATATATGCATGTAGTTGTCTGCTGGCAAATTGTTCGTTCTATCTATTATCTATCTATCTATCTATCTATCTATCTATCTATCTATCTATCTATCTATCTATCTATCTATCATCTATCATCGTCATTTATATCTAGCTCACTAAAATCTAAGGATTCTATCGTTCTATGATGTTTGGAAATAATAGAAATTGAGGCTTTGGGATTCTCGCATCTTCAAAGATTCAAGAAGTTCTTTTACCTTTGTATTTGAGCAAAGACAAAGGTAAATACTCCCCAGGGGTGGGACAAGGCACATTGCAGTGGATCCTCTGTTCGCAGTCCCCTTGAGCAGACAAGATCAGAGACCAGGCTGTGGCTCCTAGGGGCGGGGCCTAGCACAGGAGGCCCCGCCCCAGCACGAGACACGCCCTTGTTCTCTACGCTCCACGCGCCATCCGGCCCCGCCCACTGATGCACCCCCCCCCGTCTGCGCACGGCACGCTCTGTCCCGCCCCCAACCTGCCCGTAAACTCGCCCCTCCCTCCCCTGACACGTCCCCGGGCCATTTCCCCCCATCTCTCTCAGCCCCGCGCGCACCTTCTTCTTGGCTTGCAGGTAGCGCAGGTTGGCCCCGTGGATCTGATGCCCCGGAACAGTGCGCCTCCAGAGCGTGAGGCCGATGACGGTGTAAGCGACAAACATCACCACTAGGGGCAGGAAGTAGATGAGGGCGATCACCACGAGGTGGTACCTAGAAGGAAAGCCGGTACCTGGGCACATGGGCGAGTAGTCGCTACGTCCATCAGCACGTGGTCCCTGAGTAAGTGTCCAGCTGCTGACCTGGGCCCTGGGCCCCACCCTGAGCCTCCACATGAAGGGCACCATTTGTGTATACCAAAAGGAAGGCTTTCTGTGTCGCGGAAAGGGTAAGGGTATTAACCCTACTTACTTCCTTGTTACGGACAAGCAACAAAAAACAAATGTTAATAAAAATGAATGGGAATGGGCGAAACCTCAAATAATGTGAATTTTTTTTCTTTGAATAAAAAAATACTATTAGATATGTTTTTGTTAGGTGATTTTGATTCGAGTACAACTTATAGTGATCCTGTGAACAGATCTGAACCCTGTCCTACCTATCCTGTGCTACAGGAAAATAAAATTACATATCTCATAACATCACTATTAATTTTGCGTATTTCTCTCCAGAATTGCATGCATGTGTAAGTATATATATGTGTGTGTGTGTGTGTGTGTGTGTACCGATAGATATATACATGCATGTATTATGAGGAGCTCTGGTGGCTTAGTGGTATGAAGCTGCACTGCAATCCCAAAGCACATGGTTTGAAACCACGAGCTGCTCCATGGACAAGGATGGGCAATTTCCTCCCGTGCGATATACTGCCTCTGAAAACCTGCTGGAGGGTCAGCTATGAGTCAGTTCCTACACAATGGCACATAACAACAAATTAGGTAGATATAGATAAAACTGCTATACATTAGCTATCATATATACCATAAGAAACCTCTGATGGCATAAACCCATAGGGAAATTGGCTAACTCAAAGATAGTTCCTAAAAAAAAAAAAAAAAAGATAGTTCCTCTCTGACAGTTCAGTTCTACCAGTGGTTGCTCAGTAGAAAGGCATTCTCTTCTCATGTGATTTGCAGCCTCCTGAAAACCCACTTGGAGGGTCAGCTGTGAGTCAGTGCAGACTCCATGGCAATGTGTTGACATATATATTATAAGGTGCTGTGGTGAGTTGGTTATACTGCTGGCCAAAAAGTCATAGTGTGTCAGAGATGATGAGGATGGCACAGGATATCATAGGGTCACTAGGAATCATACTGGACTCGACGACACCTAACAACAACAAAAGATATGCATGTAGATGGTAGGAAAGAGTACTGGTGGTGCAGTGGTTAAGCACTCAGCTTCTAAGGACAATATCAAATGTAGTTCAAATACACTAGCTGCTCAGCAGGAAGGAAATATGGCTGTCGACCTCCATAAAGCTGTGTGGCCCTGGGAACCCTCTGGGGCTGCTCTCTGTCCTAAAGGGTTGCTAGGAATCAATTCAACTTGACAGCAACGGATTTAGGAATTTTTTTATTTTATTTTTTTTTCATTTTGATGTAGTTAAAACTCAAACTCAAGCTAGTTGCCAGCTATGAGTAAAGCCTGACTCATAGCTGATCCTCCAGCCGGTATTCAGAGGCTATAAATCACAAAGGAGGGAAGGGCCCACCTTTCTCCCTTTAAAGCAGCTGGTGGTTTCAAACTTTGTATCAAAGGATTAGCAGTGCAACTCTCTACCCACAAGGCCACCAGAGTTCCCTCGGATGTAGATAGATAAAACATATAACTGCTAAGCTCTTGGCTGCTAACTGAAAGGCTGGCAGTTTGAACCCATCCAAGTGGCTCTGTGGGAACAAGAATCGGTGATTTGTTTCTGTAAGGATGACAGGCAAGAAAACCTTATGGGGCAATTCTGTGCTGTCATTGTGAGTGAAAACAACAGTACACAACAACAACAACTTCACATGTATCTGTGTAAACATAGTTGCTGGCATTGACATGATCCTACACCAGCATCCCTATCCAGGGGCAGTGGACGAGCGCCACGTTGTACAGGCTAGCCTGACATCTATATTCTGCGCACCTCAGTTAGGCTGGGAACATGTTTCATGGTACCACTCTTTCAAAGCACCTTTGAGCAAGCAGCTCAGAATGCTGTCGCGCGTGTTACTTGCCCAGCCTCAGGAGGTCAGTTCCGCTGTGCTGAGACAGGGTCCTTTCCTTTTGGTGGTATTCCATCCCGCGTGATGCCCCTGCCTTCCTCCAACAAAGAGCGGGCTGAGGACTGACTGCCAGGCAGGTCTGCAGCGCCAGCCTTTAAATCACCCCCTGAATTCCTACGGGCCTCTCCTCTCTGGGGAAAAGGCTTGTTTAGCTGAGGAAACACTGACGCCTAGTGGCCATTCTCAAAGTAGTTTGCATCCTGCCCCACCCTCCCCATCTTGAGACAGAGTAGAGCACCCCTTCCCACTGCCCACCCCACACAGTCTCCTTCTGAGAAAGTGGGGCGTATAGAGGGATCAGAGACCCCAGAAAGGGTCTGCCCTTAAGCTTCTCCGCTCCACACTGACTTCTCACAGGAATGGCTCCTTCCCCCGCAGTGAAGGCCACAGTGCCATCTTCTCCATGGCAGATGCAGGGAACAGATGGAGACCAGGTAGGGGTGAACGTGGGGGAGGGCTGTAAAAGAGGGGGAGGGTGGGGGGAGGCAGTGCTGCCATGGTTACCCGGCAGTCTTCAGCTCAGAACATGCGCTTCTTCGGACTCCTGCTTAAACTATCACCCAGTGGGCACGAGTTCTGCGCTGAGTTCACATCCAGCCTCCCATTCATAATCACAAAGTACTATTGCTGGCCTCCATTTTAGAGAGAAGCAGCGAAAGGTGCAGAGAGGTGGAGTGACTATTCAGGAAACAGAGCAGGCCTCGAACCCTGCTGACTCACTCCAAAATCTACGTCCTCGGCCGGTTCTTTATCCACAGTGAGCAACTGGTGTAATGCGGGGACCACAAGAACCACACTGTGACAGCTGGGGGGATGGAGGCCCAGAAGGGGGCCACACAGGACTGGACCATGCCTGAAGTCCTTCTCACACTTCCACCCCAGTTCCACTAGCCTGTGCTGACACCTTAAAATGAAAACACCAGGGATCCTGTGGAAAACCTCCTGGGCTCTGTCTACCCGTCCTTCCCAACTTCCTGGGGCCCGAGCATGCATAGTTCCCTCTGCACAAGGTTTGAATCCATCAGCTGCTCCATGGAAGAGGGAAGGGCTGTCTCCTCCCATGAGATTTACTGCCTCTGAAAATCCACTGGAGGGCCAAGTATGAGTCAGCTCCTACTCAACAATACACAATAATAACGACACAACTTCAAAACACACCTCCCTAACACATGCCTGTGCACACACACACACCGCAAATATCCATGCACATCCATGTCCAGGCCCACGCACGCCCTGGTGAACGCACTGAGCCATACGTGGAGGCTCAGACACAGTCCACACGGGGATCTCTCACGCGAGCTCGCACGTCCTCTATTAAGTCATAGGTGGCTGGGAGACTGGGCTCTAACCCAATCTAAGATTGGAGTAAGCCTGACTGGATTTGAACTTCAGTTTTACTACTTATTATCTCTGTGGTCTCAAGCAAGACATTTCATTTTTCAGAGCCTCAGTTTCCTCATATGAAAAATGAGAATGATAAAAATAGTGTGGGTCTCCCATTGATGACTTGGAGAATGTAATCCATTATTATATGCAAAGGCGGGGCTGGTGACACTCTCTGTAGGGAGTTGCACAGCTAATCCGAAGACAGTGCCTCTCTCCTGGGTCAAATCCACAAGCTGTTCCTTGGGAAAAAGATGGGCAGTCTCCTCCCAGGTGATTTACAGCTTCTGAAAACCCGCTGGAGGGTCAGCTATGGGTTGGTTCCAACTTGCAGGTAATGGGTCTGCGGTTATATGCAAAGTACTTAGAATAGTCTGTATAATAAGAGTTCCTTTTAGCCTATCATCATACACAGTCAGACACGTGCACCAATATGTGCCTGCATGCACAAGGACTGAGCAGCAGGTTTGTCCTTCGGCGCATGTGCGTGCACACACTACACACACACACACACACACACACACACACACACACACACAGAGAGAGAGAGACAGAGACAGAGACGCCTTACAGGAGCCGTGTCATACCCCCGCCGTCTCCAGGCCAGGCCACAATGCACTTGGTGGCCCCTTGCTCCGTGGTGATAGTGGAGTAGAAACACTGGGGGAAGGCCAGGGCCAGGGCCACCAGCCAGATGCCAGCAATGACCGCTTTGGTGCTCGGGGCTGAGAGCCGGGGCTGGAAGGGGTGGACGATGGCCATGTACCTGTCAGCAGAGGGTGGAGTGAGTACTGGAGCACCTCTGTTGGAACACCCACACCCTTCCTCCCTTGTTCCCCCACCTCCGTCCTTACTCTCCCACCTTCCGTCCCTGCTCCCCCACTTTCCTTCCCTGCTCTCCCCATCTTTCTCCCCTGCACCCTCCATCTTCCTCCCCTGATGCCCCATGCCCTTCCTCCCCTGTTCCCCTCACCTTCCTCCCCTGCTCCCAAATTTACTCCCCTGCTCCCGTACCTTCTGCCTCTGCTCCCCAATGACCTTTCTCCCCTGCCCCTCATGCCCTTCCTCCCTTGCTCCCCCACAGGCCCTCACACTACAGTCCCAGACTCAGCATCGAGGTCCAGTGACTGCAGAAACAGCTCCCAGAGCCCCAGCCAGGCCTCTGCCCTGCCATCTCCCTCTGAGCATGGACATGCCCTCAGATGGCCACACCGGAAGTCAGTCTGGGGCAGGACCAAGTATTCAATGTTAGCCTGAAGCTCAGCCCTGCCTGAGCCCCTTGGCCACATGAACCCCTCATTCAGAAACCCTAGCAGAGCTAACGGTTTACCAGTGGAGGGGCTCCATGTCTGCCAATTCCTAGTGCTACTGAGGAATGGAGTTACTTTTAGTTTATTTACTTTTTAGTTATTTACTTTTAAGTTTAAATACGCACATATGATTAGTGGCTAGAGTATTTCCCCAAGACTCCAAATGTGGCATCCAAGGGCACAGGAGGAGATTGCCTGTCTTTCTCCCAAAGAGCAGCTGGTGAATTCGAACCACTTGCCTTTAGGTTGGCAGGGAAACTCCTTATCCACTAGGCCACCAGAGCTTTCAATTTTAATATGTTTAAATAGGCATGTATGGTGAGTGGCTAAAGTATTGGTCTAAGACTTTAAATGTGATGTTCAAGACCCTCGGCTGTGTAGTTACTGTGCTTTCTGGCCTCCTCTGGCATTGCTTCCAGCACCTTCTCTGGCTGTCGCTGCCTGTGAAACAGCCCCACATCACCTCCACAGGGTGTTTCTTCCTCTCTCAACCTAAAATTTCTCCTGCCTCCAGATTCAGTAACGTCCATGTGAAAGGACTCCTCCTCTGGAAAGTCAGAGTCCCTGGATGTAAAAAATAGCTGACACCTTTGACTGCTAACCAAAACACAGGTGGATCGCGTCCACCCTGGGGCACCTATGAAGAAAGGCCTGGCAATCTCCTTGAGGAAAACTAGCCATTGACAACGTTAGGGGACACAGTTCTGCTGGAGACTGGTAAGGTGAACTGCAACCAAGTTATCTCAGGCAGGAGTTGTCATCTCCATTTCTGCATCAGGAAATGGAGGTTTAGGGAAGTGAAAGGCCCCAGTGTGGAAGAGGCGGAGCTGCCTGTGACCCCAGGCTGGCTCCTGTTGTCTGCCATGAGGTCAAATGGACTCTGGTCCTCAGATCCAGAAGCCACTGTAAGTGTGTCCTGGCCTCTGGTGGGTCTGACACCTCATGGACCCAGGCCACCTGCATCTATCTCAAGGTCAAATGACCCATCTATCCACTTTTTTGGGAGCCTGCCTCTTCTCTGTGGGGCCTCTTATGTGCTGTGTTTCCTCTCTGAGGGCAAGAGTATGGGACCCTCGAGAGCATTGTGTCATGGGCTGTCTATCTGAACTATATCCCCCATCCTTTCTCCTGCTATGAACTCAAAGTTCCTCTCCCATGTTCCCTCTCCAGCCAGCTCCCTAGATAACTATGCCCCCCTGCCCTGGCCTCCTCAGTGAGCTCGCGGCCTGCTACCCCTTGGGAACAGCACAGGACAGTAGTCAGCTCTGTTGTAAGGAACAAACAGGCAGGCCCAGTCATCTGTTGGATAGAGTTATGCTTTGTGTGTCGTGTGAAGAGGTCGTGGACAGCACACACAGGAAAAGAGTCAGGCTATAGGCTGAGAGGTTAGTGGTTCAAACTCTCTGGAAATGCCTCAGAAATAAGGCCTGGGTATCTGCTTCTGGATGGTTACAGCCACATCAATAATAAAAACATGTAACTTAATAAACTATTAAAATATCTCCTTACTGTTTTTGTGAGGTGCCACTGAGTACGACTCATAGCGACCCTATGAACAACAAATTTGAACCCTGTCCTGTCCTGTGCAGTCCTCAGCATCTCTGACACCCCCAAGCCCATTGCTGCAGTTGTTGTGTCAGTCCCCCTGGTTGAGAGTCTTTCTGTCCTTCACCATCCCTCCACCTTTCCAAGCACGATGTCCCTCTCCAAGGAAGAGCCCCTCCTAACAGTATGTCCAAAGTACGTGAGACCAAGCTTTAGCATCTTTGCCTCCAAGGAGCTCCCTGGCTGAATCCTCTCCAAGACATATCTGTTGAGTCTTTCCCCTTAAAATGTCCCTTTAGTAGAACCTAAGTAGTGAGCTCTGGAGGCCTAACAGTAGGAGTTGTGCTGCCAGCCCCAGGGCAGGCAGTTCAAATCCACTTGCTGCTCCTTGGGAGAAAGATGGGCAGTCTCCTTCCACGTGATTTACAGCCTCTGAAAACCTGCTGGAGGGTCAGCTGTACGTTGATTCTGACTCAACACTACATAACAACATAACCTATATGAAAAGGGACATAATAGAAGCAACTTCATTGTTGTAAAAGGAAGACATTAAAACAAAGACCAACTTGAGAGAAACCCCACCGCTTCTCTCAGAGCCTTGAACGGCTCATCTAGTGCTCAGTTCTTCTGTGATCAACCTTAAGCTTGCATGCTTTGGTTGCACAGTCCACAGATTCCCAGATAGTTTAAGGTCATAATCAACGCCCTGGGTTCACTCCTTAACATGCTGTGCAAATGCAGGCAGCTCACCACCCCAGTGTGAGTCCCGGCAAAGCGAGGAGACTCCCCCCACCCCCAGGGCCCCGCTCTTGCCTGTCAGCGGTGATGGCTGTCATGGAGTAGATGCTGACAAACATGGCAGTGATGGGAAAGAGGTTCTGGAAGTAGCAGAAAGCATGGCCGAAGTACCAGATGTTGTGGCTGGCGTAGACAAAGTTGAAGGCTGCGTTGAAGGCGGCCATGCACAGGTCTGCCAGGGCCAGGTTCACGATGAAGTAGTTGGTGACCGTGCGCATTCTCTGATGGGCCAGGATGATCCAGATGACTGTGGCATTGCCTGTCACAGCTACCAGCACCAGGGTCAGGTAGGCTGAGGCCCACAGTGCCAGCTTCCAGCCGGGCATGGAGAAGATCGTGATGCCTGTGGTATTGATCTCAGGGATAAATGAGACGTTGGCATCTGTGAAGACAGTGCAGACCCCCATGGCTGCCTCCGGGTCTCTGCTGAGGGACCTGCTTCTGCGGATCCACCTGGGCCCTGATGTCCTGCCTGGATGTGCTAAAGGAGAGGAGTCCCCTTAAGGACGTGGGGACAGGGGAGAGAGGAGCAGAGTCAAGGCCACGTCAGGCGAGCCTGAGAAACACTCCCAAGTTCTGCAGCATGACCTGGTCTTAAGACAAAGGAGGATGAGGTTCCACATCCCAGCTGCAAGAATCTTTAGATGCTGCAAGGGAATTTCAGATCCATACTTTCAGACGAACAGGAAACCACTGGTCCAATCCTTGACTGTAGAAATGACAATGCTGAGATTCCAAGAGAGGGGACCAGCTCCTGTCACCCTGTAAGTCGGTGACAACTGAGTGCAGGTCCCCCACGCTGTCTGTCAGGAAGTATCCTGGGAATCTGAATGCACTGCAGGGATCTCAGAAAGTGGTAGGTCCACTGCCCAGCAGGGCTTGGCACCTTCTGGCCAGGCTTTGGGGTGCAGGCTGGATTTGGAATGGGGGCGTGCTCTCAACTGTGCCGATGGCCAGCCCTGCCCCACTGTGCCCGGCAGGCGAGCGCCTTGGCAGGGGAGCTGCTGCCGAGGTGGGGCTCTGGCTCCCGCCCTTGTCCCACCCCCTGCTCGGAGGACGCATCTCTGGAGGAGAGATTTAGGACTGGCTTTTGACAGAGGGTAATCAGAGGAAATGGGGTGACGGGTGGGGGCACCATCCTTAGTGGGGTGTGTAGATTCAGCCTTGGCCGGGGTCCCATCTGGCCAGCAACTTGGGGGCCACACCGACCCAGAAGTGAGTCCAGTGCTGTGACTCAGAGCAGGTCACCTCACCTTTCTGAGCTTCAGCTTCTCCATTGGAAAAGCCCTCAGGCAGACAGTGCATGCATCTCCTAGTATGTGAGTTTTAAATGTGACCCTGTGCCTATAGGAGGCTGACACATACACACAAACTCTACAGTGACTTGTAGGTCCAGGAGGGGTCTCTGCACAGCTCAGGCTGCTGTAGGAGGGGCTGAACAGAACCAGAAGCTGATCTCCACAGTCCCGGGCACTGCTGGCATTCCTGGTCCAGGGACTCCCTCTGGGAACCACTGTCTCAGGACAAGGACAGGACTGTGGGCCTCTGGGAGCTCAGCTAGCATCCCCTGCAGATTGGAGCCAAGCTCCGCAGGGCTCTAAAGCAGCTCCCCTCTGCTGCCAGGCACAGGCCAGGTCTCTCGTGACAGACCACCCACCCACACCTCCTTGGTCATCCTTGCCCCTCCTCTCCACACATCCCACATCGTTTGTCATTCAGCCCACCGCCTGCCTCCTGGGCTGGGCTGGGAAAGACCCTTAAAGGCCTCCAGCACTGAAAGGATGATGCCACTGTGGAATCCAAACTCACAACAGCATTAGGCCGTTAATCATGGAGACCAAACGCACGCTGAGGCGGAATGCGCTTCTGTCTAGATTTTGCTGCCTGTCAACCCCAGATGTGTGAGCACAGGGATTTGAGCTACTGTTTGGAACCCCCACTCTGCTAACTTGCTGAGCACGTGCTGGGCTTACAGGACCCTGGTCCTGTTCTTGGGGAGAGGGTGTCCATGCACCCCTGGGCCCCTCCCCGATGCAGTGGGTTCACCTCCCATTCCTGCCCTTCCAGAGCCTGCTGCAGGCAGCACCACCCACCCCTGCCCAGGCCCTGCCGGAGGAGTGAGGCCTGTTTTTTCTCTAGAGAGGCCAGTCACCCTCTGTTTGGACATCAGTCACTTGTTAAAGGCCTTTGCCTTTGATCTCACACAGCATCAAACATCAGCCCTGGCTCAGCTTTGAGGCTTGCTTCTGTTTGCTGGCAATTAGCAGAGCTTTGGAGGCAGTAAAATGTATAGGAATAAGGGTGTCAACGCAAGACAACCTTCAACTTGGCCTCCTGCTTGCAGACAGTTCAAATTCGACAAGGCAAGGACACCTGACATTGTGTTTCCAGGTCAGGCCTAGAGTAGAACCCTGCCTGTCCCCCACCTATGTTGAAAACACGATAGATTCTATTTTGGAGCTATTAAGTCTCTGCTTTTATCCCCTCCTTAACTCATGTCTTCTTGCAATGTCCCAACTACGTGCTCTGAGGTTTATGACTTCATGGAAGGAAAGAGGGGGTGAGATGCCCCAGACAAAGGGGTTACTATCTGCTTAGATGTTCAGAGCTGATGTCCTTCTGTAGCAAGACAATGTCCTTGAAAGCTAGGCTTTGTTTTTTGTTTGTTTGTTTGTTTTTTGACAGTTTTATAACTTTATTTGACAATCAGCTGTTAGTTTTCATCCACATTGACAGTCTGTAGATTTTTGAAAGTGGTGACAGGTACATAGGTAACCAGTGTATACAGCTTGTTTGGGGAATCTTCATCCTCATTACGTTTTCTGGACAACCGTACTCGGATGCGGTATGGGACATTTCTTATTCCTTTGGCCCAGACAGCTTTGTTAAGCCTGGTGTCAATGCGAACATCTGGTGTTCCCATCTCCTTCATGGCAAATTTCCGGATCTCCTTTAGTGCCTGAGGAGGATGCTTCTTAAATCCCACTCCATGGATGCGCTTGTGAATGTTGATGGTGTGCTCTCTGGTCACCACTTCGTTGATGGCAGAACGGCCTTTCTTCTTCTCACCACCCTTCTTTGCGGGGGTCATGGTGCCGGAACCAGGCTGGAAAAAAAAAAAGAGAGAAAGCTAGACTTTGTTAAGAGGGGAAAAATATTCCAAGTTCCTTTAGGTTCTGTTGACATTTAACACTCGAGGGTTGGTCCGTCTACCCCTGGTTGGGAGTTCCCCTTCAGACGGGGGCACAGGAGAGGCTGGTCACGTGGGGCTGGCCGTGACTGGTAAGCTGAAAGACGGGGGCTGGGGAATCTCAGGGAAGCCAGCTTTGATTCTGAGTTGAGCGTGCAGGATGTTTGCTAAGGGGTGTCCTTGGCATCAACACCTGTGGAAGAGAGAGGAAGGAACGGGAACGGGCAGGGGAAGAAGAGGTTGGGTCGCAGGGCAGGGCTGACAGCAGCCTGCAAGCCGAGGGTCCTCGGAATCTCGAATGGCTCTTGAGAGCTGTCCAGGATTGGGTGGGAGTGGCCAGGCCTCTGATGGGAAGTAGACCACCCCAAGAATGAACATGACCTTGGACAGGCAGGTAGCCAAGCACAGTGGTCAGCCAACCGACAGCCCCACCACAATTTGAAGGGAGTCTAGGAAGCACCCAAAGTCCCTGAATAGCACAGTTTGCAGTGGGCTGTCAAACTAAAGGTTGGTAGTTAAACCCAGCAGATCTGTGAAAGAAAGGCCTGGTGACCTGCGTACAGCTGAGGAGATTGCCCGGAGCGGTGTTTTGTACGCATGGGCTTAGAATTGGCAATGACAAGGGGTTTAGGGAACACATCCAACACCCCCACTTTGAATGATGGTGTGTGCTGCTGAGGGCTCCTTCCTGGTTAAGGGAACCTCTAAGCTAGAACTAAGAGAAGCAGGACTGAGGTGTGTCTGATTCTGGCCATGGTCTATCCCATCACTTACTATACATCGGAGAGCTGGAGTAAGGATGTGAGTAAGGATGTAAGAAGAATTGCTGCCTTTGAGCTGTGGTGTTGGAGAGGAGCACTGGACATCCCCTGGACGATCAAAACAACAAACAGGCATGTCTTGGAGAGGGTGCAGTCAGAGTGGTCCTTGGAGGCAAAGATGATAAAGCTTCATCTCACATATTTTGGGCATGTTGTTAGGAGAGGCTGTTCCTTGGAGATGAACATCATGCTTGGAAAAGCAGAGGGTTGGCGAAGGTGAGGAAGACCCTCCACCAGGTGGATTGACAAGGTGACTGCAGCTATGGGTTCTAATGTGTCAGGAAGTGTGAGGATGGCGCAGGATAGGACAGGGGTCAGATCTGTTGTTTATAGGGTCACTATGGATTTTACTAAACTCAGTAGAACCTAACAACAACAACAACAACAACATTCCACCACCCCATGCCCACTATCACCACTCCTTGCTTCAGGGGAGTTCAAATCACTCAGTGCCTTTGAGGGAGAGAGATGGACAATCTCCTCCTATGTGATTGTTGTTATTGTGTACTGCAAAATCAGAACCAACTCTTGGCTGACCCTCTAGTGGCTTTTCAGAGGCAGTGAATTGCACAGGAAGAGGTTGTTCCTCTTTCTCTTGGAGGATTTGAACCATGTGCCTTTGACCATTAAGTGCAACGCCTGACCATTAAGTTAAAAAGCCTCCTGGAAGATCAGCTAAGTGTTGATTCCAAGTCAAGAGCCGTAAAAAGAGTGAGACTCTCTGTGGAAACAGATCACCAGGTGTTTCTTCCAAGGAGCTGCTGGATGGGTTCAAACTAAGAACCTTCTGGTTAAGTGCCATCAAGTTGGAACAGATGCATAGCTGCACCTCCAGCAGGTTTTCAGAGGCTGTAAATCACATGGGAGGAGATTGCCCAGCTTTCTCCCATGAACCACCTGGTGGACTCCAATCCCTTTGGGTTGTCAGCACAACTCCTTACCATAGCTTTGCAGAATAATAAAATCCTGGCACACTGACATCTAGGGCACATAGTAGATGCTCAATAAATGTCGGATTAATAAAAAAGTTGTGTAAGATCCTGCTGTCAGGGTAAGGTTGTTGTTGTTATGTGCCATCGAGTCATTTGCGACTCATAGCGACCCTATATACAAGAGCCCTAAACGCCTCTATCCTGTGCCAACCTCGCCATCTCAAACACATTCATTCCCACCACTCCACTCACAGAATCGATCCATCTCATCGAGGGCCTTCCTCTTCGCTGTCCCTCCACTCTCCCAAACATGATGTTCCTCTCCAAGGACCAGTCCCTCCTTGCAACATGCCTAAAGTATGTCAGACAAAGCTTCAGAATCATTAACTGCAGGGAACATTCTGGCTTCGCCCTCTCCAGGACAAACCTCTTTGTTCTACTAGCAGTCCATGGTATATTCAACTCTCTTCTCCAGCACCACAACTCAAAGGCATCAATTCTCTTTCTATCATCCTTATTCACTGTCCAACTCTCTGATGCATAGCATGTAGATAACTAATTAATTTTCATAGGATATACAATTGAAAGGAGCATCCCTGAGTATGTGGAGCGGGTTTGGAGGCCACCAGGACGTCCCTAGTAAGCCAGGATTGGTTCCCTGTAAACAGTCCTCTTAGTGTGTGGGCAGGAGGGTATCAGGCAACCCCCTGAGGAGATGTGCTCATCTCATCAGTGGCCCAGAACTTGAGGCTTTGTCTGAGTCAGAAGCGCAGGGTGCCTGCCAAGGGCATGGGCAGCTGCTGACACCTTCTATAAACACTGGGAGCGTGCCGGGGGCAGCGCTCGGCTCTGAAAGCCTGAAGTTTATCTAGCTGGTGGAGAGAGGCTGGGATGTTTACATCTGCCAGGGCCTAGTGTACACAGAGCGTAGAGGCTCTTAACACAGAGTGGCCTCATCTCTCAAGTCTAGGCCTCCAGTGGAATCTGCCCATCTATGGCCGGCAGAGGAGGAAGTGGGCCAGGCTTGTTCTAGGAGAGGCATCTGATGCCAGGCTTGCTGGTGGGGTCACTGGGGTCATCCCAGAAGCAGACAGAGCCTTGCAGATAGGATTTTGTGTCTGCCCAGAATGTTGGCAAATGTGATGACAAAGGCCTTGACCTTGGGGGAGGAGAGTTAAGTGAAGAAAGGGAGTGACACAGAGAGGAAGCCATCACCAACAGGCCCAAGTCCTGGAGAAAGGGTCACAGCCCTGCTTTCATGTCACTCCTGATCAAGTTAGGGAACCAAGTCCCAGCCCAGCAGAATGACCTTGCCTTACCCATCTGTCAAATGGCTGGTTCTATCCCCCAGTCAAGTGCCTAGAGCTTCAAGCTTCTGATGAAGGAAGGAGAGGCTGTGGGGGTATGGGGAGAGGGGTGGGGCTTGGTACTTGAGAAGCTCCTTGCAGTAATGGAGGAGGGACATCAGAAAACAACTTCCTTCTACCCTACCTCCTCACCCCCTGCCCTAAGGCAGAAAGCTTGGTAAGCCTAGATAAAGCCAAGGGTTTCTGGAGGAAGAAACAGGTTATGTGAGTAAGAATTTCAGCTCACATACTTAAGGATTCCAGAAAAGTTTCATTTTTCTAAAAGTCAACTTAATCTTAACTCTAGGCCTCCGTTATGCTTAGAAGACAGAGAAATCCAATCTCATTCCCTCTGGGCCCCTCACCCACCTCCAGGGCCATGCATGCACCCCATAGGTCACTGTGGGGGTATCTCTTCTGTTCCTGTCAGATTTTTGTGGTCAGGACCTGTCATATCTGAGAACAAAGAATTTGGGGCTTCCCTGAAGCCAGAGTCCTGCATCCTTAGCTTTGCAAAGCTGCTCCCACCCTCATAGCCACCCTCCCAGTGCTCCACCAGACACGGAGGCTGTGCACACAATTTTTCTGACCCCGTTGTCCTTCTTCCAAGGAAGCCCTGCTTCTTTAAAACCCTACCATCCCTTCTGCTCTGTCCTAGGGTGTTTGAGAAGGCCAAGAACATCAGCAACCGCGACCTCATTCTATTCTCCCCAAACGCATGGAGGCTCATTAATCTTCAGACCTTTCTAGGAAGTGAGGGAAATATTTGCATTCCATCCTGCAAGTGCAGCCAAGAAATGGAAGAAAAACTAAAGCAAAGTTTCCATATTAAAACCATCTAAAATCCATCTCCTTCATAAAGAGGTCGGTGGGGAGAAGAAGGCTGATGGAAAGAGCCTTCTGTGTCCTTTCTGGAACATTTAACTTGAAGTCACTTTACTGGTCCCTCAAAGAACCCTCACAATGTCACCTCCTCCACTGTGTGATCTTTGGGCTAAATATCTGTCCTTACCATGGAGTAGCCCACCCAAGGTCATTTGAAAGCTATTTCTCCTCATCCATCTCACAGAGAGGCAGAACCTGGCCTGGTCACAGGCTGGGCTCGGCACAGAGTTACAGCCTTCATAGAAATTGGGGTGCTTAAGTTTAGTACCACTAAAGTAACATCACCAGACTGGGGGATTCTGAAGAGCCCTTGATGGAAGACGAGGACAGATGAAGCTTCTATGTGCCTTCGGCTCATTCTGGAATCCTGTCTAATTCTTGGCATTAATAAACCAATCAGCCAGTTGTCTTTGTGTGATTTTTGACTCATGGTTACTTCATGAGTTTCAGAGTAGAAGCGCCCTCCAAAGGGTCAGAAGATCACATGGCTGTGACCTTTAGGAAGGAGATGGACTTTTCCTCTGAGGTGTGTCTGGATTGTGAGGTGTGTCTGGTGTGAATACCAAGCTTTCCATTACTAGCCAAATGCTGAAGACTTTTTGTCACCCAGGGACTTGAGGGCATCAGTGTGCTGTTGTTAGGGCAACTAGAACTCCTAGTGACCTAATGAACAACAGACCAAAACCTTGCCCTATCACTATGGTCACTGTTATCAGTCCATTTTCCACTCTTTTGCTGACCCTCTACTTTTAAAATTTATTTTATTTTTTATTATGTGTGTACTGTCAAATCAGATATGACTGGTACAGGAGGAGATTGTTCCCCTTTCTCCAGCAAAGCATCCAGTGGATTTGAACTGCTCACCTCTGGGATTGCAGTACAGTTTCTTGCCACTAGGCCACCAGAGCTCCTGACCCTCCACTTTCCCTAATATGATGTATTTTTCCAAAGACTGCCACTTCCTGACAATAGGCCTGAAATATGTCAGATGAAGTTTCACCATCTTGCCTCTAAGAAGCACTCTGGTTGCATTTCCTGCAAGACCAATTTGCTTGTTACTTTGACTGCCTGTTGTATGTATATTCAATATTTCTCTTTAGCACTACAATTCATAGACATCTATTCTTCTTTGGCCTTTCTTATTCGTTGCCCAACTTTCACGTGCATAGAAAGTGATGGAAAATACTGTGGTGTGAGTCAGGTGCATCTTAATCTTTATACTGACAGTCTTGCTATTTAGCACTTTATAGAGGCCCTTGATGATAGATTTACCCAACGGATAACGTCTTTTGACATCACCCAGGGATCCAGGGCTTTATCATCTTACAAGACAATTTTTGCACTTGCTCAAAATCATGTCTGCAGCTCCATGCCCTCTGTTCACCCCACCAGCCCCAGGGCATCTTCACTGCTGGGTTTGCAGCCACGGCTTCTCACTGCCTGTTCATCCTGCTCATCTCGCTTCCTTCCCTACCATTGCCACAGCGATCTTTTGAAAACATAAATCTGACTGCATACTTCCGGTTTAAAACCCTTCCGTGATTTCCCTTTGCTCTCAGGGTTCAGAGGACAGAATAGCTCATTTTTCACCAGGTGTGCCTTCTAAGTGTCCCTCAGGAACCCCTATTTCCTTCTCCTTTTACAAGTAGACTTCAGCTGGCTGCAAAGCAAACTGCCACATTTCTCAGCCTCCTTTCCTAACCAGGTGTAGTGGTATATTGAAGGGCTGGCCAGTGGGGTGTAGATGGGAGTGGAAAACACAAGACCGAGCTGTGAAGAGGGAGTTGACTGCCTCTTATCTCCAGTTTTCCCCTGGTTTTGCAATAGGACACTTAGTCTCCCTGTTGACTGGGACATGCATCAACAGGCGCTGCCATCTGGGATCCAGAGATAGAAGCTACATCTTGAGGATGGCAGAGCCCTGGACTACTCATGAAAAAGAAACAAAGCAAAGCAAAACTCCTCGGTCATGAGACACTGTATTTTGTGATCTCTTTATTGTAGCAGAAAGGGAGCTCTGGTGGCTTCATCTGTAGGAAGTTTTGCTGCGAACCCAAAGGCCAGGCTTCTCTGGGGTGTAAATCTACCAGCTGCTCTGAGGGAGGAAGACAGGTAATCTCCACCTGCGTGATTTTTTTTTTTACAGTATTGTGAATTTGACAGAAGATCAGCTATGAGTCAGTTCTGGCTCCACAGCAGTGAATGCGTGTGTTATAGCAGAACGCACACACAGCTGTCAAGTTGGAACTGATTCATCGCATCTTTTCAGAGGCTGTAAGTCATCAAGAAAACAAAGATTATTACAGCTGAACCAATAGGCACCATCATGATGGATGGAGAGGAGATTGAAATTGTCAACAGCTTCATCTTACTTGGATTCACAACTACCACCCTTGTTACCAGCAGTTAGGAAACAAGACACATTGCCCTGGGACCTCTCCAAATTATTGAGGAGCAGTCATGTCAGTTTGAGGACTAAGGTGTATCTGATTCAGGCCATAGTCTTTCCAATTACTTACTATGTATCTGAGACCTGGACAGTGAATAAGGATGACAGAAGAAGAATTGATGATGCCTTTGGTCTGTGGTTTTGGAGAAGAGCACTGAGCATCCCATGAGTGACCAAGAGGACAAACAGATATGTTTTGGCAAGGGTGCAGCCAGAGCATTCTTTGGAGGCAAGAATGATGAGACTTCCCCTCACTTTGGGCATGCTGCTAGGAGGGGCTAATCTTTGGAGAGAAACATGTTATTGGGAAGGATGGAGGGTTGGCGAAGGAGAGGAAGACCCTCATCCAGGTGGATGGACACGTGACTGTTGCAATGAGCTCTTGCGTGTCAGGAAGTGTGAGGTTGGTGCAGGATAGAACAGGGTTCAGATTTTTAGTTCATAGGGTTATGACTCTATGGCACTTAACAACAACAACAACAACGACAACAAAGACATACAGGAGATGGCCCATCTTGTTCCCATGAAGCCTCTGGTAGATTTGAATTGGGAGAAAGTCGGCACCATGAGATTAGCAGTACGGCCTCCTGTGGGCTGTGCCACCAGGGCTCCCAAGATAGCAGAAGTTCCAGTCAAATACTCTAGTTAATCCTCCCGGGGCACCTGAGGAGAAAGGTCTGGAAATCCCAAACCACCACAGCCACTGAAGTCCTTCTGGGGAGCAGCTCTGCTCTGGAACATGTGAAGTCACCATGTGTCAAATTGGTTCTATGGCAATTCGATGCTGACTTGCTTAACCCAAAATTATACACAATACACTTAACCTTTTATAAATGTCCTGACGCCCTACCCAGATTGACCATCTCTCACGCGTATCTCTGTCTACACATCAGTGCTGTTCTTGTGCTTTCTTCTGAGCACTCTGATCCATCACACTTACAATTACTTGCCCAAAGTGTTTTCTCTGCCAAGAAATCTAGGAAAGCCAGGATTTATGTCTGTCTTGATTAATACCATGTCCTCCCTTCCCACACTGTACTTGGCCTGTAATATGTGCTCAACAAATATTTAGTGATTAAATAAATGAATAAATAGGCAAATGAATGAACTGGAAAAAACTTGGATATTGTTGAGGCTTTTTTTACATTTTTATTTTATTTTATTTTATTATTTTTGTGTGTGTGTACTATCAAATCAGATCTGACTGGTGCAGGAGGAAATAGCCCCTCCTTCTCCAGCAGAGCATCCGGTGGGTTCAAACTGCGTACCTTTGGGATTGCAGTGCAGCTTCTTGCCATTAGGCCACCAGAGCTCCCAGAACTTGGACATTGTATACATATGCTTTTTTTTGCAGTAAGTAACAATGAATCAATGATAGGTGCTGTGGAATGACTACGCCTCATAGCCACCCTATGAACAACAGATCCAAACCTTGACCTATCCGGTACCATCCTTAGGAACTCCAGCATCCTCAAGACCGTTGCTGAGGTCCCTGTTTCAATCCATCTTATTGTGGGTGTTCCTCTTCTTCACGGACCCTCTACTTTTCTAAGTGTGATGTCTTTTTCTAAGAACTGGTGTCTCCTGACAACATACTCAAATGTTGGTGAGGTGACGTTGCACCATCCTCGCCTTTAGCAGCACCTCAGTGGCACTTGCTTTGTTTGTTCTGGTGACACTCTTTGCCAGCACCATACTGCAAAGGCATCGATTCTTCCAAACAAACAAAAACTCCCACTTTTTGCCAATGAGTTGGAACTGACTCATAACTGATCCTCAAGTGGGTTTCCAAGGCTGGAAATTACCCATGTTTGTCCTGAGCGGATTTGAACTGGCAGAACCATGGCCTTTGCTTTAGTAAGACAGCTCTCTATGGACTGTCACTAGAGCTCCCTTCTGAAAAATAAGATCTTGATTTTTTTTTTACATAACTAAAAAGTCTTCAGGCAGATGATTCCATGTTAAAGAGGTCAATAATAGCAAAAGCTCTTTGGAAACTTTGCTTTTTCCTAGCCTTCTCCTCATGGCTGCAAGATGGTTGCAACAGCTCCAAATAGCATACATTCACATGACACTATCCTGTGATGGAAGGAAGGGAGCTGGAAGGGCAAGAATCCCTCCCTCTCAGGATGCCTCTCAGGCATTTCTTTATTATCAGAGAGGGAAAATCTTCCCATCACACCCTCTGCACCCCTTAACCACCAGCAGCAAATATTCTTGATATCTTATTGACCAGAATAAGGCTCTATGACCATCCCTTTCCCAGCAAGGAGAATGGGAACTTCTTCTTTCTCAGGACCTAGCTGAAGTTTGGCTCTGTGTTTGACACTGTTGTCCCTCGAGGCTCATGGGCAGAAACGAGCTCTGAGAGTCCTTGCCTTCCTTGACTGCCTTGAAATGAATTGTGTTCCCCAATGTGTCACCAAGGTTGGGCCGTGAAACTCAGTGGTTCGGTGGTTAGTAATAATACCATAGTCCTATCTGATGCGGTCTGATATGACCAGAAGATTAGCTGTAAAGGGATTAGGATGGGATGCAACACCACAACGAAGATCACACAGTGTGGTCAGAGAGAAAGGTAGATTCCTTAGATTGTGGTCTGCACTGTCTTTAATCTCTGGATGAGAAAGGATTCAGAGGAGAGCAGAGGGACCACGAAGAAGGAAGAGCTTTGCACCCAGGATGCATGATCCCAGAACCTGTGATCGCTGCTTGCTGGTTAATCTCTTCTATAAGTCAAAAGAAGTTGGTTCAAGATACAACCTATGCCACAGAGATTGCATCCTGCTTATTAACATAACTGCTTCTCTCCTGCCTCATTAGCGTCATATTGTTATTGTGTGCCTTCAAGTGGGAACCAACCCAGAGCTGACTCTCCACTGGGTTTTGAGAGACAGTAAACAGTGCAGGAGGACATTCCCTGTCCTTCTAGAGCACAGAAGCTGGTAGATTTGAACTGCATGCCTTTGGGATTCCAGCGCAGCTTCTTACCACTGGGCCACTGGAGCTCCCATTAGCATCATTAAGGTTAGATTGAACCTACAGAGAGCTGACCCTCCAGGAGACTTCCCATTTTTCTCCCTCAGAGAGCTGGTTGGATTTGAACTGCCTGCCTTTGGGTTGCAGAGGATAGTTATATCAGATCACAAATGGAGGATAATGACACTAGACAACAAATGGAGGATAATGACACTAGATCATAAATCAAGGATAATTATGTTGTACTGAGAATTATGACTTGGCCAAGCTAGCACCTAGTTGAGAAGAGGGAACAATTCAATCGATAGCAACGAGCCTCATCTGGAAGACTCTGGCCTGAGCATTAAGAGGAGATCATGTCTTATTTGTCTCCAATTACCCACTCTACCTACTTTGGCCCAGCTCCCCAGTTCTCTGCGGAAATGTAGACTCCCTCCTGAGCACCTGTAATCCACAGACAATAACACTAGAGGGCGCCCCACTGCCTTAATCCTGGGACCCTAAGCAATCTGTCAATGAGTTACAGCTGAGGATGGTGGTTGAGAGGATGGAAATGTTGGTTACTATTTAAGCTGACCACCTAGCACTGGGCAGCCTTTATCTCCATTTAGTGGTCTTCCTCTGTACCCTTCTTTCTTCTGCTGTGTTCTGCATCGACCAATTACATCTCTCCTTCCCTCTTCTCCCTGCACAACGTCCACCTCAGGATCTCCTCTCTGAATCCTCAATCTTAGCTGACTCCTGTCGGTGCCCAGTGCTCACTCTGTCCCTCTGGCTCTCCAGTTTATTGAGCTCCATTCAGTTTATTGAGTGCTACATTCTTGTCTCATGTTCCGTCACAGGTTTGTATTTCCCAAATTTTATAACGCATTAGAATCATCTGAGGAATTTTGACCAATCCTGATGCCCAGTTCACCACCTCAGACCAATTAGATCAGGGCTGGGAGTGGGAGGCCAGTGCAGGACCTTTGAAAGGTCTCCAGGGGTTCCAGTGCATAGCAGAGTTTGGGATGTATCTCTAGGTCTGAGACTCTTTCTTGACCTTCCACTTGGCCTATTATCATTGATAGGAAGCTCTGGTGGCCTTGGAGCAAGGAGCTGAACTGCCAACCCCAAAGCAGGTGGTTCAAATCTCTTTCAATTGACTTACTGACTCTGAAAACTTGCTGGAGGATCATCAATAAGTAAGAGCTGGTTTGAATGTACATAGCAACAATAACATTCCCACTGATTTGCATCTGAAAGTTGGACAGTGGGCCACTGTGAGTCATTGTCAACTTGATGACACCCAGCAAGAACTTTGGCATCAGTGCTTCCTGGAAGCCTTTTTAGAACACAGCTGGCACCCATGTTTATTGTTGCTTTGTTTGCAATAGCAAAGAGCTGGAAACAACCCAAGTGTCTACCAACAAACAAATGGATAGAGAAACTCTGGTATATTCACACAATGCTATGCAGCATGAAAAACAAGGAACTCATGAAATATTATGCAAAATGGGTAACCCTGGAGGACATTATGCTGAGTGAAATATTTCAGTCACAAAAGGACAAATATTACATAGGGCCGCTGTTGTAAAATGGGACTGACTCAGGGTTGAGGGAAGACAGAGAAGGAAGGGAGGAATGATCAACACTGCCTCGAAACAGATGATGGGGAGAACTGTTTAAAAGGGATATAAGGTGCGCCTGATACAGGCCATGGTTTTTGCAATCACTTGTTATGCATCAGAGAGCTAGACAATGACTAGGGAGGACAGAAGGAGAATTGACGCCTTTGAGCTGCTGTGCTGGAGAAGAGTATTGAATGTACCATGCACTGCCAAGAAAACAAACAGATTCATCCTAGAGAGGGTTAAACCAGGCTACTCCTTGGAGACAAAGATTCTGGGGCTTTGTCTGACATACTTCGGACATGTTGCAAGGAGAGACAGGTCTTTGGAGGGGGACATCATGCTGGGTAGAGTAGAGGGACAGCGCAGGAGGGGAAGACCCTCTATGAGGTGGATTGATTCAGTGACTGGGGTAATCGGGATGGGTGTGTCAGAGGCAATGCGATTGGCACAGGATAGAGCAGGGTTTAGGGCTGTTGTACATAGGGTCGCTATGAGTCGCAAATGACTTGACGGCACATAAAAACAACAACAACAACAACTATTATCATGACAAGAGTCCAGAATGAAGGTTGCACAGTGGCATGGACTTGGGGGGAGGGATTGCATAACAATGAAAGAGTTTTTCTTTTACTTTTTAAGGAGAAGAGTGAACTGGGGGCAAGAGGGTGGGCAGGGAGAAAAAGTGCAACAACGAATGATGGAAACCCTAAATCTCTGTAAACTGTCATTAAAATTAATTTTTTTTTTAAAAAAAGAACACATAGCTGGGCTCAACTGCTTCTGAATTTCCTGCAATCTCCCTTGTTCCCAGTTTGTCTCCATGTACTGTTCTGCAGGGAGAAAGGGCAGAAAGATGAGAGATATCAGAATTGATCTTCAATGAAGGAGATTTAAGGGTCCTTACAAAGGTTTTGATTACGCTTACCCAAAGCTCACACTCACTGCCATCGATTCCATTCTGACTCATTCTAAAGATGCAGTAGGATGTCCCCAGATGGTTTCTAAGACGGTGAATCTCCGCCCCTACCCTGTAATCTGTGACCATCTATTTATTATTTGTTTAATTGTGATTTGAATGAAAATTTACAAAGCATATTGATTTTCATTCAATCACTCGTACACACTTGTACACAATTATCACGTTAATTGCAGTAGCCACAATGTAACCTCACTTTTCCTGGGCTTTATTTTTGGGCAAATGCTGCTCTTTTGATCTTCTGTGGTTGGCTATTCTAATGAGGGAGTTTTTCCCTGTGTTATTGGTCATTTTAAAGACCTGTCTATTGTGTGGTTGGAAGTTGGGCCGCAGGGGACCAGTTGTGCCCCAGGTTCTCGAGTTCCACCAGCACAGCTGTTAATCCTTTATAGAAGCAGCCAGCCACATCTTGTCCTGGTGGAGTGGCTGCTGGCTTTTAACCACTGCCCTTTCATCAGCCAAGCACTTAACCATGGCAAAATCAAACAGAAAACTCAAGAGAGCCCCAGTGGTCTAGTGGGTAGAGTTGTGCTACTAACCCAAAAATTCAAAGCGCTCTGGGGGGTTCAAATCCACCAGCAGTTCTGCAGGAGAAAATTCTTCAGAACAAGGTGAGCAATCTCCTTGCATGCAGTCTCTGAATGCCCACTGTAACCACTTAGTACCTGGATATTTCTCTATGCGAACAGATATAATAAGTCCAGTTGTGACTTGCCTGCTTGCTAAAACAGGCCTAAGGGGGGTTCTCAGCAGCCATTCTCTTAGCAGTTTGATTGAATTACATCAGTGAGTTTTAGATGTTGGATTATGATTAGTGCTCAAGCCAAAGAAATAAAATAGGAAATATCAGAAGGTATTATTGCACAGTAGGAGGGAGTTTGTTTCAGGAAACTTTGTTCAGTTGGGTGTGTTGCATGTACATTGGACTGTGGTGTAAGAGCTATCTCTGGTCTTATTGAAACTGTATGAGTAGTGTGGAATTGAAGAACATTCTGTTGTTATGTGTGTTAAGTTATCTACGACTCATAGTGACCTTATGAACAATAGCTCTGTGCCCTGCTCTACCCTGAGCCAGTCTCACAGTTTCTAACAAACTTGTCTCCATTATCATAATCACCATGTAAATCTATCTCATCCGGGCTCTTCCTCTCCTGTGCTGACCCTCCACTCTTCCAAGCATGATGTCCCTCTCCACTGTCTGGCCCCTCCTGGCAACATGCCCAAAGTATCTGAGATGAAGCTTCAAAATCCTTGACTCCAAAGAGCCACCTGGTTTCACTGTTTCCTGGACATACTTGTTTATTCTCTTCAAATACATCTATTCTTCTTCTGTCATCCTTAGTCATTATCCAACTCTCTTATGTGTGGCAAGTAATTGCAAAGACCATGGCCTAGGTTTGGTGCACCTTAGTCTCTATGCTGACATCATTTCTCTCCAGTAGTCTGAAGAGGTCCCTGATTTTCCAATGCAACTTATCTTTTGATTTCTTAGCTGCTGGTACCTTGATTGTGGATCTGGGAAAAATGAAATTGTTAACAATCTCAATCTCTTCTCCATCTATCATGGGGCTGCCAAGTGGCCCATTGGTGAAAATCTTTGCTTTCTTCTTTTTTTTTTCAATCTTTGCTTTCTTGATGTTGATCTTCAATTCATATTGAAAACTGTAGTATTAGACCTTCTGCAGCAAACATTTCAGGTCCTCCTCAATTTTGGCAAGCAAGTTTGTGTCAGAACATTCTAGAGACATTCTATTTGAATTTGAAAAGGAGTAAAATTGGATCCGTCACTGAAAGAATTCTGTGGCTTTCCATCCCCTCCTCCCTACGCCAGCTGACTTTAATACCAGGTACCCCCTGGCATACATCTTGTAGAAGATGCAGCCAAAGTGCTCCTTGAAGGCAAATAAGATAAAACTTCATCTCACATCTGTGAGCATGTTGATAGGAGAGGCTATTCTTTGGAGAGGAACATCATACTTGGGAAGGTGGAAGAAAGGCAAAAGAGGAAAAGGTTCAATTAGATGAATTGACATAGTGACTGCAGCAATAAGTTTAAGTGTGCCAGAAAGCGTGAGGCTGGCACAGGACAGGGTTCAGATTGGTTGTTCAGAGGGTCACTATGAGTTGTACTTGACTCAACAGCACTTTATAATAACAACAATATGGCATATGACTCAGTATGAATGCTAGGTAGCAACTGGCTCACTTTCTGGAAGTCACATGGTTTCTCCCCACCCCTAGAAGCCCAGACTAGCCAGTTTCATAGTGAAAAGCTCTGGGCTATTAATTCAGGCTTCTTGTCAGTTCCCATGAGTAGGCCTCAGTTCACTATGACCCCATGCACAACAGAACAAAACATTGTCCAATCTTGGTTCATCTAAACAATCACCGGTCTGATTGAGTTCATTGCTGTGGCCTCTGCATGTTTTGACTCTCTTCCATCCTAGAAGAAACCTGTGTGGTGCAGTGGTTAAGTGTTTGACTGCTAACTGAAAGGTAACTTGTTTAATACCACCAGCTGTTCCACAGGAGAAAGATATGGCGGTCTGCTTCTATGATGATTACAGAATTGGAAATGCTATGGGCAGTTCCACTATGTCCTATGGGTGACAAGTCAGAAATGACTTGCCAGCAATAGGGTCCAACCTAGGGGCTCATCCTCCAGCGCTATATTGGGTTTTCATTGCTTAAATTTCAGATGTAAACGGCAAAACCTTTCCTCCTGGTCTGCCTCCGTTTGGGAGTGCTCTTGAAACACATCCACCATGGGTGGCCCTGCTGGTATTTTTAATACTGGTGACATAACTTCAGGCATCATAGCAACAGTCAATCTAACAACAGACAGTGGAGTCACGGAGGCAGAAGGAAAACACTACTCCATGTTACCATGGCATCAATGCCCTGGCTTTTTATTTGGTACCTTTTAACTAAAGAATGAAGTTAGATGGGAGAGGCTAGAGAAGGCAGTGTCCATGATACTGAGGCAGTGTGATGTACAGCAATTTCAGTGCCTCTTGGGAGAGTCAACTTTAGTGCAGAGCATGTGTGTGTAGGGTTGGGGGGATGAGGGTACTTAGAAGGGCCAATTTTAGTGCCCAGTGTAGGGCTCTTAAAAGGTCTTGTTTAAAACTGTTCTAGTGCAAGCCAAGGCCATATTGGAGCACTTGGTCAAGAGTGCAGGCTAAGATCTTTGTTAAAGTATGAGGCTGAGAAGAAAGCCAACGAGGCAGAAGTGAAGGCAAAAAGCAAGGACAGATTTATTAGAAAAGTTACATGCATCGCATAGGGATGGCCCTTCATCCTCAGAAAGGAAATAATGGAGGAGACAGCACCACTGAGGTGGGGTTGTGTGTGTGTATCTCTCTGTATCTCTCTCTCTCTCCCTGGTGCATCTGGGCATCCCTTGAGGCTGGAGCCTTGACCAATGAGATGTCGTCATGGTGAGTTCAAAGTGGGTGGTTCTTATTCGGGTCTGCTGTTCTTAGAAAAAAGCATCAAAACCACCAACTCAGCTGCTCCTGAGCATGGGCCGACTTCTACGCAGGTCAGTATCTGTTTCCTGCTTTTTACGGCTCGGCTGGTGCTTTACCAGGCTGATTTCTGCCTCCCCTACCTCATTGGTTCTAATCCTAGCACTAGAGTGTGATAGGAAATTTAAAGAGTCAGCCTGGAGTGTGATGAGCCTGGAGGGTGATGAGTCCTCCATGATATCAAAGGACTGGAAGGCTTTCGCATCAAACTCTGAGCCTGAGTCTCCTCAGAACACAACAGGGAGATGTTCCGTAACTTGTCTCTCACACAGAGGTGTTATGCTGCCCCAGACGATAAACAAACCCAGCAGCTTATTCAATACCTATGCACATATTTGTTTCAGAAATTGATCTTCTGCTAATGCAAGATGGAGGGCTTTTTGTTTGTTTCTGAGTTGAGCAGAAAGGGATCTGCTAAGACAAAAAGCAGGTTCTGCTGCAGAGCTGACTAGTTCAGCAAACAGGAAAAAGGAAGTTGAAAGGCCCTGAGGGAAAATATAGGAAGGAGGGAAAGGAGCCAGCATGTCTGGGAGAACATAAAGGATCCCTCCCCTCTACTCTACAAATTTTCAGTGAAATGCAGGGGTGGCTGGATTTCTGGAAGCTCTGAAGTCAGCAAGGGGACTGGAAGCAGAGGCAGCCCATCTGGCCCAGGAGAAAGCTGGCTTGTGGAGTCCATCTTTAGAGAGGATGCATGTCCCTAAGTGGTATAGTCAAATTGTTAGAGGTTCAAGTTCACCCATAGAGACTTTGGAAGAGAAGTCTAATGATTTACTTCTGAAAAACTAGCTGTTGGAGAACTGTGGGGTGGTTCAACTCTGAAACACTGAGGTCACTGTTAGGTCCAGACAGGGAGCCAAGGGGGAGAATGAAGAATTCAAAGATTACACACGTCGATAAGAAGAATGAATGTAAAACAACTATGAGATATCATCTCACCCCAGTCAAAATAGCAAAATTTAACAGAACAGCAAGCAACAAATGCTGGCGAGGTTGTGGAGAAACT
>NW_006399824.1:4284630-4299439 GCF_000299155.1 Elephantulus edwardii | reverse complement strand
ATTTAGATCCTCCCAGAAGAGCTGTGGGTGAGCATTAACATTACTGGTAAGTATATTCATTTTCTCCTGGACACAAGAGCCTATTATTTAGTCCTAAAAGCCTTCTGAGGTCCCAACTCTTCTCACTATTTCTTAGTTGTTGGAATTGATGGGAAAACTTCATAAGCAGTTCCTTTCTTCCCCTCTGCCTTGCACGCGGACTTCCGAGCTGTAAAACAACCCAGTGGTAGATGGACTTTGGTCCAGGACTTAAGAACAATAAATGACGTAGTTGACCCTCTACATCTTGTGGTTCCTAACCTTTTTACTATAATAGACAAAGTGCTAGTCAATACACCTTTTATTTTAAGAACTACCTTCCCTCTGTAACTTGATTTGTGCCACTGTTAGAACTTCTACTTGGCATATTATTGCTTTTAATTTTTGACTCATTTTAACTTGTTAAATTTGTGTCTTCTAGGCTACAACATAGGGTTTTCAGAGGCCTGCTATTTTGGAAGTAGATGGCCAATCCTTCTTCCTAGTGTGTGTCAATCTGAATGTTCTGATTTAGAGAAGTAACCAACAGAAAAGCATTTAACAGAAAAAGTGAAAATATATCCCTTATTGTGGAATTAACTATTAGTTTCAGTGTTGTCCCTGCCCTTGGCACAAGTGCCCTGACACACTTATTTCTTTGCTCCACCATCCATCAAGATACCCCTACACTTCTACCCACTCCCTTCAACATTTATCTCCCATTGTCTAGCCCTTGATCTGATAGCTTATATCTAAAGCTTTCTTGGTTTCTGTGATTCCAGATTCATCAGCTGGTAACAGTTTCTTATGCTGTGACCAGAGTTTCCCAAGTTTAGTGGTAATGTGTCCCGAACGGAGATGATGTGTCCTGTGGAACTGGTGTGTAGATAGTTTCTTCTTGGCCTGAGGGCCTGTGGCCCTTGGGCCTGACCGAGTTTCGCGCAGCCTTGGGGGTCCTCCACTTTTTACCTGTATGGGTGGGGAGGTTTGGCTCTGCTGAGGTGTCTTGTCTTTTCGCCTGCCTTCTGCCCTTTCTAAGTGTCCTGCGACCCAGTTTCCTACTGAGTTTCACGCAGCCTTGAGGGTCCTCCACTTTTCAGGAAGCACTGCATGGTTCAAAATTGGGAAGGGCATACGCCAGGGATGTGTCCTGTCTCCATACCTTTTCAACCACTATGCAGAACAGATCATCCGGGAGGCTGGGTTCTATGAGGAGAAGTGCAGCATCAGGATTGGTGGAAGATCTATCAACAATCTGCATTATGCAGATGACACAACCCTGCTTGCTGAAACTGAGGAGGACCTGAAGCACTTGCTGCTGAGTGTCAGGGACTGCAGCCTTCAATATGGATTGAGGCTCAATGTCAAGAAGACAAAGATTCTCACCACTGGACCAATTGGCAGCATCAGGATGGATGGTGAAGAGATTGAGATTGTACACAGCTTTAGTCTGCTTGGCTCCATAGTCAACAGTCTTGGCACCAGCAGCCAGGAAATTAAAAGATGTATTGCAATGGGAAAGTCTGTTGTTAATGACCTCTCTGAAGTACTGAAGAGCAACGTTGTGTCTCTGGAGATTAAGGTGAGTCTGGTACAAGCCATGGTCTTTGCAACCACTTGTTATGTGTCAGAGAGCTGGACAATGACCAGGGAGGATAGAAGGAGAATTGATGCTTTTGAGCTTTGGTGTTGGAGAAGAGTGCTGAGGGTACCATGGACTGTTAAGAAAACAAACAGATTCATCCTGGAGAGGGTTAAACCAATCTGCTTCTTGGAGTCAAGGACTCTGAAACTTCGTCTGACACACTATAGTCATGTTGTAAGGAGGGACCGGTCCTTGGAGAATGACATCATGCTTGGGAGGGTGGAGGGCAGGCGCAGGAGGGGAAGGCCCTCTGGGAGGTGGGTTTATTTGGTGACTGGGGCAATCAGGATGAGTGTGTCGGAGACAATGCGATTGGCACAGGACAGATCAGAGTTTAGAGCTGTTGTACATAGGGTTGTTATGAGTCTCAAGTGACTAGACGGCACATAACAACAACAACAAAGGTTACAACAGTTTCATGATGCATCTTCTAGGATATGAACATGTATGGCTAAGCACAATTGATAACAGTGTATCTAAATTCCAAAATCAGTCTCCACAATAGACTACGTGTTTCCTATTGCCAAAGGGACCCTTTAGAGTAGTGAGAGAAGATCTTCACCCTGAAACCTACAGCATCCCTTTTCAGCAGGAAGTAGCTAAGAGAATACACCATCCCCTTTTCCTTATGAATCAGAGTGAAATTTCTCTCAGGGAGGAGTGATAGGGAATGGCAAAGGACACACTGACAAAGGAGATTAATCAGAACTGGTTTTGACAAGCACTGTGGCAACAGGACAATTAAAACAGACTTTCAAGGGAGGAAAAAGAAGAGAAAGGAACGGACTGGGGGGTGGGGTAGAGAAAATAGTGCAACAATGAATGAATGGAAATCCAAAATCTCTGTAAATGTTCATTAAAATTAAGAAAATAAAATTTTTTAAAGAAAGGAAGAACGAATGGCCTCACCCACCTGGAGGGTGAACCATAAATCACAATGGAATATCCCTTACTTCCCTTCCTAAAGACCCTGTTATAAAAACCCTCCCCAATATGCCTAAAGCATGGCTTCCTCCTTCTGCATGTTCAGAACAAGGAACCTTGCCTGAGAGCTCCCCTAATAAAACTGCTTTTAAGCTTCTTTTCTTGTTCTCTGATCTCTTTCTTAAGTCCATAGCTTAATAGTCACCCTAAGTGGAAAGCCCATGTGACAACAAAGGGTTCTACATGTATGTGCTCGGTACCCTGGTAGGTAGGCACCCAGGTACTGTGGTGGTGCGAAGTGATGCCTTCCACTGAGGGTGAGTGGCTAAAGCTGGCTGCAGTCAAGTCAATGTTGTTGTTAGGTGCCACTGATTCGAGTACAATATGCTTTAAAGTCTGAATCTACATCTAGTGCTTTAAAGTGTGTGAGGATATGACCTGAAGAGCTACAGGCTTTTTTCTGACCCTGTACTGGGACCCTATAGGACCTAGTGCATATTGGGATGCTGTGGCTTCTTCACTTGCCTGGCCTAGCATCAGGGGATCATACCATACATCTTCTGAGATCATACCATACATTCCTTCTTCTCCCTACTCACACCTATAGGTTCAATTTCAGACCCCACTTCTGGGCCTTCTGGACTGAAATTCTTGGCACCTTCAGATTGTCCTGGAAGCCTGGCTCTTTTCCTGAGAACTTCCTCTACCTGAAGACCCAGCCTTTTCCTAGGCAGCTGCTCTCTCCTCCAGAGTGTCAGATGTGGTAGTTAAATGGGAATGCCCAGGCACTGAACAGTCCCACTGAGTCATGAAGGGCCTGGCCCAATATCCCATTGGATAATGCTCTTAGGGCACTTGCCCAGTATGCTTCACTGGGTTCCAACAAAGTCTGCCCCCACAGATAGCATGCCTAGGCCTTCCACAGAGGTTCTGAGTCCAGCCCAGAATCTCCTCAGAGAGACAGGTCCCTCTCCCATGAGGATAAGAGCAGAAATGGTATTTTTCTCAGCCTACCAGTTCTTAGCATTACTCATTTAAAAGAAGCAATTACTTAATTGAAAATGTGCAAAGAATAATGTAAAAATGTTTGCAGAACTCTAAATGACTAATCAATATGGAAAATATTCCCATCCTCACTAGCCATCAGCAAAATAAAAATTTTAAAAATAGAATATAATTTTACTGTACAATAATGCATACATGTAGGGAAAAAAATGCCATAAAACATAGATGTAAAACCAATGAGTTTTATAAAGCATGTATTCACCCTTCAGGCTAAATCAAAGAGTATGTGAACTAGAAGTGTCACACTCCCCTGTGTACCTTTCCAAATACTTCCTTTTTCCCTTTAAAATTGATCATTATCTTGATTTTTAGGATGGCTGCTTCCTTCTTTGTGAAAGAAATCTGTATCCTTAAACATTAGAATTTTGTTTTGACAGTTTTTGTTACATCAGTGGGAGAGCATATGTGTTCCTTTGTGCCTTGTTTCAGTGTTTCTGTTGTGAAAGTCGTGCAATTTGTTGAATATTGTTGCAATTTGTTTGTTATCAGTCCTGTGCAGCATTGGCATTTTGGTCAGGAGTTGTGCTGCCAAATCGAAGGCATGGAATTTGAGTCCACCAGCTAGTCCTCAAGTGGAAGATGGGCAATCTCCTTCTGTGTGATTTACAGCCTCTGAAAACCTGCTGGAGGGTCAGTTATGATTTGGTTCCAACTCGACAGTAACCACCACCACCACCACCACCACCACCACCACCACCACCACCACCACCACCACAATTCTGTATTTAACTTATTGCTAATGGGCAATTGGGTTAGGTTACTATGAGTCTTCATTATACTTTTGGCATTTTGGTTGTAGGGAGAGTATTTTCATCATTCACTCATTGCTGTCAAGTTGAAACTGACCCCTAGCTGGCCCTTGGCTTTCCAAGGCTGTAAATCACACAGAAGGAAATCATCCATCCTTCTCCCTTGTAGCCACTGTCAGATTTGAATAACTGGAGAGGCACTGCATTTGGGTTACTGGTGCAATGCCCTAAGAACTATGTCCCCTGAGTTTCCTGGATCTTAACAGATGATGCCAAAGAATTTGTCAAAACAGGGGCACCAATTTGCACTCAGTAGCAGTGTGTGAGAATGCCTGCTGCCCCATCTCCTCAGTAACACCTGGGTTTGTGTGTCCCTTTGGTTTTAGTTGTTCTCATGGGTGTGAGGGGGTCTTTTGGCTAAGTTGTTCATTCAGCAGACTTGGTGGTTATGGGGGGTGAAAGGTTTCGGATAGATGCCAAGAACCACCCGAAGGTAGAAGAAACATTTCCCAGAGATTACTGTTTGCCGGGCAACTCAGCAAGGGGAGTAGCCCTGGGGGTTGGGCTCATGGGGTTTATATGGGGTCGTTGCAGTGGCTCACAGGTATATAAAGTTTCTGGTCTTGGAAAACTGGTTCTGGGGAACGTCCTAACATAGGATTTCTGAGTTCTGGTTTCAGAAAATGTCCTGACATAGGATTTTCTGAGTTCGGGTTTGGAAAATATCCTGATGTAGGATTTTTGAGTTGAGCTTCAACCTCCATTTTTATTTTTAGCCTAACATTCCGACCTTTGGGGTGATGGGGGTGACGAGGTCTTCTGGCTGCTTCCAGTGGATGGGACCATAATGGGGTTTAAGGAAGGCTGGTATGTTATGCTGTGTCATTTGGAGGGAGCGGTATGTACTTCATCATGCACAGTTCACTGATGGTTTGATTGGTAAATGCGCGAAACTGCTTCTGCAAAAAATTGATAAAGATTTGGAATAAACATAGCCCATAGGTTAAAGCAAGAATGAACAGTAGTATAAGAGGTACGAAAGTCTGTAGCCATCCTACCATTGAAAGGAGGGTATGATGGAGAAGAAAGTTTATAGGTTAGGGACTACTTGATGTACTGGTTGTACGAAATTATTGATATCTCGGAGATCTTGGACAAGACAGTATGAGCCATCTGGTTTCTTTATTGGAAGTATAGGAGTTTTGTAAGGAGAATGAGAGGGAATTAAAACACCAGTTTTAAGGAACTTAGTTATATTGGGTTTCAGTCCTTGGAGATGTCCTATATTGATGGGGTACTAGGGAATGCATGGGAAGGAGGTTTGGCCTTTAATATTAATAGGAGTGTGATGTGTAGTTACTGATGGTTTAGAGGGATCCCAAACTATAAGAGCAACTTGATGGGGTAGCAGTGGGAAAGCGAAGGTGGGAGGAGAATTTTCTTCAGGAGTTACGCACAGAGGAAAAAGTTGTATTGGACTAGGGCTGGGGGTGAAGGTGAGGTTTATAGAAGCTTTACATTTGCTTAAAATATCTCGGCCTCGTAGAGGAGTGGGGCACTGCGGTATTATGAGGAATTGATGAGTAAACTGTATATTTTGAAATAAGCACAATAAGGGAAGAATAATGTGTGATCTGTTAATTTTCCTGTTACTCCCACCTGGTTGGTTTGGGAGAGAATATTAGACCATATTTGGAGAATTTGATTGAGAGGACCTCTGGCTAAAAATACGTCCTGATTTCTATACTGAGTGAAATAGGACAGCCTCGATTGAAGTCCAGTCTTGAATTGGGGTGGGGGTGATAATCCAATCTGTAGTGGATGGTCAGGTGCACACCTAGCAGGAGGACCACAGTGAGTTTGCTTGGAAAAGCAGTGAGGCAGGATTATTACTGATAGAAAGGATGAGAGAGTTCAGAGAGAGAGAGAGTTTCAGTGATCATTATGGAAAAGATGATGAGGAATTAAGATCTCATATTTAGAGAAGGAAGAATAGGCAGAAAGTGTAAAAAGATATTTGGCCAGAGGTAAAGTCTTGGAGAGACCCCTATATCCAGAGACCAGTGGTAGAGGAGAGCAACTGAGTGGAGGGGGTTCCTAGGATTGAGTTCTGAGATTGAGTTAGTAATGAAAAGGGAGAAAGAGGAGGAGCTCATTAGGATTGGATTGCACTGGAGTCTGGTTCTGAAGATAACTTACTTTGAGTTGTTGACAATTTGGTTATTTGTTGAGGAACTGCTCAAATATATAACAGAGTAATCAGCAATAGGTAATTTTTATTTGACTGAACTTGATAGAACAAATTGGCTAATTTTAAAAAAATTATATTAACTGATTCTCTAAGACAGATATGGAAACAGGAGTGGCATCCACTTCCTAAACCATATGCCTCTTGAAACCCTATGAACATGGAGAAAAGATGTTAACTACAGAAAGGCTTCAGACCTTCTGTTCATAGGGTCACTATAAGTTGTACTTGACTCAACGGCAATAAACAACAACAACAACAACATTACCTTCACTATGGGTTGCATGTAAACATTAAGAAAACAAAATCCTTCACCACTGTACTTACAGGCAATATTGTGATAAATGGAGAAAAGATTGACATTGTCAACCATTTCATTTTACTTGGATCCATAATCAACATCCTTGGAACCAGCAGTCAAGAAATCAAGTGTTGCACACAGTCAGGGACCTCTCCAAAGTACTAAGGAGCAATGATATCCATTTAAAGACTAAAGTACACCTGATCCAAGCCATAGACATCTCAGTTGCTTCCTATGCATCTGAAATTTGGGCAATGAATAAGGAAGATCAAATGAAGAAGAATAGATGCTTTTGAATTGCTGTGTTGGAAAATAATATAAAATAGCCCATGGACTGCCAAAAGAACAAACAAATCTATCTTGGAGGAAGTGCAGCCAAAGTACTACTTAGAGGCAAGGATGGTCACACTTCCTCTCATTTACTTAGGACGTATTTTCAAGAGAAACCAGTCCTCATAAAGAGACATCATGCTGGGAAAAGCAGAGGGTTGACAAAGGAAAAGAAGACCTTCAATGAGCTCAGTTGACCCAGTGACTGCCACAATGAACTTGACCATGACAGAGATTGTGACGCTGGTACACAATGAGTCAAGGTTCAGATCTGTTGTCTATAGATAGGTTTGCTATGAGTCCTAGTTGACTTCACAGCACCTAACAACAATTTTTAGGAAAGAAAAATCCCTCTTCCCAGCAACAATGGCAAAGTTCAACAAAGCAGCAAACAACAAATCCTGGGAAGTCATGGAGAGATTGGAACTCTCATTCACTGCTGGTGAGAATGTAAAATGGTATAGCTACTATGGAAGGCAGTCTGGTGCTTTCTCAAAAAGTTGGAAATACAAATATCATTTGACCCAGCAATTCTGCAATGACTCAAACAGATGCCTGCACACCCATGTTTATTTCTGTGTTATTTATAATTTGTTGTTGTTGTTATGTACCGTCGAGTCACTTGCAACTCATAGTGACCCTATGTACAACAGCTCTAAACTCTGCTCTGTCCTGTGCCAATCTCATTGCCTCTGACACACTCATCCTGATTGCCCCAGTCACCGAATCAATCCACCTCCCAGAGGGCCTTCCCCTCCTGCGCCTGCCCTCCACCCTCCCAAGCATGATGTCCTTCTCCAAGGACCAGTCTCTCCTTACAACATGACCAAAGTATGTCAGACGAAGTCTCAGAATCCTTGCCTCCAAGGAGCAGCCCGGTTTAACCCTCTCCAAGCTGAATCTGTTTGTTCTATTAGGAGTCCATGGCACCTTCAGCAACTCTTCTCCAACACCAAAGCTCAAAAGCATCAATTCTCCTTCTATCCTCCCTGGTCATTGTCCAGCTCTCTGACACACAACAGGTGATTGCTAAGACCATGGCCTGTACCAGACACACCTTAGTCTCCAGAGACACACCGTTGCCCTTGAGTACTGTAGAGAGGTTCCTAACAGCAGGCTTTCCTATCGCAATACGTCTTTTAATTTCTTGGCTGATGGTGCCATTAGTGTTGATTGTGGAGCCAAGCAGACTAAAGCTGTGAACAATCTCAATCTCTTCACCATCCATCCTGATGCTGCCAATTGGTCCAGTGGTGAGAATCTTTGTCTTCTTGACGTTGAGCCTCAATCCGTATTGAAGGATGCAACAATGAAACGTGCAAGGAGTTGGAGTCAGAAAACCAAAAGGGTCAAACTCGCTTAACATTTCTTAAGCTCAAGGAACTGAAGAACAAATTCAAACCTCTAGTTGCTATAATCAAGGATGCTTTGGGCAGAATATTAAATGATCCAGGAGGTATCAAAAGAAGGTGGAAAAATATACTGAATCACTATATCAAAAGGAATTGGCAGACACAGAAGAATTTAATGAAACAACATATGAGCAAGAGCCTATGGTGATGAAGGAAGAAGTTCGGGCTGCTTTGAAAGAAATAGCAAAAAATAAGGCCCCAGGAATAGATGATATACCAATTGACATATTTCAGCTATCAGATGCTGCCCTGGACGTGCTCACCAAGTTATGTCAAGAAATCTGGAGAACAACCTCTTGGCTAACTGACTGGAAGAGATCTATATTTGTTCCCATTCCAAAGAAAGGTGACCCAACAGAGTGTGGAAACTATAGAACAATATCATTGATTTCACATGCAAGCAAGATTCTGCTGAAGATTATCCAAAAATGACTAGAATAGCACATCAGCAGAGAACTGCCAGAAGTCCAGGCTGGGTTTAGAAGGGGTCGTGGTACTAGGGATATTGTAGCTAATGTTAGATGGAATAGCAAAAGAAATAGAAGCAACCCAAGTGCCCATCAACTAACAAGTGGATAAAAAAACCCCCTATGGTACATTCACATAATGAAATACTATGCAGTATTTAAAAAATAATGAACTCCCAAAACAGTAAACAAAATGGGGAATCCTGAAGGGCATTAGACTGAATGAAATATCTCAGTCACAAAAGGACAAATACTGCCTAATACTGCTGTTATAAAATAGGACAGATAGGGAAATGTTGAGGAGAAAACAGGAAAAGAGTGGAAATAGTGAACACTGCATTAGAACAGATGGAGGAAGAACTGTCAAAAAAGAATAAATGATTAGCCATTGTACATATGACAGTAATCTGGAATAAAGGTTGCATTGCAGGGATGACTGGAGGAGGAGGAGGAAGAAAATATGCAACAATGAATTATAAAAAAAGAACATCTCTCTTCCATGCACATGCACACACATATATGGGTATGTGTATAAAATACATGCATTTTTTTTATATAACAAACAACTCATTGCTATCAAGTCCTCCTTCCATCTTCTTTTGATCCTTTCTGGATCACTCAATATTCTGTCCACAGCATCTTTAAGATCACACCTTAGTCTTAGCATAACCATTATGTCATGCTTTAAGGAGTGGACAGACTGGGCTTCAAACACACACTAATAGGTTCTGGCCTCCTCTGATCCCATTTCTAGCTTTGGGATTCCAGCCTGGATTGACCTTTCACTACTGGAACTCCCTGCTTGCCAGGTCTTGCTATTGTTGTGTGTTGTTGAGTTGGAATCCACTCATAGCTGACCCTCTATCAGGTTTCCAGAAGCAGTAAATCACATGGGAAAAGACTGCCCATTTTTCTCCCATGAAGTAGCGAGTGGATTCGAACTGCATTAGCATAGATATGGCTGTTGCTGTTATGTTCTGTCAAGTTGCTTGCGACTCATAGTGACCCTATGTACAATAGCCCTGAAACCTGCTTTGTCTTGTGGCTTCATTATTGTCTCTGACACACCTACCCATTACCCCAGTCACTGAATCAATCCATCTCATCAAGGGTCTTCCTCTCTTGCACTTTCCCTCCACCCTCCCAAGCATGACATCCCTCTCCAAGGACTGGTCCCTCCTTGCAACATGTCCAAAGTATGTCAGTGACGCCTCAGAATCCTTGCCTCCAAGGAGCAGCCTGGTTTTATCCTCTTTAGGATGAATCTGTTTGTTCTCTTAGCAGTCCATGGTGTATGGACTTCTAAGTCAATGCTCTTCTCCAGCACCGTAGCTCAAAGGCATCAATTCTCTTTCTGTCATTCCTACTCATTGTTCAGCTTTCTGATGTATCGCATGTGATTTCAAAGACTATGGACTGAATCAGGCACACCTTAGTCTCCAGATAGATGTTGCTTTTCAATACTCTGGAGATGTCCCTGACAGCAGACTTTCCCAATGAAATTAATCTTTTGATTTCTTGGCTGCTGGTACCAAGAGTGTTGGTTGTGGAGCCAAGTAAATGAAAGCTGTTAACAGATTAGGTAATCTCAATTTAGTTCCCCAGGCTCCACTTAAGGCCACTCTTCCCCAGACTCCCCAAGCGTTCCTTTCCCTTGATGTCAAAAACAGTTTCCCATAGGTTTCAGCCACCTCCTACCTAGCTCCATCCCCTCTGTCCCCATCCTCACTCTCATCTCTTTGGATAGTGGCCAAAATGCCTTAGTAGGTCTCTGAGTTAGATGAAGCTGCTTTATACACCACCCCACCCTCAACAGACAGACAGAAAGCCTGGTTGTGTGAGAGCAGTTCCCATGACACTCAGCATTCCTCCACACGACTTCCAGCCACTGCCTTGGGCTCCACGGCCCGGCCAGGCCAGCACCCTCCCAGGCTGGCCAGGAACAGCATCCTGGCTGAAGAGCAGGGCAGGGGAGGAAGGAGAGCCTGGGAGGAGGGCAATAGGGCAACCGGGTCCTGTGACAAGGAAGAGGAGCAGGGAGCTCAGAGCGCAGGGGCAATATAGGGCTTCAAGAAGGGGAACTAGCCAAATTGTGTTCCTGAAGAAGGTAGAAAGTCCTTTGATGCTTTGAAAGCCCCAGAAACAGTCCTGGGGCAGAGAGCTGCAAGACAGATAGGCCAGCAGCCCAATCAGGAAGGGGGCCCTGGAGAGGTGCATGCGGGGGTCAGCTTTCCCTGGGGGCCCCGGACCCAGGGCAGTGACCCCAAGTGAGGAGGTTAAGGCCAGAAAAAGTGTGGCTTTTTAGACAGCTCTGCAGTGCTTTGCAAAATGGGAACCCCCTGGAGTGACTGCAGCCTCTCAGTATGAAGCAGTTTGCAGTTCCTGGAATCCCCCAGTGTCCCCCACTGCCTGAGTATGCCTCTCACCCCTGCAGAATTCTAGGAGATGGATCCAGAGCAGCTTGGTTATTTCACAATCTGAGCAAAGGATTTTGGAAGCAATTTTGCAAAGTAAAGCACAGAACAGAAATAATCTCCTGGTCTTTCATTTTCCTCTTAAACATAGGGCATATAACACTGAGGAGGTCATATTCGGCTCCAAAAGGATTAGAAACTCATCCCTAGGGAAGCATTTCCCAAAATAAAGTCCCAGGGAGGGAAGTTCCTGGAGATGTTCATTGGAGGAGGGGAGGGAGAAGTGGGGGAATGGGAATAGTTCTGAGGTTAACACAGTTGAGAAAGTTTCATATACTCATTTTTTGCTCTTAAAGACACTCTCAGATCCACCCGCATGTTAAAGGTGATGAGAAGTCTGGCAGAATTTCTCAGGCATATTTGGTGCCTTTAAAAAAAAAAAAGAAATATAAACAACATCCATTTTAAAAATCGCATTGAACTATTATTTTGCAGGAACTTATAATGAATGATTCTGTGTAGTCTCCAATCTAACCAGTAGCAAAATATCAATATTTAAGGGGAATGTACTGTTGTTTCTACTTGATTTTTTTAAAAAACTATGAAGTTAAGTAATTTAATTCTAAAGTAGCTAGAGGCAAGAGCTGCTTTATAATAGAAAGCACATTGCCTGCTGGGTCAGAGAACTCAAATTTCCCATTAATAAAAACAGGTTTTACTTTTTAAAACTTGGTGGTTGTTGTTAGGTGCTGTGGAATTAGCTCGACTCAGCACCTAATAGCAACAACAATAGTGACCCTTGGAGAGCTCTGGTGGCTTCGTGGTAAGGAATTGCCCTGCTAACCCAAAAGTATATGGTTTGAATTCACCATTCTCTGGGGAGAAAAATGGGCAGTTTCCTCCCCATGTGATTTAATGGGTTTGAATACCTGCTAGAGGATCAACTGTGAGTTGATTAAGACTCCATTGTACAAAATAATAGTGACCACAATGGAATACTAGGCAACATTGAAAAACAAGGAACACATGAAATATTATGCAAAATGGATGACCCTGGAGGACATTATGCTGAGTGAAATAGCTCAGTCACAAAAGGACAAATATTGCATAGGGCCACTGTTGTAAAAGGGGTCTGACATCAGGGTTGAGGGAAGACAGAAAAGGAGGGAAGGAATGATGTATATTGCATTGAAACAGATGAGGGAAAGATCTGTTTAAAAGGGACATATGAATGGATATTCTTGTCATTATAGAAGTCCAGAGTAAAGGTTGCACAGTGGCGTGCACTTGGGGGAGGAGAAATTGCATAACAATGAAAGAGTTTTTCTTTTTCTTTTCAAGGAGAAAAGTGATCTGGGGGTGGAGGAGGTGGGCAGGGAGAAAAGGGCAACAATAACTGGAAATCCTAAGTCTCTGCAAACTTTCATTAAAATTAATAAATAAATTTAAAAACATTAGTGACCCTATATGTGCAACAGAATGAAGCCCTGTCTGATCCTTCTCCATTCATTGTTGAGTTCAAGTCCATTGTTACAGTCACTGTCTGTCCAACTCATTGAGGGGCTTCCTCTCCTTTGCTGGCCCTCTTCTTTTATCAGCATAATGTTTCTCTCCAAAGTAAGGCTGCTTCTCAATAACAACCCCAAAGCATATAAGACACAGTCCTGCTGTCTTTGCTTTCAAAGAGCATTCTGACTGCACTTCTGCCAAGATAGATTGCTTGTTCCTTTGGAAGTCCGTGCTGTATGCAACATCCTTCACCGATACCACAATTCTGAGGCATCAGTCTTCCTTCAGTTTTTCTTATTAATTTTCCAACTTTCACATGTATATAAAAGAATGAAAAAGACCATGATTTAGGTCAGACAAATAAGTGACATTCTTGCACTAACACTCTTTAAAGAGATCTTTGCCAGCAGATTTGCTCAATGCAATAGATCATTTGATTTCTTGAGTGTTTCTTTTGATGGTGTTAATTCTGAATTTATAAAACGGGATTCATAAAATAAACTTGTGTGGATTGTTGTTATTAAGCATTAAGATGTAATTATGTAAAAGTCCATAACTCAATCTCTCATAATACAGGAATAGCTGGTAGAAAATGAATGTTGATCCTCAAGAGTTGAAGGAGATTTGGAAGGAAAAGTGGCTTAGAATCCAAGCCAGGGAATGGTGCCAAACAGAGCAGGACATCTCAAGAGATATCAAAGTCTCTTCTCATGAATGAATACATGGACTTTAAAAAAAATAATGCAGTGCCTGGTTACAGTTATTTAAGTTTTGGGGTTTTTTATGTTTTGTGGGGATTTTAGTGAAAGTTTACAGAAAAGATTGGCATTCTATTCAATCATTCAAACAAAGTTTATTTTATGACATTGTTTTTAATGCCTATTCTTTCCACTGTCCCTCTGTGGTCCTTGTTTGTATTCATTCTCCTGTCTTCTTACCCTTTGATCGTTGTCTTTGGGTGAAGCCTGTTCTTGTGACCCTGAGTGGTTGATTGTCCTAAGGACTGAGTATCAGGCTGATAAAATTGTTCACCTTAATGATCTGTCTACAAAATCACTGGCAATAAGAGAAATGCAAGTCAAAACCACAGTGAGATACCATTGCACCCCACTAGCAGTGGCAAAGTTTAACAGAAGAGCAAATAATAAATGTTGGAGAGGATGTCTCTTACACACTGTTGGTGGGATTGTAAAATGGTATAACCACTCTGGAAGTCAGTTTGGCATTTCCTTAGAAAGCTGAGCACAGACATTCCATATGACCCAGCTATTCGACTGCTTGGAATATACCCTGAGAAAATGAGAACTGAGGCACAAATGGAGATTTGTACACCAATGTTCATAGCAGCATTATTCATCATTTTAAGAACATGGAAACAATGTCCAACCACAATCGAATGGTCTGAGAAATTATGGTACATTCATAAGATAGAATACTACACAGCATTCAGGAGCAATGATTTTGTAAATCACTGCCTAACTGGGGAGGGAATGGAGAGTATAACAAACTCAATCCCATAAGGACAAATATTGTATAAGACCATTATTGTAGACCGAGTATGAGGATTCAAGAGGGGGAAGGGAAGCAATGGGTGAGGATGGGTGGGGGGTGGAGGATGGTTAATCATAAGGTCACACAGTTTGGTGGGTGGAGGGAGAAGTGGATAAAGGAAATGAGAAAGATCTGATGAAAAACAATGCATATGAACTTTGTAAATAAATTATATA
>NW_006399824.1:4281892-4284530 GCF_000299155.1 Elephantulus edwardii | reverse complement strand
TAAAAAAAATTAAAAAATCTATTATTTGGCACTGGGTAAGTTTATTTCTAGGCTTAAAGGGTGGCTGAGGGTCACAGTCCTGGGAGTTGCACAGTCCGTACCACACCTTGGACCTTCTTGTGATTTTGGACTTTATTCTGATTTACCTCCACTCTACTCAGGACTCTGTGCTGTGATCCCTTGCAGAGTGGGGAGCAGTAGTAGTTGGGCTCTATCTAGTTCCGCTGGTCACAGGGCTATGGAAGTTGCGGAGTGAAGGGTCTATTAGTGATACGGGCTGATTGTTTTCATGTGTCTCTATTTTCTTCACCCCTCTTTGCTCTAGGCAGAGAGAGGATAATGGAATGGTTGCCCTTTAGAGGGCCACTTACAAAGTTTTAAGTGTCTGTCCTCAGTCATGACTCATTGGCATAGAGGTTAGAACATTAGCGTTAAGGACCACATTCCTGAGACTACAGACAACACCCAATGACCACTGACTCCTTCCCCCAGGGTGTTTGGTTTACTAATTTTGTCCCTATTAGTTCTACTACATACATGACTACATTTGTAGCACATGCACTGAATTCTGGTTTTGGTTTTGGTGTTTTTGGTTTCTTTCTTTCTTTTATTTTTAAGGCACTAAGAATGTATTTTTCCCCCAAAAGGCACTAAGAGGTTCTGGTGGCTGAGAATGGTAAGAGGCTGATTGCCAACTCAGAGGCATGTGGTTCGAATCCACCAGCTGCTCCATGGAAAAAACAATCTTGTCCTGTGCAAATTATTGTTGTTGTTATGTGACATCAAGGTGCCTGCAACTCATAAACACCATATAATACCAACAAATAACCACCAACTACAACAGTTCTGAACCCTGCCCTATCCTGAGCCAGTTTCACTGTCTCTGATACACCTACCCCCATGACCCATCTGTGGGTTTTCTTACCTGTGCTGTCCCTCCACCCTTCTAAGCATGATGTCCTTCTTCAAGGACTGATAACTCCTAACCCTGTGCTTCAAAATCCTTGCCTCCAAGGAGCAGCTTGTTTCCACCCTCTCTGGGACGGATCTGTTTATTCTCTTGGAGGTTCATGGTATATTCAAGACTCTTCTCTAGCACAACTCGAAGGCATCGATTCTTCTTCTGTCACCCTTAGTCATTGTCCAGCTATCTAATGCATAGTAAAAAAATTTCAAAGACCATGACCTGAATCAGGTGCAGCTTAGTCTCCAGACTGACATCACTGCTCTTTAGCACTTTGGAGAGGTCCTTGACACCAGACTTATCCAATACAATTCATCTTTTGATTTCCTGACTGCTAGTGCCAAGAGTGTTGGTTGTGGAGCCAAGTAAACTGGAATTATTAACAATCTCAATCTCTTCTCCATCTATCATGGTGCTATCAATTGGCCCGGTGGAGAGAATCTTAACTAGTCCTGTTGATGTTGAACTTCAGTCCATATTCAAGACCACGGTCCTTGATTTTCCACAGGAAGCTCTTCAGGCCCTCCTCAGTTTCAGCAAGCAAGGTTGTATCGTCTTCATAATGCAGGTTGTTGATAAGTCTTCCTCCAATCCTGATGCCACATTCTTCCTCATAAAGTCCAGCCTCTGAATGCTCAGAAATTGATGGAGTACCAATTGACATATTTCAACAAACAGATGCTGGTCCCCTTGATGTGCTCACCAAGTTGTGCCAAGAATTCTGGATTACAACTACCTGGCCAATTGACTAAAAGAGATCAGGGGGCTTTATGTATGTATGCATGTATGTATGTATGTATGTATGTATGTATGTATGTATGTATGTATGTATGTATTTATTGCCAATTCCTTCAGAGCAACTTGAACTTCCTCCTTCATCACCATTACCTTTTGAGCCCTATGTTGTTTCATGAAATTCTTTTGTGGGCCAGAAGGTCAACTAGGAGTCAGTCCCAATTCTAGTGTATACGCTACAACAAGAGTGTAGTCTTTACTGTATAAAAAAACCACCCCAAAATTTGGTACATTAGAGCAATAATTATGTATTAGTTTATGATTTTCTGGGTTAGCAATTTGGCTTGGGCTAAGATGGGTGATTCTGCTGGTCTTGCCCGGGCACATTCCTGCATCAATTATCAGCTGGTGGGGCTGTGTACCCTCATATGTCTTCACCTACATATCTGGAAGTTGATGTCCGTCAGCTGAGATACCTTAAGTCTACTTTATGTGTTCTTTCCAACAAACTAGCTCAGGCTCATTCTCATGACAACAGTATGTTAAGAGTGCCAAAAGTTTGAGCTCAAAATAGAAAGGCTTCAGGAGACCTCGCTTTGTAACTTAATGCGACTTCCATCACAATCTGTCTATCAAAGAAAGTCACAAGACCAGCACAGATTCAAGGGGTAGGAAATAGATTCTACTCTTGCATATTGTGTCTGGGAGGCTGTTTGGTAGATTGGAGAAATCGGCATAAGTACTGCTATGTGAATGGCTTTGTATTCCTGCCTGGGCCTGCACTTCCCTTGTACGTCTCCCCAAAATGCCCCCAAAGCTTTCTGTTCTTGCCTCATCCATTTCTTTCTTTCTTTCTTTCTTTCTTTCTTTCTTTCTTTCTTTCTTTCTTTCTTTCTTTCTTTCTTTCTTTCTTTCTTTCTTTCTTCCTTTCTTCCTTTC
>NW_006399824.1:4273701-4281762 GCF_000299155.1 Elephantulus edwardii | reverse complement strand
CTTCCTTCCTTCCTTCCTTCCTCTCTCTCTCTTTTTCTTTTTTGTTCATTCTATTTGGACTTTCACCCTCAATGTCCTGTTGAAAAAACTTTTTAAAAGATCACTGAAGATCCACATCTTACAACGCCAATGGTCCGTTTTCTGTTCTGCCCTTACTTGACCTTGGTAGATGACTTGATCTTGAAGACAAGTTGAAGTTTCAGTGTATTAAAGGAAATTCCCACGATACTAAAAGTCTCGGGATGGTTCACTCAACTCTTAACCAAAAGACTGGAAGTTTGTGCTCACTCAGAGACAATTTGGAAGAAAGATCTGCTAATCCTGTTCTGAGAAACCATAGTAAGTCCTGGTTTTTTGTGCACATAGGGTCTCTGTGAGTCAGAATCAACTTCATAACTAGCTTCTCTCTTGATGACTCTGTCCCCACCCTGGCCTTGTTTTCCTTTGTCTTACTGCCAGCACACTCTGTTGTTGGTGGGATTTTTATTGTTGCTGTTTGTGGGGTTTTTTTGTACTCTCTCATTCATCATCCATCCAATTGACATGTTTCTACTAACAGATGCAGCCCTAGATGTGTTCATCAGTCTGTGTTAGGAAATTTGGATGACAGCTACCTGACCAACTGACAGGAAGAGATTAATCTTTATTACCACTGCCAAGAAAGGTGACCTACCAGAATGTGGAAATTATAGAGCAATGTCATATGCAAGGAAAATATTGCTGAAGATCACCCCAAAATGTCTAGAACAGTACATTGACAGAAAGCTGCCAGATGTACAGGCTGGGTTTAGAAGAATATATGGTACCAGGGATGTCATTGCTGATGTCAGATGGATTTTGACTGAAATAATAAGATACCATTTGTCTATTTGTGTTTTATTGACTATGCAAAGGTGTTTGACTGTATAACAAATTAAGCTAACACTGAGAAAAATGAGAATTCAGAATCATTTAATTATACTTATTCAAAACCTATACCTAGATCAAGTCCCTATTTTCCGAAGACTGATCCTTCTTCTTGGTTCTCAACTTTTGCATTCCAGTCACCCATTATTATTAATGCATATTGGTTACATGTTTGATCGATTTCTGACTGCAACAGTTGATAGAAATCATCTGTTTCCTCCTCTTCGGCTTTCGTTGTGGGTGCATAAATTTGAATGATAGTGGTATTGACAGGTTTTCCTTGTATGCATATGGATGTTATCCTGTTATTCACAATATTGTATTTCAAGATGGATCTATACATTGCCTTTTTAACCATGAAAGCGACCCTGTTTTCCCTCACCTTTTCATCTCCAGCATAATAGATCATATGATCGCGGGATTAAAAATGTCCCATGCCAATCCATCTCATTTTGCGAATACCCAATATGTCAATATTTATGCATTCCATTTCTTTCTTTACAATGTCTAGTTTTCCTACATTCATGCTTCTCACATTCCACATTACCAATTGTTAATTTCTTCTTACAATTGTTTCTCCTCCTTTGTGTTTCCAAACTTGAGGGCTTAGCTTCAGTTGCCAAATCTGTTAGTCTATTCTAAGTGTGCTCTGCTGTACATAGGGTTTTCGAAGGCCAGTTAGTTATATTTCGAAAGTGGATGGCCAATTCTTCTTCCTAGTCTTAATTTTGATGCTTAGTGCTAGAATAATATCTGACAAACAAGCATTTTTACCTAGCAGATGAAGAAGCAGTCCTCAAAATAGAGCAAGGAAACACAGCATAATTCAATATCAGGGAAGAAGTGTATCAGGGATGGATAGTCTCCCCATACCTTTTTAATCTGTATGCAGAACAGATCATTCGGGAAGCTGGGCTTTGTGAGGAGGAGTGTGGCATCACGATTGGAGGAAGACTCATCAACAACCTACAATATGCAGATGACACAATCTTGCTTGCAGAAACTAAAGAAGACCTGAAGTACTTGCTGCAGAAGGTCAAGGACTGAAGTGTTCAATATGGATTGAAGCCCAACATCAAGAAGACAAAGATACTCTCCAGTGGGCCATTTGGCAGCACCATGATAGATGGAGAAGAGATTGAGGTTGTTAGCAATTACAGCTTGCTTGGATCCACAATCATCACTCAACACCAGCAGTCAGGAAATCAAAAGACAAATTATACTGGGACATTCTGCTGTCATGGACCTCTCCAGGGTATTGAAGAACAATGATGTCGGTTTAGAGACAAAGGTGCACCTAATCCTGGCCATGGTCTTCTCAATTACTTGTTATGCTTCAGAGAGCTGGACAATGACTAAGGGTGACAGAAGAAGAACCTATGCCTTTGAGCTGTGGTGCTGGAGAAGAGTTTTGAACATACCATGGACTACCAAGAAAACACATCAGTCTGTCTTGGAGAGGGTGAAACCAAGTCTCTCCTTGGAAGCTAGGATTTTGAAGCTCCACCTCACTTACTTTGGGCATGTGGCCAGGAGAGATCGGTCCTTGGAGAAGGACATCATGCTCAGAAGGGTGAATGAACAGTGCTGGAGAAGAAGACCCTGGATGAAATGGATTGGCACAGTATCTGAAAGCTAGACAATGAATAAGGATGACAGAAGAATCAATGTCTTTCAGTTGCAGTGTTGGAGAAAAGTGATGAATATTCCCTGGACTACAAAAAGAACAAACAGGTATGTCTTGGAGAAAGTGTAACCAGAGTGCCCCTTGGAGGCAAGGATGGCAAAGCTTTATCTCACTTTCTTAGGGCGTGTTGTTAGGAGAGGCTATTCCTTGAAAGAAAACATTATGCTTGGAAAGGTGGAAGGTCAGTGAAAGAAAGGAAAACCTTCAATGAGATATATTGATACAGTGTCTACAGCAATGGGCTCAAATGTGTCAGGGATAAGGCTGGTGGTCTCTGAGTCATACTCAGCTCAACAGCACTTAACCAACAAACAGCACCACCACCAACACATCTGTCAGTGAAGAACTAACTCCTGGGTCAATCTTTACCTCTTTTGGTACACTCTCTACATAGATGATTAGACCCATGGTTTAAATGGATCAGATAACTTTCAAATTGATACCATCAAACTTAGAACTTGTCCTAACACTTCCTAGATTTCTCTACCTGGATTTAAAAAAGGAATTTCAAAGAAGAAAATGGTCAAAGTAATTTATTTCCTTCTTACACCAATCTTCTTTAACTTCCTCCCCTTTGTTAAACAACAATATCCACCCTGTTGCTCAAGGAAAAACCTTGGATTCTTCCTTGATTTCTCTTTTCCCCCACACTCACACCCATTCCTTCTATAATCCCTGTTGGCTATAGGTCTGTTATATATTCTGAATTCAGCTATGTGTCACCGTTTCCAACGCTGTGCCCTCAGGCTTAGCCAGCACCATCTTGCTTTACCGTTATGATCTCAGTTTTCCTCCTCCCACCGTCTCACTTCTGTTCATGCAGCAGCAGCCGGATTCTCGAAAGCTCCAGCTGGACTCTGCTACTTCCCTGCTCAAAACTGACCTTTGGCCCATACTGACATTAGAAAGAAATAGAAATAATTTACCAAAATTACAAGACTTCTCTTCAAGGTTCCTCCAAGAGTCTGAACTTCTCTTCCTTTAATATTCCTGGAAGACTCTTGTGGTGGCAGCAGGGATCTATCTGTACTTGTCACTCAAGGTCTTCCCTTCTTAACACCTTTGCCCTTTCTTCTACATGGGAACTCTCCTTTCAGATCCTTAGCATTTATCTGTTCCTGATTTTACCCTTTCCATGTATTTATTTTCCTATATATTGTATATCCTCTCCTTTTCTACCTCCATCATGATGCGATAGACTAGAACAGAACAGAAGCTCTTATCCGCCTTATTTCCTGCTAGTTGTATTGCCAAGCCTGCAGTAGGATATGACTCCTGGTAGAAGCCCACTGTGCTCTCTATCAGCTGATTTATTGACTCTGAAGAGTATCACCACGCTGGCCAAAGTTGGACAGGATTTTGGAGAAACAGATCCATTTCCTTCTTTCACAGTTGGGAAAACAGAGGGCCAATCAGTCATTTTGCCGGCAGCACTCAAATGCAAGCCAACTTAGGCTCCTTTTCCTGAGCAGGAGTAACCACTAAACGTGAGCTTTGTGTTCTCCTACACTCCCCCTGCCAGGTTATCAGGAAAGCAGATCTCAGACCAGATTCTGCTGCCCATACAAACATCTCCAAAGCAAATATTATTAGCAAGTAACCACAAACCCAGCTCATACAGCCTTCCCTGTAAACCCAAGGAAGGCCCATTGAGGCCCATTCTCTCTGTCCTTTGAGGTGTTTTGGCTATCTACCACCTTGAAAACAGGGTCTACTCATGGCAGATTCAGCTAGAATGATGGTTGCTTTAGGCAATCTTGGAACAGGACCTCACTAGGATTTCGGCCAGCAAATGATCCCTAAGAGTGCAGCAGGCTCAGACCTCTCTGGGCTTGGTTACTCTGATGGAATGATAGGTGGGGTAGCAAGTGAAAGCTCATTTCCAACACCTGTTGTGCTAGTGAAAGAGATCTATTTTGGTGTTTTCTATGTTTCTTTCTTTTAAATGACTTTTTGCTTTCTTCATGGATGATGTCCTTAACATCCTCCCACAATTCATCTTGATCTTTGGACATTCATGTTCAATGCATAAACACTCTTCTTGAGATAGTTTCTAAATTGAGGTGGGATATATTAAAGGTTGTATATGGCTCTCATGAACTTGTTTTAATTTTCTCTAACTTTAATTTGAACTTGCACATGTCCCATTGATGGCCTTTTCCATAGTCAGCTCCTGAGCTTGTTCTGACTGATATTTGGGCTTCTCAACTGTCTCTTTTCACTGATATAATTGATTGGAGCTTTGTGTATTCTATCGGATGAGATCCATATGTATGTTTGCCATTTATGTTTTTAAAACTGATGTTTGCAATGAATTAGTCATTGATTGTAGAACCCAGTGATTCTATCCTGGGACTTCTGGCCTTATCTCTATCACCAAGACTGGATTTCCAACTTCTATGACCAAGGAGGATAGAAGGAGAATTGAGGCCTTTGAGCTGTGGTGCTGGAGAAGAGTATTGAGAATACCATGGACTGCTAGGAAAACAATCAGATTTGTCCTGGAAAGGGTTAAACTGGGTGGCTCCTTGGAGGCAAGGATTCTGAGGCTCCGTCTAACATACTTTGGACATGCTGTGAGGAGAGACCGGTCCTTGGAGAGGGACATCATGCTTGGGAGGGTGGAGGGACGGTGCAGGAGAGGAAGGCCCTCTATGAGGTGGATTGATTCAGTGACTGGGATAATTGGGATGGGAGTGTCAGAGACAGTGCGATTGGCACAGGACAGAGCGGAGTTTAGGGCTGTTGTGCATAGGGTCGCTATGAGTCGCAAGCGACTTGACGGCACATAACAACAACAACAACAATCCTTCATTTTGTTCCCAGCTTTATACTTCAATCGCTCCATTTTATTAATGCATCTAAATGGATGCTTTATGAATTTCAGAGCAGAAGTTAGTAGAGATCTTCAATTTCTTCACCTTTGGCTTTGGTTGTTTGGTGTGTATATTTGAATAACAATTGTATTAATGAACAGGTCTTGCTGGAATATGTATGACTATTATACTATCATTATATTATTGTACTTTAGGATAGATCTCACTCTCTTCGATGATGAGTGTGACAAAATTCCTCTCTAATTTATCATCTCCCACACAGTAGATCATATGTCTGATTGAAAATGGCCAATATCAGCCCATTTCTGCTCTCAGTGTCCAAGATGCACATCTTTATGCATTCCATTTTATTTTATACAACTAATTTTCCTCAGTGCATGCTTCACACACTTCACGTTCCAATTATTAATAAATGTTTGCCACTGTTTTTCCTTATTCCAAGGTTTGCCACATCAGCAAATAAAAAGTCCCTCATTGGCTGAAATGGTATTTCTTCCATGTCATTAGGATAGGCTTTATTTTGAGGTAGTAGCTCTTCCTCAGTCTTTTTTTGATGCCTTCCAACTGGATGATCTCAGCTTCTGGCACTCCCTGAGGCAATGCTCTGCTGCTATTCTGCTCATTTTCAAGAGCCTATTATTTCAGGGGTGGGGGGGGGCGATAAGCAGTCTTGTTTCCTGCCTAGTTTGTCTTCATCTGAGAGCTTTGCTGAAGCTGTTCACTGTGGGTGACCTTGCAGGTATTTGAAATACTGATGGCATAGTTTCTGATATCAAAGCACCATACTGTGACTAGACACCAGACTCCAACAGACAAACTGATAGCTTTCAAGTTAGTAACTTGAATGAACATGATGTGTCTACACAATCAAAATTGATAATAGGTTTACCCCATTAGATCCAGTTATTGAGTATTTACCAACCAAATGATTATAATCCAGTCAATTATAAACACGTTTATAAAGTATGGCTCATCATCTTATCCTCATCATTACCTCTAGACCAGTAATTCTGAACTTGCCTATACTTTAGAAATTTCCTGTGGAGCTTGAAAAATAATACTAACTCCCAAATGCCTGTTAGAAATCTGTTAATGGAACTGCGGTTCAGATATCAGTATACCTTAGAAACTTATAAAAAAATGTTAACTCTTCTGAAGTTTCAGTGCTTGCAAATGTTGCTAAGGAGAAGCTCTTAGCTCCTGGAGTGAGGCTGATACCTTGGGGAGGTGTGAGGATGGAGAAAGTCAATGGTGGTACTCAGGCACCCAGGAAAAGCTGTTAGGGCCCAAAGGGGTGCTAAGCTCCCTTCACGGGGTGTCTCTTCTTCATCCCTCAGGGATTTATCCTGTAGAAGAAGGAAGACTAAGGGGGGGCAGACTGACATAGGAGAAGCTATTCAGATGTACATGTACAGAAATGAAGCTGATTTCTATGAGGTGGAGGGGAGACATTTCTCCACCCTTCGACCTTTCCTGACACCAGCTGTCCCTCCCAAGGCACTCTCTCCTCTGGTAATTTGTTTGCTGATTTGTTGCAATGGCCACACAGAACTCACAGACCATATTCATAGTTATGGTGATTGCTAGGGAAAGTAACATACTACAATTCAGGATTGACTGGAAAGAGTTCTTCAATCTGGACCGTTTCTTCTCAGCTCTGCCCACAAGTGTGCCTCTCAGCCAAGAGTTCCTTCTTCTGGCCTCATGGATTTGCCTGGCTCAGGTACATCTTATAGACTCTTAGCTGCACCTGAAAGTGAGCTGTGGTGGAGCACAAGGAGTTGTGCTGTCAATCCGAAGAGTACCTCTCTGGTGGTTCAAGTCCACCAGTGGCTCTGCAGAAATAAAGATGGGCAATCTCCAGTCATGAGATTCATAGTCTCTGAAAATCTTCTGGAGGATAAGCTATGAGTTGATTTTGACTCTGCAGTTAAGCTCCAAATTGATTTGGACTGAGTGAGTGACTAACCCAGTACGAGGAACTTACTCCACTAGGAAACCTTGGCCTAAAGTCACTCAGCTCTCTTTTTCCACAGGTGAGCAAAACTCTATCGAGTGTCTGGAGGCACTTGGTTCTGCCAGGAAGCTTCCTGCCCAAAGGCACCCAGTTTCCATCTCTATGGGCTAGGAAGTGCTCTGCATCTCCACTGTCTCTTACTCGTCTCCAGGTTCTGATAACTGACATCACTTCTGTTATTGTTTCTTACCATTTCTTGCTATCACCAGGGTTATACTGCATGCTCTCTCTTGTTCTCTTCACCCTCCCTCTCCTCCTCCTACCCACTCTTTCTCTTCCTCCCCCTCCTTCTCCCTCCTCCTCTTCCTCCCCCTCCTTCTCCCTCCTCCTCCCGCCTCCTCTTTTTCCTCCTCCTCCTCTTCATCCTCCTTCACCCTCCTCCTCCTCTTCTTCCTCCGCCACCTTCTTCTCCTCCTCTTGCTCTTTCTCCTCCCCCTCCTCCTCCTTCACCCTCTCCCCCTCCCTGTTCTTCTCCTTCTCCCTCCTCCTCCTCTCCTCCCCTCCTCCCTCCTTCTCCTCCTCTTACCCCTACTTCTCCAGCCGCCTCCTCCTCCTCCTCCTCTTCCTTTTTCCTCTCCTCTCCCCTCCCCTCCCCCTCCTCCTCTTCTTCTCCT
>NW_006399824.1:4250514-4273483 GCF_000299155.1 Elephantulus edwardii | reverse complement strand
CTTCTTCTTCTTCTTCTTCTTCTTTCTCTCTCTCTCTCTCTCTCTCTCTCTCTCTCTCTCTCTCTCTTCTAGGAGGCTTGAAGGACCCCAGATACAAAGGATCTGCCCCAATCCTGCACTCCTGGCTCTTCTTCCTTGGCAATCAGGGAGTCCTTTCCATCCTTGAGATGATTAATTTTAAAGCCCATTACGATGGTAAAATGGACCAATTCCATTATTAGAGATCCATACACACTATTTCCATGACCCCACGTGCATCTTATTTACATTCTCTATTACTAACAAGTTGTTCAGTACCCTTAGTGGGCCATAAGCACTTCATGTGTATGGCCCATCCAGTCATTTGCTGGGATTTACAAAGACTATGGCTAGGGGGGCCATGCAAGTGATTCACTGCACTGTAAGGTGTCATTAGGGAAAATCTGAAAGATGTGAGACAATCATCAAGTTAGGGAGGCTTGAGTGAAAGCCTGAACCAAGGGACAATTGGTTAGATCATGAGGAATAGGGGAGGAAGCTAGCTGTACTCAGGGATGAGGAGGCAAACCCTAGGGAGAGGGGAAAAGGCTAGCATTCCGAGAACCAGGGGCCAAGCTAACCTAGAGGTTGGAGGGAGCTGCTTGCTTCTCTGCTGCCAGGAGAGGGCTGTGAGGCTTGCTCTGCAGAACTGGGTGAGGTCCCTGGATCCCTATGAAGATGTAAGAGGTGGTCCTCCTTAAAGCCAGAAAAGACCATTTTGACAGTCTGGTGATCTGTTTTCTAGACTCAACCTTGCCCTACCTTGTGCCATCCTCACCATCTCTGCCACACTGAAGTGCATTGTCACAGTCATTGGCCTGTCCATCTCGCTGAGGTGACACTGGGAAGATCCTGACCCAAAGTGACCCTCTGTTGGCTTTCCCAGTCTGTGAAGCATAAGGGGAAGAGGCTGCTCATCTTTTTCATCCAGAGAGTGTGGTGGTTTCAAACTGCAGGATACCATAGACCTCCGGTTAGTAGTGCAACAGCCAAGGAGTGTGTCATCAAGCTTTTTGTAAAAATGTGTTCTTAGCCCTCAGTCAACCTTTTGGCAGTAACTTGCAGCAGTTCCTGAGTCTTTTTCCTTCCCCCTTCACAAACACCTTTGCTCACTCTTTCTGTGTGAGGAAACTGTCCTCCTTTTAACCTTCCAGTTAGGGCCTAGACTCCTTCCCCAACCCTAACCTTCCTCTTCCTCCTGGGGGTCCAGGGTTAGGGTCTGAACCTGGCTGGTTCAGTGTGTGTGTGTGTGTGTGTGTGTGAGAGAGAGAGAGAGAGAGAGAGAGAGAGAGTATCTCTGGGTATGTGTGTAAAACCTGAGCTCCTAAGTCTTTTGATTCTGACTTGAACATGACTGTCATTCCTAGAATCACCATCAGGGACCCCACCCAGCACTGGCTAGTGCTCCTGACCTTTGGGCCACAGTTTTTTGGCTGTGTGTGTGTGTGTGTGTGTGTGTGTACACCCTCTAATCTGATTCAACTCTTAAAGGAGGAGATTGCTCCTCCTCCTGCAGAGCATCTTGTGGATTCTAACCACACACCTTCAGGATTGCAGCTCTGCTTCTTGCCACTAGTCCACCAGAGCTCCCTTGGGCTATAGTTTTTAATCATAGATTACTCAAACACAGATTGTTTGGATCCCGAGCCTCAGGATAAGCTAGGTCAGGGAAGTAAGGGAAATAGCAGATGGTAATGGAAAAAGCATAGCAAGCTGGACAATGACTAAGGATGACAGAAGAAGAATCGATGTCTTTGAGTTGTGGTGCTGGAGAAGAGTCTTGAATATACCATGGACTTCCAAGAAAACAAATTGGTCGGTCTTGGAAAGGGTGAAACCAAGTTTCTTCTTGGATGCTAAGATTTTGAAGCTCTGCCTCATTTACTTTGAGCACGTGGCCAGGAGGGATGGGTCTTTGTAGAAGGACATTATGGTTGGAAGGGTGGAGGGACAACGCAGGAGAGGAAGAACCCCGATGAGATGGATTGATATGGGAACTGGGGCAATGGGGTAGGTGTGTTAGAGTCAGTGAGTGAGGCTGGCTCAGGACAGGGTAGGCTTCAGAGCTGTTGTACATAAGGTCGCTGGCAACTCAATGGCACATAACAGCAACAACAAACGGCAATAACAACAGCAATGGGAAAAGACATCATGCTGGGAAAAACAGTCATCCCTAGAGGGCAAGACCCTCAACAAGATGGACTGACACAGTGAGATGACAATAAGGGGCCCAGCATGGCAGAGATTGTGAGGATGGTTTCTATCTGTTGTCAATAGGATCCCTATTGGTAGTAGCTGATCCCACAGGACCTAAATAAAACCAACCAGCCAACAAGGCCCTGGATGTCAAGCACGGAAGACAGACACGACCAACCTCGAGGCTGTATCAGAGAGGACCACCCAGCAAGAGAGAGACTTGGTCACACTCAGCTGTCGGTGTACAGGGACTAGGGAGCCACACGGTCTGGTCTTGTCCTAGGAATGCATGTGGAGGAGGGCTTCCCAGAGGAGGCCCATGGGGGCTGAGCTTGACATCACCAGGACTCAGAGAAAGGGTTTCCCACCCATATTCCCGAGCTCTTTTGGAAGATTTCCAATTGCAGATCTACTACCTGGGAAAACTCCAGACGCCAGTTTTATGGATACCCCTTCTTACCCTCATCTGGGCCCCAGCATCTTCCCAGACGCAGTGGGCCTGCTACCCCGAACCTTCAGGTTGAGCAATGTCACTTACTTGTTTCATCTATATATTCTGCACACTCACTTGCCATTTTGAACACCTTGACCATAACCTTTCTTCATAATATCCTTCCCTTCTTTCCTCACATCCTTCCTTTCTGAAAACAGTGCAAAGCTCCCATTTAAGCAGCAATTTCTGCTTCTCCTGAACTCGCACGCTCACTCGCTCACTCTCTGCCATAGGTCCGCTCTGCGCTGTTAGCACCACTCTTTCCAGAGTGCACCCCAAGCTGGTTTGCAAAGCTCTCACCCCCTCCCCTGGCTTCAAAGCCTACTCTGGGGTTCAGGGCTGCAGCCCCGCCCCCGGCAGTCCCCTCCCAGGGCCTGACGGCCGCTTCGCTCCCATTGGCCACCGGTGCTGGCCGCGCCCCCGCGGGGTAGTGATTGCGGCGCGCGGGTGTCCATCCGGCAGAGAGCGCTGGTGGTGGGGCCGGGGCTGGGCAGACGCCGGTGTGGCCGCGCGCGCGGCGGAGGCACCCAGCTGGGTCCCTGGGAGTCCCGAGCCCCGCGCGGGGATCGCCCACGATGCCCCGTGGGGACTCGGAGCAGGTGCGCTACTGCGCGCGGCTCTCCTACCTCTGGCTCAAGTTCTCGCTCATCACTTACTCCACCGTGTTCTGGGTGAGTTACCGCAGCAGGGCCCGGGGACTTGGGGGTGGGGCACATTCTCTCCGCAGCACCCACACTGAACCCGGGCAGGAGGTGGAGTTGGAACTGGCCCTTCCAGGTGGGCTCGGGGAGCTGACTCCTGACCCTTTGTCCCATTCTGCTTTCGGGACAAGGAGATGAGGCTGCCCAAACCTCGCCTGCGAGGAACTTGAGAGCCCATTGGCGTCTGTGCACCAGGTGGCTCACCTGTGTGCACCTGCAAGGTGGCGTGCGTCCACCGATTGAACAGCCCGCAGTTCCCCGCGCCCGGCGCTCCTATCACGCCTGGGAGGTGCCTGGATTGTGCCTCCCACATCAATCAGTCTGTGCAAAAAGTGGTCGGTCTTAGTGGCCTGTGTCAGGAATCCTGGATTCTGGCTCCTGTCCCCCTTACTTACTGACCAGCTGCCGCTGAACAAGACTTCTTTGCTCTTTGGTTTCCTCGTTGGTGGAGGAAGGATGCTTGGTTGCAGGGGTTCTACCAGATCGAGCCCGCGGAGGTCTCAGGCTGTTGCCAGGTGCTCAGTAACGGTTCACTGCCTCTGGGCTTTATTTAGGTCCTCTTCCGATTTGAGGTAGACAGTAGTAGTGATTGTAATTTGGGTTAGCTTCGAATCCTGCTCCTTCTAGCTGCGAGATTTTGAGGAAGTTACTGAAATCTCTTAAAACTATAGTTTCTTCAGCTGCAAAACGAGGCAATAAATCTATTTAACTCAGGGTGGTTGTGGGGATTAATGAAAGAGTATTTAGTATGAATCAGTGAAGAGATTAAGAAATGTGAGAAAGGCTGGATTAAGGAGAATCTTAAACACTGATACTGTTGGGCTCCTTCCTTTGTGCACACACTACAATGGAAAAGGGTATATTAAATTACACACAACACACACACACACACACACATCGAGCTGAAACAGACTACTAGTTGACCTTCCAATAGATTTTCAGAGGCTGTAAATCTCCTGGGAAGAGATTGCTCATCTTTTTCCTGCGGAGCAACAGGTGGATTCAGACTGTGTGTCTTGGAGTGGGCGGTGCAACACCTTACCACTAAGCCCAGAGAGCTCTCAAATACCAAACATGTATGAGCTATCTGTGATTGTTTTTTAATGCAACTGCATTTTTAGTGGTTGAATGCCAAAATGAATTGCATAGAATCACTATGTAATTCCAATGGGATGGCATGAATTGGATTATAGAATTTCAGAGGATGTGGGGTATTAAGATTTGTGGTATGTACCACATTTCCTGCAAAAAGAATATTCCATATATTTTACAACAAAGAAAATGATCCTGTGAATTTATTTAACTTTCAGTGTAAAAATCTGTTGATTTCCTGTGAAGAAATATTGACTTGTACAGATTTTACTTTAACGAATGCACACTTCACTTCTGTTGTTGTTGTTATTATTATTGTTGTTAAGTGCCATTGAGTTGAGCATGACTCATAGTGACCCTATGAACAAAAGATCTGAACCCTATTCTATAACTATTGTCAATTCTCTAATGTTCATAGAGTTTCCAAAGGCATGTTGTTTAGGGAGTGCATACCAATCCTGCTTCCAAACCTGTCTTAATCTGAGAGCTCTATGAAACCCTGTCTACCCATATGGCATTTGACACACCAGTGGCACAGTGTTCAGTATGACAGCAATCCCAAGTTCTCTCAGTACAGCAAACTGACAGACTAGTGCTGTGTTGTTGTTGTTGTTATGTGCCGTCGAGTCGCCTGCGACTCATAGCGACCCTATGTACAACAGCCCTAAACTCCGCTCTGTCCTGTGCCAATCGCACTGTCTCTGACACTCCCATCCCAATTAACCCAGTCACTGAATCAATCCACCTCATAGAGGGCCATCCTCTCCTGCGCCGTCCCTCCACCCTCCCAAGCATGATGTCCCTCTCCAAGGACTGGTCTCTCCTCACTACATGTTCTTCCCAAATACAATTAACAGGGGGCTGCAGGCCTGAGGACTCAATCAACTTTTAAATATAAAGGCCTGCCCACCAGGTCCTGATTGACATAAACAAGAGGCTTCCTACCCCTACACAACTGATTGTTAGCTAAATCCAGTAAACCCAAAGTTATTTCATAATAAATGCTATAATTATAAATGAATTAATAAAAGGATGTTCTAAAAGAAAATTTAACATTTAGAAATTCCTTATTGTAACAAAATACAGTATTTTATCTTAAAATAAACTTTGCATCTCTAATGTGAAAATTTAAAACGTTTTTGTTCTTTGGGCTTACAGATTCTTCAATAATTTTGTAATATTAAACTGCTGAACAATATCTGTTTTCATGCATAGTAAGAGTAATGAATGAAGCCTTTCTTGAATTATTACTGCACATTGAGGGGGAGTGAGTGTCTTTAGGGATAAAAATGAGCATTGTGTTACATAGTTGTGATCATTAAAGTTAGTAATATGCAAAGTAATTCCAACACTGGGAAAAACACATTGTACTTTTTCTTCTCTTATAGAATCATGACTCATATCTACATGAGTAAAATTTGTCCTTCTTGAATCTGTAAACTTAGTTCTTATGTAAAAATGAAATTGTTGCACTTCTCTATAAAAGTTTGCATTTAACTCATTGGGATAAGCCTGCATTAGTTTCCTGGAGGCCTTCTTGCAATCTTCATCAGGCATAGACAAAGTTAGGTTTATTGTTGTTGTTGTTATGTGCCAGAAGGAAAATCTATTTGAAAGAAATGCATATACTTTTAAGTCCTCCTTTTCATGCAAGATTTGAGTATGTCAATGGTGATTGTAGTACATGGTGATGCAAAATGGATCTTTCTCTTCTTTTTAAAAACTGTGATTTGAAAATAAATTAAAAACCCACTGTGATTTGAATGAAAGTTTATAAAGCAAGTTAATTTTTCCATTCAATCATTCATGCATGTTTTGTTCTGGAACATTAGTTATACTTACAAATGTAATTTCACTTTCGCTACTTCCTTCCTATAAATCTGATTTCCATTAATCTATATTTAACTCTCTAGGGAGTTCTGTTGGCCTTATTGGTAGAGAGTTGCACTGCTGACCCAAAGGTGAGATATTTGAATCTGCCAGCAGGTCCATAGGAGGAAGATGGGTAGTCTTTTCCCATACAAATTACAGTGTCTTAAAATCCCCTGAAGGATGAGCTATGTCAGTTCTGACTCGAAAACAATGAGTGGATTCCTCTTTGTGTCTTCCTTTTCTTTAGTGTTCCTGTGCTTACCATTACCTTACTGTATACTGCCTTTGACAACACTTATCTTTGACACTAAGTAATACTGCTGGAGCACTTCTACCATTAATTGCTTGTTCCTAATGTTTCTGCAACAGTGATTGGCTTGATAATCAGTATTTGACAATATTTGTTTTTGCTACATTTTCTGAATCTTTAAAAGTTCTGTTAATAACCTATTGATGACTGATAGAGCTCTGTTCTTGTCTTTACATTTACTTCTGAGTCATGCATCTGATGAAAATGCTGCAAAATATTATTCCACATAAACAATGTAAATACACCTTCTAGTGTTTGTATTTTGTTGATAATGCTTCAGCTTCTCTTTTGGTATATCCTATTTGTGTATGGTCTTCAGCAAATTCTCAAAAGTATCTAGAAAATCTAAGTTTTGATTCCAGAGCTACACTTGTTGCTACAGAATGCACTTCTCAGCGTGTATTAAAAAAATATAATACTTGATTATTGCTGAAATGTACTTTAAGAACTGCCCATTCATGAGTATAGGCTGCAAAAAAATATGTTGAGTAACTGAACAGTAGGAAAAAAAATCAGCCACTTCTGGGTGATAATCTACTGCACATGGTACAAAAATGGCTTATTGATTATGTTCTAAAATTTTCCATTACATGCCTTTATATAATTCCCTGACGTACTGGCAGCATGTCATAGGACTGGCTTCTGCAGTTAGGAAATTCAATTTTGCAGGCTTAACAGAATAAGTGTAGTACTTGATTTGTAATTTCTTCACCAGGATGACTTTTTAAGATAGTCATTGTGATAAACTGTTTGATAGGTTTCCTATCCATTAGAGACACTTTTTTTTAAAATGCAATGACATATATCAAGTGGACAAAAGTTACAGTACCTTAAGATAAGTTGTCCATTCCTGTCCAGTACTTTAAGGTCTATAAAACATAGCTAAGAAATGAACTGTGAAAAATGAAGATTGCTTAAATCAGTTAGGGAGAGGGATTATGGATTTCCTTTTTTATTTCTTTTTTGATTCATTGCTGTCCTTCAACACTGTCCTTCAGGTGGCTGAGGGAGTTTCCCATTTTCTTTAGACATCATTAGGCACCAAAGCTCCTAGAGGACAACTGGTACATGAATTCTGCCATTGTGCATTGACTTTTGTTAGCACTGACATGACTTGGGTCCCTTAGAACGTAAAGGTCCATTCATATGCATTTTTGTAACAAGTCTTACGTGGGGTAGAGCGTGCTTTGAGCATTTAGACCCACATTCTATTTTAAGGCTATATATCTGGTTTTCATAAATTATCTCAGCCTATGGTGTTGCTCAGAGGAAGCTCTGGTGACCTAGTAGTCAGGAGCTGTGCTGCCAACCAGAAGGCACATGGTTTGAATCCACCGGGGGTTCCATGGGTGAAAGATGGGTTATCTCCTCCCATGAGACACACTGCCTCTGAAAACCTGCTGGAGGGTCAGCTATGGACTGATTCCAACTCAAAAGTACATAACAGCAATGTAGTGTTGCTTAAAAGATGATCCCTTTAGAGAAGCTGCGGTATATTCACACAATGGAATATTATGCTGCATTGAAAAATAAGGAACTTATGCAATTTTATTCAAAGTGGGTGACTCTGGAGGACATTATGCTGAGTGAAGTATCTCAGTCACAAAAGGACAAATACTGCATGGTGCCACTGTTGTAAAACAGAACTGACTTCGGGGCTAGGGGGAGACTGAGAAAGACGGGCTCAGTAATGTATACTGCACTGAAACAGATGAGGGAGAAAACTGTTTAAAAGGGATATGTAATTAGGTATTTTTGTCATGACAGGAGACCAGAGTGAAGGCCACATAGTGGAATGGACCTGGGGGGAGGGTTTGTAAAACAATGAAAGAATTTTTCTTTTACTTTTCCAAAAGGGTAGAATACTAGGGGGGAGGGTTGGGAGGGGAGAAAAGTGCAACAATGAATGAATGGAAATCCAAAGCCTCTGTAAATTTTTACTGAAATTAATAATAAATTTAAATAAAATTTTAAAAAAAGAAAAAAAAAAGAGGATTGGGCAGGCACACATGCACAGAAACTCATACGGTGGAAGCATGTGCAGATCCTCGAGGGGCCTGGGGTGGGGGTCATGCACACAGACACACGTTGTAGCAGGGGGGATGGAGTAAAATTTGAATTGAATAAAAAAAAAAGCTGATCCCTTCTTCTGGAACTATGAATCTTAACATAATACTTAGCTGATCTACATGAGAAAGATTAGGAGTGGAAACCACAGACAGTTCGAAATACTGAGCTAAACTTATTTTGTTGAAAACAGTTGATCAAATTCTGTCACTTATTTAATTTATTAATTCTTCAAATGTTATAGACATTATATATATATATGAGTTGTCCTTTCTTGTTTGACCATATTTTTGAGATGTGACCTACTTAAAATGGGTCAACCTGAACAAGTTCAAGTAAACCTAAGAAATTTCCATTTTACGGGGAACAAAAACACTTCATTTCTTCCTCAGAAGTATACTTCACATTCAGTGACTGCTATGGTTGCAAAATAGCTCTTCAATACTGACATTCTCCATTAATTTGTGTTTCCAGCCATAAATTAAGCCAAAACCATGTTTTCGGTTTAAATATATTCTCTGTGAATTGAATTGTTTCATGGTTACATATTCAACTTGTATCAATAGCTAAATCCAGCTGTAGCAAATCAAGAATGAGATTACTTAGAACTGAATAGTTTATACACAAAACAATATATTGAGTGAATTGATGAAGAATAAAATATTCACTCTCATTATTTTCACCATTCGTCTCATATCCTAGGGATATAGTCTCACAATAGGACCTTGGTTTTTTAACCATCAAGAACATTTCAATAATAATTTTCAGATGATCCACTGTGATGGTGATAATTACTTGGCTCACTTTTGAGAAAATAATTTACGTCATTGAAAGTAAAATTATTCCACAAAGCATCACCTGTATTTCTATTCTTTATGGGATCTGTAGTTATGACAAATTTGAAAACCTATAATGGTTTCACTTTCTACAGATTATTGTTTTTTACTTGCAGCAATAAATGGAGCAAAATTTGTTCTAAATTCTATTATATTTTTATTGCTGTTATGAATTTCAGCATTAGCTGTACTAGTGCAATGACTCTCAGTCATTAAATGTGCATATTCAATAAGAGAAGTCTCTTCTGATTCGTTAGGTTTTCAGAAAGGACATTAATTTTGTAGTTGCTTTTAGAGATTTAGAAATCCTTCCTTTTCATAGCCTGTTTTATTTTTACCTATATATAAAACTATGCTACTTTTAAAACTTTTGGCTCTACTAAAAAATTGGAAGCAGGAGTGGCATGCACTTCCTAAACAATATGCCTCCTGAAACTCTGTGGACTTTGATACATGTCGATAGTTGTAGAGGGGCATCAAGGCCTTTTGTTCATAGGGTCGCTATGAGTTGTGTTTGACTTGAAGGCAATCAACAATAACAACAACAACAACTACTTACTACTACTATTACTACTAATAAAGCAAACAAATTTGAACAAATGAGAAGAAATAACATTTGTAAAAATTTACACTCAAATTTAGATGTTAGGACAAACATATTTTAAAATCAATAAGCTAAAATCAGTCAATTGGAACATCTAATTTTGTTCTTTAGGTCTGAGAGAGTTGAAAGAAATAGCACGTACCTGGCCATTGTACATAATTTCATTTGCTTGTGCCACAATGTTTGTTAATGAACCCTTCACAGACCACTGTTTCATCTTGAGATGAAAATGTGCATATACTTAAAAATGTGCATAGTCATTTTCCATCCCTTGATGCCGTGTCTTTACAGACCACTGGACTATTGCTGATACCTGATGGAGTGAGAGTGGTTACAAAGATTAGTATACAAATACAAGGGGTTCAATCTGAAGACATATTCTGGTTCAGTTTGTACAGGATCAGATAGGCCATGGGTCATGTGCTTATCATACAGTGGGCACGTTCTCATGAGGATGATAAGAGAGAACAGAATTTTAGGTTATATCCAATTGTTCTAGGATATGATTGTTACCATGTACAGAATTTATAAAAAAAATATATCAGTGATTTCATTGAGTTTCATTCCTGCTAGATCCTTTCCATGGTCATTCTGGCTTTCGCTTGTTTCATATCTGCTGCATCACTGTGGGTCTTTGCTGGTGCCCTGATTTGTGGGTGCCCCAAGCATGTGCCCACCTTGCTTTTTGGGTAAGGTATCCCTGAGTGTGGGCCGTTGTTACTGTTGTCAGCAAGGAAGTTGTACCCTGTGTAAGTCTGAAGTATAAGCAACACCAAGACACTGGGTTTATTTATAGGAATTCAGACTGGAAAAGTCTTCACCTAGAAATGGGGGCATCTTTCCACATACCAGTTTTAGCCCTGCTAGATGGGAAGGTCTGCAGTTAGAAACCTCTCTAAAGTACTGAAGAACAAAGACGTCAATCTGGAGACTAAGATGCACCTGATACATGGCATGGTCTTTGCAATTAGTTGCTATGCATCAGAGAGTTGGACAATGACTAGGGATGACAGAAGGAGAATTGATACCTTTGAGCTTTGGTGTTGGAGAAGAGTATTGAATATACCATGGACTGCTAAGAGAATGAACAGGTTTGACCTAGAGAGGGTTAAACCAGGCTGCTCCTTGGAGGCAAGGATTCTGAAGCTCCATCTGACATACTTTGGACATGTTGCAAGGAGGGACCAGTCCTTGGAGAGGGATGTCATACTTGGGAGGATGGAGGGACAGAGCAGGAGAGGAAGACCCTTGATGAGATGGATTGTTTCCGTGACTAGGGTAATGGGGGTAGGCGTGTCAGAGACAATGAGATTGGCACAGGATAGGGCATGGTTTAGGGCCTCTACATAGGGTCTCTATGAATCACAGGCAACTTGAGAGCACATAACAACAACACAAGTCTAGAAAAGTCCCCTGCCCCTAGTCAATCACAGGGCAGACTTGCCAGGGGACCTGAGGCTTGATGCTCGTCAGGGTTAGTGACATCATTCCCAGCTGTTCCTGTCATCTGCTTTCCTGATCTCCTCCTCACACTCCTCTCTGACCCCCTTGTTCTACTTATTCTACTAGCAGGAGCTGCCAATCTGCCATCAAAACCTAACTTCCCATGTAGCCCATCTGGTGAGTGTGATGCACCTGGTGGGCAGGAAATTCAAGTTCTTATTCTTAGCTACTGACTCACTGGGAAATCTTAGACAAGTCATTTCCCTGTTCTGGGCTTTAGAGGTCTTAACAGAGTTACTCAAGACTAACCACCTTGAAAAGTCTGAGCCCAGCTCTAGTCCAGTTCTCCAAGTAATGTGAAAGAGAGATGAGTATTGGGAGCAGGGCAGAGAAGGGAAATGATGCAAGAACTGGTGTTGGAAGTTCCATGGAGGGATTGAGATGGGGCGATTGGAGCCATAATCCAGTGGTTCCTACCCCAAGCCTGCATCCTATCAATTGGACTGTTAAGAAAACCCACCACCATCGAAAAAATCCTCCTAAACTACTGGTGCTAAATCCTAAAAAGTACTGGTGCTTGCTCTCACTCACCTTTAGAGGATTTAGTATCAGTTGCTCTGGAATGGATCCCTGGGACTGTACCTATACACGCTCCCAGGTGATTTTAGTGTGCAGTGGGGTTGAGAGCAACTGGACTAGATGAACATGGTGGCAGATGAACATCGATTTAATTCTGATTCTGGCATTTTCTGCTTGTCTAGTTTTAGTCAAGGTTGATGAATGGGATTGTGGGAAGACTAAGGAAGACCAGGGGTCAGAAGGTGGTGGTTATGTTTCTGGCTTTACGCCTTCCTCTCGTGTGTTCATGGACCCGTCTCTTCTTGAAGGTATATTTTCTCAATCTATAACCGTATCGCTTACACCCTGCCTTGTCTATTTCATTTGATTGTTTTCATGGTTAGTGATTTGGGGAGCTGACATTGGGTGTATCAAGCAGAGTTCCATATGAAAGAAAGTAGAATTGGCATTTTTAAGGCCTTATCCTGTCACTGCCCTCTTCAGCCCCCAGAGAAGCCCACCCTTTGCTTCATACTTTCCATCTCTCAGAACAGGGAGGAACTCAGAACCTGTACCTTCCCTCCACCCAATTGAGTTGCATTAGCAAAGCCTTGACTTCCATTCCTTGAAAAGATTTTGCCTTAAAAGTCTCCCCACTCAGACCAAGAACTCAGGGACCTGCTAACTCAGCCAGGGCAGAGCTAAGTGCTAGAGCCGGACTGTAGGGCAGAGGCCTAGTGTAAGTAATTTGTCCTAAGCCGGGTTTGCTGCTAATTGGAAACCATTTACAGGAAAGCACATTTTCTGTGGTGCCATCTCTCGGGAGGAGGAATGAGGCCAAGGGTTGCTTACTTTCTAAGCTCAGAGTGCTAACACTTTATGTCAATTTTCTTGTCTGGAAGTGGTCATAAATTTTACCACAACTACCATCTTTTGTAAGACTTTATTTTTTTAAAGAGTATATTATTGTGTTTTGGGTGAAGATTTACTCAGCAGTTTACAGTTTTTACACAAGTTGTTCAGAGACACTGGTTATATTCTTCACAATATGTGAACATTCACATTTCTGTCCTGTTTCCTTTCATTTCGTTCCTTTGTCTCCTTATAGCCTCACTTTTGTTTCAATTCATTGTTTACTGTGTGGCCTCATATAGGTAATGCTTAAAGTACAATTCTTATGGGTGATACTATTTTTTGAACCAGTTTAGCGACAGGGGTTAGTGTGGGTGAAGATATAAAGTATGTAAGGGCAGATCTTCGTCTCAGAGGTCTTTCTCTCAGCCAGTCCAGCAGGATTTTTTTGGTGTGTGTGAGGTAGAGCAGCAATTCTAGTTCCCAATTTTCTTGCCTAGTGGCAAGAAGCTGCATTGTAATCCCGAAGGCACGTGTTTCGAAGCCACCAACTGCTCTACGGAAGAAGGATGGACAGTCTCCTCCCGTATGATTAACTGCCTCTGAAAACTCGCTGGAGGGTCAGCTGTGGTTTGGTTCTGACTCTACGGTACACAACAAACAACAGTTAAAAATGGTCCATCTTGGTAGCTGGGCATCATCTAGTTCTTCTAGTCTCAGGGTAGATGAGGTCATAGTTGGTTGAGACTATTTGCAGACTTTTTTCTTCTTTGAGTTTTTGGTTCCTGTTTTCCCTTTACTCTGGATGAGAATACTTGTTTTGGGGGAGCTGCTCTTAAACTTGTAGACCTCAGATACTACCCATCAAGCTAGCATGTAGATTATAATTTACAAACCATGTTGTGCTAGTCTGAGTGAGATGTCTGAAGAGACAATAATCTGGAGCAGAAGGTATTGCAGAGTGGACGAGGGAAGGGGAAGAGAAGGCGAGGGCAAAATGTGCAATAATGGATGAATGAAAACCCAACCTTTCTGTGAACTGTGTTAAAATAATAATAATTAAAATAAGAGACAATAGTACAATCTCACAACCAGATATCCCAAAGAATTAAGAACTGTGACACAAACTGACACACACCCATGTTTATTGCAACAACATATATAACAGCAAAGAGTTGAAAACCACCCAAATGTTCATTAACAGACAAATGACTAAATAAACTAGTACATTCACACAATGGAGTATTAAGCATCACTAAAACAATCAAGGATTCAAATACTACAAAAGACATGCATGAATCTGGAGCAAATTATATTGAGTGACGTCAGTCATAAAAGGATAGTTTTGGTATATTGTTATTGTTGTATACGGTCGAGTTGGAAACTAAGCACAGCTGACCCTGTAGCAGGTTTTTGGAGGCAGTAAATCTCATGGGAGGAGACTGTCCATCTTTCTCCCATGGAGCAGCTGGTAGATTCAAACCATATACCTTTGGTCTTGGCAGCACAATTCCTTACCACTAAGGCACCAAAGCTTCCTGATTCTAGTGTGTTGTTGTTAAGTGCCATCGAGTAGGTGACTCATAGAGACCCTATGAACGAAAGTCCTCGACACTTGCGTGCGTGACTTTCATCCTTTCTCCAGGTTCATAGGGTTTCTGGAGGCAAGCTATTTACGGAAGTGGATGCCACTCCTGCTTCCAACCTTGTTTTAATTGGGGGGTGCCACCAAACACTGTCCACCATGGGTAACCTTTCTCACATTTGACTAATCAGTGTCAAGGTGTTAGGCTTCACAGCAACCACAAGTCACCTCTGTACAGCAAGTGGACACACTAGGGCTATACAATGCTAAGGAAAAGTGTATACACAGAATACATCTTAGAGGGTTAATAGAGATGAGAAGGGAGGAAGAGGGAAGTAAAAATTAGTAAATAGATAAGTTGGGTGAAAGAAAAGGCAATGACAAGAATGTTTGGTTAGTGATTGTAGTAAATAAGTTATATTAGTCAATCGTAATTAAAATTATAAAACAGTATCTATAAATGATTACATGAAAAACTACCTAATTTCACTCAAATTTAAAAAGAGACTATGCTACGGATCTCTTAAATCCTACCAGGTATTTGTTTATGTCTGAGAAGCACCCAGAACTGTATATCCTATGTGCTTTATTGTATGCACAAGCGTAAGTGCATATTGTCACATAAATGCATATACATATGCTACCTGTGTATATTCACACATACATAAATACCTACTCACATAAAGACTTCTGATGGTGTAAGTTATTACATGTTGGGCTGCTGACCAAAAGGCTGGCAGTTCAAATCCAGCTGTTACTATACAGGAGACAGATGGGATGACTCCTCCCACAAAGATTTACAAACTTGGAAACCCCGTAGCAGTTCTGCCTTTAGGTTTTTGAGGAATTTCTAGACTATTTTACACAACACTGGGCCATTTTGTTTTCCATCAGAGGTGGGGGAGAGCTCTTCACGTGTTCTCCAGTACTTACTATTTTCTGTTTATTTTTCTTTTAAAACCTTGACTTATCTTAAAGTGCCTCTATAATACTTTAAAAATTATCATTGAACAGGAAATGTATGGACATGGCATGAAGTTTGAAAGTACAAAAGGGTAGTCTAGTAATTAGTCCTCTCCTCTCCCCTGGTCTCCCCTGTACAAAGGGGCCCCCTTAAGCGTTTCGTGTACCTCTTTGCTGAGACAGCCTGTGCATGTCCTAGACACAAACATGTGCATATATTTTATCCCAAAGAACCCTTCTGGTGTAGTTGGTTAAGGGCAAACAAGTTAATTAAGTAAGTGCTTGTCTGCTAACCAAAAAAAATTGGTGGTTCAAATCCACCTGCAGCACCATAGGGGAAAAATTCATGTTCTTTGCTGCTGTAAAGATTATAGGAAATCACTAAGACTTATAGTCGACTCCATGGCATATAACAACAACCATATGAGGCAGTTCTACTCTGTCGGCTCTCTGAGAACTGGAATTGATTTGATAGCACACAATAAATCCCCTTCCCATAAGGGAGAATATTGTACATAATTTAGCCCCTTACATTTCTACTTACATTTAAATCCATATAAATTGTGGCTATCTGCCAGAGGCTACCTTGTTCTGTTTAACAACCACGTAGACATCCTTGTAGGCAATGCCACAATTTGTTTAATCAGCTCCTAGCTGAATGTGTAGGCTGTTTCCATTTTTTTGTTTGTTTGTTTTTGTTACTGAGTACAGTGCTTGCTGTACTGAATATCTTTGCATGCCATTTTACCCATAGTATAGAAAGACCCTCACCCAGGTGGATTGACATGGTGATTGCTGCAACAGGCTGTAGAGTGTCAGGAAGTGTGAGGATAGCACAGGCAGGCTAGAACAGGGTTCAGGTCTATTTTTCATAGGGCTCGTAATGGACTCGACGACACCTAACAACAGCAACAACATAGCAGGTTATATTTTAGGCTGCTAACTGAAAAATCCAGAGAGAGAGAGATAGCTGGCCGAGTGGACAGAAAGCGATTCTACCAAGCCAAAGATGGGTGACTTTTAATCCGCGGCCCTTGGGCCTGTCTCTCATTGTTTTTGTTCAGACATTCCTCTAGCTCGTATAGCCCTGGTGTACAAGTTGCCGTACAGCGGTCACTTGTGGTTGCTGTGAGACTGAACACTGTGACACTGATGTGTCAAATGCGTTAATGGCTGGTTACCCAATGCGGACAGAGAGTGGGGCGGAGCTCCCTGATTAAAACAAGCTTGGAAGCAGGAGTGGCATCCACTTCCATAATAGCTTGCCTCCGGAAACCCTATGAACCTGGAGAGAGGATGAAAGGCACCCAAGTGTTGAGGACTCTCCTTCATAGGGTCGCTATGAGTCGCCTGTGACTTGATGGCACTTAACAACAACAACTGAAAAATCACCAGTTCAGATCTACCTGCTCCAGTTTCTTCTCTGGAGAAAGATGAGATAGCCTGTTCCTAGTTAGATTGACAGCTTCAGAAATCCTACAGAGAATTGTTATTAGTTGGAATTGGCTTGAGGGCAGTGATTTTTTAGTGGGTGGGCGTGTTTATAGGGTAATGTCTGGAAGAAATGACTTTAAAGGGTTAATTGGGTTAATGGACATGTAAATATTTACTGTTGTTGTTAAGTGCCTGTCAAGTCAAGGATGACTGTTAGGGACCCTAGGAACCACAGATGGGAACCTCCCCTATCCTGTCCATCCTCACAGTCTCTGCCATCTCAAGGCCACTGTCACCGTCACTTTGTCTATCTGCCTCATTGAAAGTCGTCTTCGCTTTTCTCTACCTTTCCTAGTAAGATGTCTTTTTCCAACGACGTATTTTGATAACCTAGTATGTGGGGTGAAGTTCCACTCTCCTTACCTCTGAGGAGCACTCTGGTTTCACTTCCTTAAAGACAATTTGGTTGGATTTTTTTTTTTTTCAGTTCATGCGATAGTCGGTCCTCTTCTCCAATACAGCCATTCAAAGGTGTTGAATCTTTCTGGTCTTCATTATTCACAGAAATGTGCACATCACAAGTGTCCACAGCTGGATTTATTTTCACCAAGTGAACACATCTTCAAAATCAGCGTCCACATCAACCAACAGAAAGGTTAGCAGTGCCTGGAAGCTTTCCTTAGGCTCTCTGACTCCCTGTTCAGCCACTGCCTTGTCTCACCAGTATAGTCCCTGTTGTAACACAGTATAGGATTGCTCAGTCTGTTTTGTATGTATGCTTGTTTTAAATTTTTACGCATGTTGCTAAATTGCTTTAAATAGAGGGTGTACCAATTGTTATGTTATTTGAGTAATATATTTCTTTAAACAGACTCACTTTTAAAACAGTTTTAAAAGGAGGCATTATGCCACTACCTATTATCAACGGGGTGTTAACCATGGATAACCCTTATCATTTATAACATGTAGAAGTTAGTAAACACATTAAAGGGAAAAGAAAACAATGCTTCTAAATGCTAATAAGCACTTGTTGCTTGCTGAAGGCTGTGACCTTGAGGTCAATCCTTCTTTGTTAAAAAGAAAGTGTGTTAAGATGTTAAGACAAACTGGTACACCAATTGCAGTTTGCTTCTTAATGTGAAAGACTGAGAGGGGATTGAACAAGTAATACTGTTCTCAGTCTGCAAGTCACTTTTGACGTGTTGTTACTGTTAAGTGCTGGGAAGTCAGTTCCAACCCATCAAGACTTTATGTACAACAGAAGCCCAGCCCTTCACACTCCTCCCCATCATTGCTGTATCTGGACGAATAGCTGTAACCACCATGTCGGTCCATCTCATTGAGGGTCTTGCTCTTTTCTCTGACCCCCTACTTTTCCAGACATAATATTTTTCTCCAAGACTTGATCCCTTCAGATAACATGTCAAAAAGTGTGCGAAATGAAATCTCATTTACCCTTCTAAGGAGAATTCTGACTGTATTTTCTCCAAGACCAGTTAATTTTTCCACCAGCCCATGGTATCTTCTTCACCAACATCATGATTAAAACAATCAGTTATTCTTTAATCTTCTGTATTCATTGTCCAGCTTTTGCATACATATAAAGTGATTGAAAAAGTGGCTTGGATCAGGAACACCTCAGTCCTCAAAGTGACAGCATTGCTTTTGAACAGTTTAAAGACGTCTTTTGCAGCGGATTTGCCCAATGTCATCAGAAAAACTCAACTCAAATCCATTGCCTTTGGAACCAACTCATAGCTGACCCTTTGGTGAATTTCTTCTTAATATTATCCAGCTTCTCAGATTACTTGCTCAGCATATGGAGTGAGTAAGTGTGGTGAAAAGATCCAACCCCGACACGCATCAGGCAGTGTGTCCTTGTTCTGTTCGAAGGACTGCTTCTTGGTTCATGCACAGGTTTTGCCTCAGTGTTCTGGAATTCCCTTTCTTTGAGATGTTCCCCACAGTTTGTTTTGATCCACATAGTCAAATGTTTTTAACCACCTAGAACTACTAAAAATGGTCTCCTATGGAGACCTTCTTCTGGCCTCTCCCACGCTTGGGGACTTTCTTGCTTCCAAAGAGGATCTGTTTCAGGGTCACTCAGCAGTGCTGGGCAGAGCCCCCAGTCTCCACGTTCCCAGCCCAGCACTTGTTCCAGTGCGTCAGTCAGATGTCTCCATTATAAATGAGCTCACTCAGAGGCACTTGGCAAACAGGGTGAATCATTCTGACACATGCACCCTCAGCCTACTGGGGACACACTACTAATTTTAGCATAGACTACAGGGGATCCTGAAGATCTGGTTACGTGACTGTGTTCCCTGGTGTACTGTGGGCTCTGGAGTGCAAGAGTGTCGCCTCTGAATACTGAGCACCCTGTAGGTGGTCAGGGAAGTCTGGCTACATTGTGGGGGCCCCGTCCCAGTCTGCACATCATAGTTGGGACTTTGAGACAAGGGTACCTGGGGCAGAGACCTCGTTAATTATGTAGCCAGCAGTTGGTCAAACTTGCTGAGGCCTCTAAATTTACAAAGTGGGCTTGGGCTGCTCATTAAGCCCTGGCTTTCTAGAAAGCAGTAAGCCCATTACTCTGACAATAGGTCAGGTTTCCCAGGTGGGAAAGGATGCCAGGGCTCCGGAGGTGGTGGAGGCAATAACTATCATAGGCAGTTACTTTTCCCCAGTCTATTTCCCTAAAGATTGGCCAGTTTTCATATTCTGATCTGTGATTCCTCATATTTCTGTCAAGTGGAATGATTTAAGAGAGTTTATCTAGATCAGATCGCAACTCTAGCATTTAGGGCTTTGTGTGACTTAAGCATTTAACTCCCATGAGCCTCCATTGTCTTATCTGCGAGATGTAGCCTATCAGTACCTACTGTTTGCTGAGAAAATGAAGCAGACGTGGAGTTTAAGAAAAGTTTGGAGCAGTATTTGACTCACAGTCAGCACCATGCCAACCACCTAAGGGCTTTCTGGTCTTCTGTCTTTGTTTTTCGAGGCGTTCAGCAGCTACACACAGACTTAGAAGACGGCCACGAGTGCAATCTTTCTGACAGGCTGAGATCAGGACGCAGGCTGCCTGACTCCAGTTTCCTCGCTGCATTCCCGTGACCTTTACCCTCCTCGTCTGCCATCTCCCTTCCTCCTTGGTGTTGGCGAGGGGCAGCCTTTTCTGAAGGGATCCAGATACCTGCTCTCCTAGCAAAGCATTAGATGAAATTAGATGGAAAAGCAAGTTTAGATGAAAAAGAATTCCGTTTCTAGCAGAATTTTTTTTAACTTTTGAAAGAGCTTTATTGTGTTGTGAATATAATATGTTCACGTAGTGTTGGGTTGCCCCCCCCAAAAAAAAATCAAGTTATTCAAGAAAGTGTAGTGAGGCCAAAACCATAATCTTTGATTCTGCCACTGGGAGAAAAACCACTGGTGCAGTTGATGGACATCCATTTGCATATCTTGTTATACATGTATATACATGTCATTTTATTTCCTGTTTTGGAGATGGGGAGAGGTTGTGCTTGATTAGTCAAGCAGGTCCCTTTCCTCTTGCTCTAGAAAGTAGTAAAACTCAGCCTGAAAGTTGGACAGTGTTCAGACAGGAGAACTGGTCAACCATATCTAATGGGCTGTCAGAGCCGATCAGCACCTCATTTTGATGGGGCCACGCTTCAGGCACAGAAAGGTCTTTCCCTCCCAAGTCCCCATGAGGCCTTTAAAGTCCAGAGAATCAGGACAGTAGCCACAGAAAGACACTGGAGAGCCTTCTAACACCCTGATTCGTAGACAAGCAAACAGAATTCCCAAGAAAAGCTTTTCTCTTCCGCCTCCACCTTTTGCCGTAGCCTCTTCTTGCCAGTATGGGATTGTGTAAGCCGAGCTGCAGATCTGCATTCATTCAGCCTCACCACCTTTGGTTGACTTGTTTCTGGTGGAGCAGGAACAAAGACCTGCCTTCCCACCAGCCTTCCCCACCCTTGCCTCTTCTCTCTGGGTGACTCACGGTGCCAGCCTGGGGTGGGGCACAGAGGTGGGGGTGTGGTAAAGCTGATAAGGAAGGGGCTGATAATGACATTTCTGTGCCAGCCGGTTCCAGTACAGGGGAGAGCTGTATTCTAGGGACAAGGGGAGCTGAAAAGAAAAGCCTTTCCCAAAAGGAACGCAGCCCGCAGTTCTCTCTGGGGAGAGGATGGTTCATTTATGCATTCAACGGCAAATAGTTATTTGCTGACTGCTGTGAGCTGGGCACAGTGCTGGGACTAGGACTGGGAAACAATGAGGGATGAGACAGACAGCGTGGGCTTTGGGGAAGAGAGGCAAAGCAGGAAACAAATATAGTGTGTTGAAGGGGAAATAAAGGAGGAGATTAACTGTGTTGGGGAGTAGGTGGGGAGGAATAGAATCCTAGTCTAGATGGTCAAGGAAGGCCTTTCTGGACAGTTGTGTTTTCTGTGGAGGCTTTAAGAGTTAGAAGGAGGATGCCGTGGAAATACGCTTAGAAAGAATATGCTGGACAGAGAGATCAAAGTAAGTGCAAAGGCCCTGTGTAGGCAGCAGGGCTCGTGCAGAGTGGGAAAGCCAGAGAAAGGTCAAGGGGAGGGCCATGGGTTTGGCCACGTGTGGAGTTTGGGTTTAAGTGGCTGAGACTCAAACTCAAACTTGTCTGGTTGGAACTGACTCATAGCTCACCCTCCAAGGCCTTTACAAAGCTATAAATCCCACAGAAAGAGATTGCCTATCCTTCTCCCATGGAGCATTTGGTGACTTAACTGTCAGGACCTGGTGGCAGTGCCACCAGGAGACCCCAGTCCAGTGCTGACTCTACTGTGTGGCTAGGTGACCCTGAGGAGATCTCAGGAACTTCTCTGAGACCTCCAGCCCTCTCCCATTTTCCTTCTCCTAATTGCTCCGGACAGAAGGGTGTATGCCAGGAATGTGTCCTATCTCCATACGTTTTCAATCTGTATATAGAACAGATTATCTAAGGAGGCTGGGCTCTGTGAGGATAAATGTGGCATCAGGATTAGAGGAAGACTCATCAACAATCTGCCTTATGCAGGTAACACAACCCTGCTTGCTGCAGCTGAGGAAGACCTGAAGAACTTGCTGCAGAAGGTTGAGGACTATAGTCTTCAATACGGATTGAAGCTCAACATCAAGAAAACAAAGATTCTCACCACTGGGCTGATTGGCAACATCATGATAGATGGTGAAGTGATTGAGACTGTTGACAGCCTTAATTTGCTTGGCTCCATAATCAACACTCTTGGTACTAGCAGTCAGGAAATCAAAGATGAATTACACTGGGAAAGTTTGCAGTCAGAGACCTCTCCAAAGTACTGAAGATCAACAATATCATTATGGAGACTAAGATGTGCCTGATCCAGGCCATAGTCTTTGCAATTACTTGCTATGCATCAGAAAGCAGGACAATGACTAAAGATGATAGAAGAAAAATGGATGCCTTTGAGCTGTGGTGCTGGAGAAGAGTGTTGAATATACATGGACTGCTAGGAGAACAAACAAGTCCATCCTAGAGAGGGTGAGACTAGGTGAGAATTGGAGGCAAGGCTTCTGAAGCTGCTTGGGAGGGTAAAGGGACAGCTCAAGAGATGGATTGATTCAGTGACTGGGGTAATGAAGGTAGATGTGTCAGAGACAATAAGATTGGCACAGAATAGAGCAGGGTTTAGGGCTGCAAGGAAGAATTCAAGATACTAAAGAGCTGAACAGAAGATTCCAAAAGGCAGCTTGGAATGACAAAGCAAAATACTACAATGAAATGTGTGCAAGGAGCTAGAGTCAGAAAATCAAAAGGGCCGGACTCGCTCAGCATTTCTTAAGCTCAAGGAACTGAAGAACAAATTCAAACCTACAGTTGCTATAATCAAGGATGCTTTCGGCAGAATGTTAAATGATCCAGGAAGTATTAAAAGAAGATG